>NC_083608.1:49269045-49881875 GCF_029168945.1 Cannabis sativa | reverse complement strand
TAGAGCAGGATCAACTTATTTTTGATAAATAGGTTACTTAGATTTTTTGTATAAGCTCAAATTAAAACTTTATTTTTTTTTAATAATAAGTAAGTTAATTACTAAATTATATGTTATTTTTTTCAGCTTGAATTGTTTTTATATTATAAAAATTTTTAACGTATCGTACCTTTAGATGTATCATATCGTATCGTGTCTAAGTTTACTTTTTTCGTGTTATCTCGTATCAATTTGCAGCATTGTGTTGGTCACGCTCAAGCTCATATTTCTTCATGTCGGGTCGTGCTCGTGACAGTTTCGTGTCGTGTCAAAAAGCTCGATCCGCACTAGTGGATAATGCTCCTCTATAAAGAGTACGACATGTCGTTGTGAAACTAACAACAAACGACAGCTCCTCTATATAATAATAACATATTTAGACTTCCCAATTTTTTTGTTAATTTAGTATTTTATGAGGTAGGAGTTGATTGGAAAGAATAACGTTAAAACGACATCGTCTAAATGCTCAGAAACGTAACAAACGACAGGAGCATTCATCGTCACAAGAGCTCCGATCTTTGGCAGAGATGTACAAATGTCAGACTCCTCAAACAAATCCACGCTTCCATGCTTGTCAATGGCTTCAATTCAAATGCTTCTGCTCTCAGAGAATTCATTTTCGCCTCTGCTGTCACCATTTCATGCACCATTGACTATGCCCACCAAGTGTTTGCTTTTATTACCCAACCAGACACATTTATGTGGAACACCATTATTAGAGGCTCAGCTAGGAGTGGTAATCCCTTTAATGCTATTTCCTTATATAATCAGATGGAAAGCCAATATTTCAAACCTGATTGTTTCACGTTTCCTTATCTCTTCAAGGCTTGTACTAAGCTTTGTTGGGCAAAGATGGGTTTTGGGATTCATGGGAAGGTTGTGAAGTTCGGGTTTGAATCCAACAAGTTTGTGAGGAATGCCCTTATTCATTTTCATGCAAATTGTGGGGATTTGAGTGTTGCAGCTGCACTTTTCGATCAATCTGAGGAGACGAAGACAGATGTTGTAGCGTGGTCGGCTTTGACTGCAGGGTATGCTAGACGAGGCAATCTTGGTATTGCTAGAAAGCTTTTTGATCGAATGCCTGAAAGAGATTTGGTTTCTTGGAATGTGATGATTACTGGGTATGCAAAGCAAGGTGAAATGGAGTGTGCAAGGAAACTTTTCGATGAGGTTCCTAGAAGGGATGTTGTGACTTGGAATGCAGTAATTGCAGGGTATGTAAGCTGTGGTTCTAACACGAAAGCGTTAGAGATGTTTGAAGAAATGAGAAATGTTGGGGAACAGCCTGATGAAGTGACAATGCTGAGTCTCTTGTCTGCTTGTACTGGTCAAGGAGACTTAGAAATTGGCCAAAAGATACACAGCTCAATTTTGGAGAAGGGTTCAAGAAATTTAAGCATTCTACTAGGAAATTCACTAATTGATATGTATGCAAAGTGTGGGAATATCCAAAGGGCACTTGAAGTTTTTGATGGGATGATGAACAAAGATGTTTCAACTTGGAATTCAGCTATAGGAGGATTGGCTTTCCATGGCCATGCTGAGGAATCAATTACTCTGTTTCAAGACATGTTGAGGAGTAAAATTAAGCCAAATGAAATCACTTTTGTTGGTGTTTTGGTTGCTTGTAGCCATGCTGGGAATGTTGAAGAAGGTAAGAGGTATTTCAATCTCATGAGAAGTGAATACAAGATTGAGCCGAATATAAAACACTATGGCTGTATGGTTGACATTCTAGGCCGTGCTGGGCTGTTAAATGAAGCGTTTGAGTTTGTAGAGACAATGGCTATTGATCCTAATGCCATTGTGTGGAGGACACTTCTTGGAGCTTGTCGAATTCATGGCGATGTTGAGCTTGGACAGCGAGCGAACGAGCAACTGCTTCGAATGAAAACGAATGAGAGCGGTGATTATGTTCTTCTTTCTAACATATTTGCTTCACATGGAGAGTGGAGTGGGGCTGAAAAGGTGAGGAAGTCGATGGATGACAATGGTCTGATGAAAGAGGCTGGCTTTAGTCTAATTGAATCCAATAATAACATGTTTGTTAACCAATTTTTGTTTGATTCAAAAGTTAACAAATCTATAAATATATTAGAAGGCAAGGATGTTAGTTAAGTCAATTAAAACATTTGTAGATGTAACAAAATCGTTTACTTGAGAAGCAATTTATAAATATATTAGCTTTCTCAACATGTTGCAGTGGTTTTTGTATGTAAGGCTCAAGCTAATTTGCAACAAATGAATTAATTAGGATAAATATCATTTTAGATTATATGTTTTGTAAAGTAATTAATTATACCATTTATTTTGTTAAATGATAATTTAAATTTTTTATTTTTTAAAATAGTACAAAATAGATTCTGAACTCAATTTTCTGTAAAAAAAAATTTCATCATAACTAACCTAAAGCCAGTATCTAGCACAAACAGATACAAAAAATGTAATGAGTCTGCTAATAATACATTCAAGTCAAGTTATTAAAAAGTTTTAATTTGACGAAAATTCAACTGAGTGTCTATTTTGTACTATTTTAAAAAAATACAGGATTTGAATTGTTATTTAACAAAACTGATGGTCCAATCAATAACTTTTGCAAAATACAAAATCTAAAATAGTATTTTTACCAATTAATTGATAAATATATATTTTGAAAAAGTATTTTCTATTTTCATAATTATTCTAAAATTGGTGGTCTCAATTAAACTGATCTCCCATACTAGTATTGAAAGGCATTGTATCATTCTAACTTGACTTTGAAAGCATATAGGTAAAGTAAACCAATTGTTATTAATTAAGGGAAGGAACCATTCAAATTTAATTAGAATATGATGGAATTATAATATATATTAGGAATCACAAATGATAACATCATAGAACTTAAGCTGGTGGGAATCTTTTGTGCTTTCTTTAATTAATAGTTTGTTTCTTCATTCATATTAGCCAACTCAAACAAAGATTATGGATATAATTAGACCAACATGGCAAAAAGTTAAGGTCCTTTTTAGTGTAATATTATATAATTTTGTTTTATTGTATTATTTTCTCTATGCTCATTGCTCATTGCCTCTTGCTCTGTTATTTAGCTCTTTTGGTTTTGGCAGTATCTCTATTTGGTAAGATTCCTTATTACATGGTTGAGATTGTTTAAAGTACGAAAATATTCTTTCAAAAAAAAAGTACAAAAATATTTATAAATACATAAATGTTTACATTTTTTTAATGTATTAATACATATGTCATATACCATAATAACATATTAACATGGTATATAATTGTGAATAAGTTGATAATTTGTTGGATAAAATAGTAGTATAATTACCTAGGGTTTTGAGTTGGTAAGTAGGATAATGTTTGTACAATTGTAATTTTTTTTTTCAGTTTCATTAGTACAAATTTTATTATTGTTTGAAACAGGGCACATATAAAACTCAAATTGGTAGATTTCAAATTATTGGATTTGGCTGGAAACATCAGTAACAGTTACTTCCAATCTTCTTTTAATGAATTCAAAATAGAATTTGTACTGACGAAATTAGAAAAAAAAAAATTATAATTTTACAAATATTAAGTACTTATGCCGCTAAAAAAAATATTAAGTTTATGTTACTTACAAATTCAAAACTTTAGATATTAATATCGCTATTAACACTAATATTCCTAACACCGAATATCATCTTGAACATGAAAAACATATATACTTCATTCATATCACAACAAAAGATAAATTAAGAAAATACATAAAAGTAGTAAATTTAATGGAGCCAATCACACAACATGATATATGTATAGAGAGAAAAAACTACTAGTGATCATGATGAATAATATCATCCACAAAATTTAAACTCATAATGAATTTACCAAATTAACTAAATAATATATAGTAAGTAACACAAGCACACACAAACGAGGGTGACATTACTATGAGTCAATTATGTGATCTAGCTGCGCGCAAGAGCCACGGCGGAGAGCAAAATTATGAGTATGAAAACAGCAACGCCAACAAAAGATCCGATGAGAGAACCGGAGATGCGCCCGCAGAAGGAGTTGAATTGTTGGCATATCGCAAACCAGTTCGCCGTGGTGTTTCCTTGGTGTGCTAAATAGACTATAGCTGCGGATGCTGATGCTCCCGCAGTTAAAAAACCAAGCATTACCTATAAAAACCGCAAACTATCAGTTATGATCATCTATGTTATTGACATATAAAAAATTATAATTCAATTTTTTTATACCGCGGTCTACATTATAGTTATTATAGTTATAGGCATTCCATTCATCTAGAAGGTGTTAAGTATCCGATGCCCAAATACTATCCTACTTGTTAATATAATTAAGTATTGAAACTCATATAATTTTAAATAATAACTTTTAAAAAATCCCGCTAAGTAGTTACAAGATGACGTGTACCGTGTCGAAGATGATCAAAAGTATTCTACTCTTTTGTGGGGTGCTTCGTACTATGTGTAGGATAGAAAGAGATAGAGAAACAACCAGATAGCCACCCACAACGCCATTCACAACAACGAACAACCTATTCAATTCATCAATTTATTATTATTAGGTCACATAATAATAATGCATCAATTAATTAATACTCAAAAAAAAAAAAAACATCTTGGCATTTTAAGTTGTTCAACTCTATATTGATATGATTTATTAAAAAAAAATACCACACTAATATGATCCTTAATAATTAACTAACAGTTTTCAATATTATTTATTAAATTAAGACTTAAAATTTACTCAAATGCATCAATAACAGTTTGTCATATAAAAATATTTTATAGTGCATCTTAACATTTTTCCAAAAAATAATAAGAAGAATATATTTAAGAGTAAGAAAACGTACGTAAAAGTTGGAAGGTCGTCGTAATTAGCCTTAAAGCGAACGAAACGAGTAGCGAAAGGAAGAGTTTCATCGGTTGTTGCCATGGCAATTGCACTTGCCATGGTACCAACAATTCCAATAAGCCTTAGAACAAAGTCCAACATTGATATTCCTCTTCTTGAAAATGACTTACTATTACTACTACTCTTCCCTTCTTCATAACCAAGTTCCACAACATTTTCTTTGCTCATCATCATATATAATGACCCTTAATTTTCTTAAGTTTTGATTGATTAATTAGAAGTAGTAGTAGTACTATATATATATATATATATATATATATATTACTAATGAGGGGTATTTATATATTATTTTGCATTGACTAGTTCACAAACATATATAGATAATATTATATAATTAATGCATCGATCGTCATGACCTAAATTCTTGATGAAATGATAATACATGACCTAAAAGCTAGCTTATCCTAATTTTGTGACGTTTTATTATTAATTTTACTACCTGCTCATCATACTTGCTTTTGCATATATATATTCATGAATATTCCAAACCAATATAATGGGGAAAAGAATATTCTAATATCCAAACTATATGATCTAGGTGTAATGATGATGACAATTGTCATTCCATGCCAACTCCACAAATAATGAAGCTTATGTATTAGTAGTGGAAAACAAATCTCAATTAATAGAATGATAATGTTCTTAATTATATATCTACCTAGGGATCTTGAGATAAGATATCAAACTTCATAATATTCATATAGTTTACACTCTTCAAGAAAGAAATTTGGGCAAATGGGGTAGTTAGTATATATATGGGCCTCACTTCAGTGGCAGTAAAGTTTGACAATTTGAATTTTTTCAAGGTTTGAGTTGGTATGTATAGCAAGATATTCAAGATATCTATATAAACCGATCCACTTATATTTTTCTTCTTTATTTTTAATCAATTAATTAATGCGTATTGAATTTATAACCTCAGTACTATTAATGTTAATTCTTTACTACTTAATTTCAAGTTCATCCATTAACCTTAAACACTTAAATCATATATGTCTAGTCAACATTTGATAATGTAATTAACAAAACGTTTTCGTTGGTTAATTTATACCTAATTTGTGGTGATTTTATTTTTCAAGTAATGATGTAATTACCATTTTATATATATGTTTAGACTGATTTCATCATCGGGTTCTAAGTCCACTTTTTATTATTTAGCTGATGTTTATGATCATCGCCCATTTTGCATGCATCACAAGGGACTTTGGTTTTTTCTTTCACTACTTTTTAAGGGCTTGTTTAGTATATTGCATTGTATTGTGTTAGGTTTATTGAATTGTATTATTTAATATAATATTACTTTTAGTATTGACTTGACTTGTATTAATTGGTTGTCTAAAATTAATTATTTTACCATAAATTCAACTTCGATCCTAACTCCAACTTCAGTTTCGGACTCAAACTTAGACCCAAATCCTAAACCCCAGTCCTAGAACATTATTGTTAATACGAATGAAGTGAAAACTATGACGGTAATTTTTGACTTGAAGCATATGGACATATTTGATTATGCATGTAGAGTCGATTTTTTGTGTCTTGTTCATACATCCAAGGAAGCTTATACTAAAAGAACTACATCCCTTTCCTTTGCTCACCCCATCACAATCTATTCCAAAAGTGAAGAGTGAAGCACTTGAGGAAAAAAAATAGAAAGAAAGTATCTCTTAGTGAGAGAAATATAAAAGAAAAAGATAATTCTTACAAAATTGTGAGAAATATTTGTAGAGAGATGATGAGATTGCCATACTAGCGAGTGAGAGTTTTGAGTGTATTCCTTAAGTATTTGTCAAAACTTAAGAGTGTTGGATTGTGTACTCCTTAATGTTGTTATAGTGGAAGATTTACTGTAGTTTTTATTTGCCACAAGAGAATTTTTTGGCGTGCATTTAGTTTTTTAATTATTATTCTTAAAGGACTATTTATGTTGGAAAATATTCGAAAATTTTGAATATGTTATGTGACTGCAACTGTGACTGATCTTTCACATCATAAAAAAATTTTAGAGTCTCTGTTGTATATTCCCACAAATATTGATCCAGAAGGGGAATTGGAATATTGTCCTGAATTCCCGACAATTGGTATCAAAACGTCGAGGTCGGAGCTCTATTCCGCATGTGACTCTTCATGTCTTTCTTGGGAACTCACTTATAAGAGTAATTTTGTCTAGGAGACTATCTAGGCCTATCCTTTCTTGAAAGGATTGCGATATATAAACACAGTCTTTCTTGAGAATCACCTAGCTAGTACAAAGGTTGGTGAGACTGAAGAAAAATGAAGAGCCAAAAAATTAGAATTTAAGAAGTTCAGAGGCAACGATAATTTCTCTCTAGCTGAGGATGAAAGATCTCCTTATTATTTAGGAGAAGGTCCACAAGGTGTTACTAAGCATAGAGAAAAAGCCTAGTATGATGAAAGACGAAGATTGGAATGAGATAGACGAGATCACAGCTAGTACAATTCGTCTAATTTTTTAGATAGTGTCTTGCAAAATATAGAATCAAAATAAAGTTTGAAGTGAAGTTTAGCAATTAGAAAGAGGTTGTGTTGATATTGATAATGGCAACACGTCCTCCATCAATCATGTAATCATTGCAGAGAGGTCTTGGTTTCGTTTGAAAAACAAAACAAGACGAGAGGTGTGGAGTCTCAAGTCTTTATTTCAGAAAATAAGAGAAGTCAAAACAAAGAAGGCAGGAAGAAGGTTTGTAACTACTAGCAAACAAAAAGTTCATTCCTTTGGAGAGTGAAAGTATTCCTAAAGAAAGAGAGTAGCATGGCACAATACTAATGCATGGAAAGAAGACTCCACACTATTGGTGCACCTAGGACACCCATATTCATTCATGAAGGCAAAACAATATAACCATATTCAAAGAATTTACTAATATTTATTTTTGATAAAAATATTATTTTTATTTATCTATATATTTGTTTACAAAAGAACGTGAAAACAGTATAACATATATCTTATGATATATATATATGCATTATGGATAAGATTTTGGATAAGATTTACAGAGCCATACAAATGTATGATACATTTTTTTTTGCTAGGAGAAGAATGTAATGCTACAGTTAATAGTAAATGATGGAACTAAAAAATTAGAGTATTACAGAAGCCATGAAATCTTTACTTTCAACCTCACCAACCTCCTCTCTTTACTTCCCACCAAACTCTTCTTCTTCTTCTTCACCATGGAAACCCAAGAACCCAACAAAGCTCTTCCTCCCAATAATGGCCTCAAAAAGCCCAAACCAAAACAGGGGAGCTCAAAGAACAGGTTTAGCCAATCCCAAAGGCTTTTCCAGTACACCGGTGCCATCTGCGAAAGAAACTCCGGCAACCCAAAATGTGGAACCGGAGGAGGAAATCCCACAAGTTGTTTTCAACAGAATGATTGTAAGGATTTTGGTGTCGGTGGGGGTTCCGATGGCGACCGGTTTGGGTTTGTTGAAGATTTTTGAAATAGGGAAGGAGCAGGGGTTTCTGATTGTACCGGTTTGGGTAGCGTTGTTGACTACATTTTTGACTTTTGGGGTTTCTTCTTTTGGGATTGCTTATGGAGCTTTGTCTACCAGTTGGGATGCAGAGAGTAAAGGCTCTCTGCTTGGCTTTGAAGAAGCGCAGAAGAATTGGGTCGATATGTGGAGGGAAGAAGATGAGAGCACTCAATGATATTGTATTTGAATCTATACAATAATACAAATCTTTACAAAAGAAAATTACATTAGGTAGTTTTTTTACATGGATGTGTGCTAATGAAAATGAATCCCTAAAAGAGCATTTCAGTGAATTTTTGTTCGTGATTATCTACGTTATAGTTATTTAATACATCTTACGAAATTTAAAAAAACTTAACACACTACTGTACACAGAGTCAAATAATTCTTTGCACGCTAAATTCTTTTATTTTATACGTTATAAAAGAATACATGTATACAAATAACTTACTAATTACAAAATTATTCTAACTTCTCACAAAAGATCAAAACATGTTAAAAAATCTAAGCCAAACCAGTCCATTTGTTACATTTAGCTGAAGTTGCCAAAAGTAATTTTTATGAGAACAAAAAAGAAAACACATGAAAAATATTTAACATTTGTTAATCAAGTCAAACCTGTGTGTAGCCCTTGTATCAGTTTTTCCTAGTGAATCCACTTTCAGAAAGGAGTCTTGAAAGGAAGCCTTGGCTGCTTTTGTTTGTGTTTTTGTCAAATGAATTTCTTAGATTGGTTATGAGAGACCAATGTGTCTTGAAATCTGGTTCATAACCGCTGTGTTGCATCACCCGAACGAGCTCAGACACCTTCCTGTGATTGTTTTCGAAGCGATACCTATTGATTACAGACGAGAACATCTCCCTAGTTGGTGTTTCGTTGGCATGAGCCATAGAAATCAAAATCCCTTCTGCTTCCAAAGTTCGTCCATCTTCGCAAAGGTGATGGACAATTATGTTCTGAGTGTTGATACTCGGGTTAAGACCCTTATCGAGCATCTCAGCGTGAAAATCCAGAGCTTTATTAAGGAAGTTACTCGAGCAACAAGAGCTAATTACAGAATCATAACTGGTGGAACTTGGAAGATTGCTGCTTTTCTTTAACATTATGTTTAGAAGGTTAATTGCCTTGCTTAGTCTTCCATATGAGCAAAAACATTTGATAAGGTTGTCGTAATTGATGCCATCGGGAATCAGACATTTCTCCATAAGTCTGTCGAGAAAAGTTTCTGCTTCTTTAACCATACCATGAGAAAGAAGGCCCTCCACAATTGCATTTTGAATGATGGAATCATGAAGCCAGCCCCTTACTTCCATCTCCCGACTCAACTCTAATGCTTTCACAAGCTCTCCGCCATTACATAGGGCCGTTATAGCTGCCCTCAAGCTGCGATTGTTCGGTTTGATTTCCTTGGACAACATAGTGCATAAATACTGAGAAGCATTAGCCAAGTCTTTACACTGATAAAATCCATACACAAGAAAATTGTAAGAGACTTCATCGAGCTGCAGTGTCTTCTTTTGCAAATCATCCACAACTTCATTTACAAACAAACTGTTCCCCGAAAAGAACAGAGAAAAAATCAGAATGTTGTAAATAACAAGGTAAGGTGTCTTGCTTTGTCCAAGCATAAGTTCCTTCAGCTTTAGTGCACAAGAGACCTCGCCCTCCATACACATTAAGCGCACCAAATTTCGGTAAGTTGTGGCTGAAAGATCAAATCTTTTTCTAATAATGACACCAAGAAGCTCCTCAATTTTCCTAAAGTTTTTGACTTTGCAATGGCCTTGAACCATAATATTGTAAGTTTCAGCATCTGAAGGTATCCCTTTCAATCCCATCTCTCGGAATACACTGGCTGCTTCTTCAACCTTACATGTCATGCATAACCCTTGTATTAATGCATTATTCAAAAACAGCAAAGATGATGAATCCTTGCTCGACATAACCTCTTTTAACGCAATAGCTTTCATGTGTCTACTAGCCTTGCACAGCTCGGGAATTAATATAACAGCAACATCCAAACACGGGGCCAAATTTTTAGCCAGCATACACTCCAATATTTCTAAAGCTTCGGAAACTTTTCCCTCCTTACACACTCCTCTTATAAGATGACTGTAAGCTAGATGATCCATTACACAACCCCTTTTATTAAGCTCTTCTATCAATATATGTACCACTCTAGTCAACCTTGCAAAACTGAGCTTTTCAATAAACAGATGACAAACGTCTAACCTCATGTGAGGAAAAGACACCATCATGTTCTCGAACAGCTCCAGCGCTTCATTCAGCATTCCCTTACTACATAGGCATTCCAAAAGGGATTTACATTCCTCAAGCCTTGGCACCCACCTCTCTTCTCGAGCAATATCCCACCAACCATGAAGATCCCTAACATTTCCCATTTTACAAACACCTGTTATTATAGCAGTGTATGTCTCGTTATGGAGTTTTAAATGCCCGTGCAGCATGCTGTCCCAAACTATCTTCCCGTTGAATCTCCATCCTCTCTTGCAGTAGTAAACTTGTACAAGTAAATTTCGAGTTTCTTGGTCAAGCAAATTAACCATCTTCAGATTTTTCTCTAAAATATTTGTATAGACCTTAATATGATATCGTGACAAGCACAACCTTTTCAATAAGACAGAGAACACAGACAAAGACAATTCTTGTCCCCAATGAGCCATTTCATCTGCTAAAGCTAGTGCACCTTTCAGGTTTCCATGATTACAATCCTTTTCTACAAGTGAGTTCAAATCAAGCACTAGACCATCTTCTAGAATCCCTGTAACTCTCCTATCATACTCATCAATGTCAGTATCTAAGTAAAGTCCATTGCCAAGATTGTCAAAGAACTCGGTTTTAGAGAGTCCCACACCACTATCCCTCTTTAGACTCACAGCTAAAGGATCAAAACCCAAAACCGAAAAAGCTTTAGACAGTTTCCCTTCTAATGATATATTATCCACTATACCACATTTCTCCATCCCACAAATTGTCCTTTTCACTTCATCAAATTTCCTAGCTTTACAATACCCCGCTAAAAGAATTCTAAATGTTGATAGATCAGGAGTTGTTCCCCTCTCTACCATTTCATCAAAAACGTCTCGAGCATGTTTCCACATACCTTTCAAAAACAACCCTCCAATGAGAGCATTATAAGTACATAAATGGGGTTGTAAACCTCTAGCAAATATCTCTGCAAGATAAACAAAGGAATTCTTTAGATTCCTTTCATGGCAACTCCAACCAATTAAGATACCAAGGGTTATCTCATCAGGAACAAAACCAAAACTCTTCAACTCATGCATAAATTGTTCAGCCATTTCTGTATCATAATAACTACACAAAGAATGTATAGCTCTATTCCCAGCTAGAATATCAGGTGAACATTTTATCTCAAAAAAGAAACTTAGCACATCATCAAAGTCCCTCTTCTCACAATACCCAAAAACAATATCATTAATAGAAGAGTCACTAACCTTGTATCCACAAGCCATTACCTTCTTGACAAGATTTCTTGCCTCTTGAATATTTCCATCTACACAAAGTAATCTAATGACATTATCAAGAGTTGTTTTCACCATCTCATTCCAATCAATACCCATCTCAACCATATCTAAACAAACTCCCAAAGCAATGTGGGTTTTCTTTATTCTAACCAAATGATCAAGAAGAATACAATAACACAACAATGAAGGAGCAAAACCAAGTTGCTTCATTCTATCATATACAGAAATAGCATTCTCTAATTCACCTCTACAAGCATACCCTTCAATCATATTACTGAAAATTTCATGACAATCCATAGAAATTCCTTGTCTCTCCACTGATAAGAGCAAGACTTTAACTTCTTTAAGCAACCCCACTTGGACAAGCAATCGAGCCATGACCTCCCATGACTGAGGAAGATGCTCAAAATCCTTACTTTGTTCATTAGCCCACTTGAACAATTCCCGTAAAGCTTCAACCTTGCTAGCTCCAATTCCAACTTTCCCACACTCAAATTGAAACCCCAGTAATAATTGAAGCACATCTTCGGCTTTGAGCTCAGAAACTCGACGAAATCTACGCGTGTATTCAGGAACGATATCCGAAATCTCCCGAAGAAGTTCTTTTGGAGAATCGCTATTAAAGCTTTTGGTATTGTCATTCTCTACAAAATGGGAACATCTAGATATGACAGATTGAGCAATGCCAGTGAAAGAAGAAAGTGATGGGTAATCTATGTGGGTTGGGCTTGATTGTGATGAAGACTCCAAAAGCGATGATGGGGTTGTCGAGAACCGAAGCTTACTAAGAAAATTTAAGAAGATATAGGAAAGCGAACCGAGCTGGGGTTTGTGGAGTGAGAGAGATGAAGAGAGAAGTTGGGGTGTCGGATTGAAGAGAGGTCCAAAAATGGTGGCTCTGGGTCTCATCTATGTATGCATAGTAGGTGCTTGTGGAACTCTGGCAGTGAGAATCTTCCGCAGCTTGAAACAAAGAACATGAGTTATTTCTTTTAAGAGAAATGCTAAACGCACCACTGGTGCCTAGCACCCTCCTACGTGTTAATATCGCTATTGGTGCAATTAAGTATCGGGTCCCATATAGTTTAATATAATAATTTTTATAGAGTATCGCTAGCCAATTGCAAGTCGACACATTTAGAAGGTGCCCAATAGCAATGCTCTTCTTTTAATTGTGAACTACTAAAAATTTATAACACATGCTATTCGGTTAGCCGAGTTATCTTTGGTTTGAGTAAGTTCTACCGTTAGTGTGACTCTGTTCACAGCGTCAATAAAATATTATAAAATAGATTAATTAATAATTTTTCTTTTCGAACTTTGACATATATTAAATCATATCCCCTGAATTTTTTTAGTCGTTAAAAATTCTTCCTCAACTATTAAGATTGTTAAATTTAAGGACTTTTTGTCTAATTTTAGTAAAAAAATTCTAACATGGATGAAAGTTCAGGGGCATGATTTAGTACATATCAAAGTTTGAAGGGCATGATTTGATAGATATTAAAGTCTAGAGAGCATGATTTAGTACATAAACAATCACTAAAACAGTAAAATTGAATGAAATTAAACAAAAGTCCTTAAATCTAACAATCTCAATAGTTCAGGGAGAATTTTTAACGGCAAAAAAAGTTCAGGAAGTATAATTTAATATATGTCAAAGTTCGGAGAGAAAAATTACTAATTAGCCTATAAAATAATATCACTTAATTTACTCTATAAGAATGTAGTGTGGTACAATATAAATTTATGATCCTTTTGCAATTATAATAGTCACACACAGTATAATTCATTCATGGTGGCATAATAAATTTTTTTGTAAAATTATTTTGTTCATAAAAAATTTCATAAAATCTATCATTACAAAACACTCATTTCAATTTATATAAAAGATGCTACTTAATTTTCTTTCACACATTTACAATACTTTTTTTTTTATCATACTTAATCTTCGATAACATATTGACAAAAAGATAAAAGATGCAAAATCAACCATTATAGCCAAGGTGGTAAACTAGACCATCAAACCCGAGTAAAAAGCTAAAGCCAAACAAGTTATAGCATTTTAAACTATTTTACAATGATAAAAAGAAATAGAAGAGAAAGAAAGTCATGTGTAAAATATCATAAACAATAATACTAAGCTCAGTTTGACACTATCCTTCTTATTAATAACTTAAACAAGGCGAAAGTAATCCGTTTCAAAATTTGTACCCCGAACAACAACACCACAGCAACCTATTTAAGAAAGTTACTGCCTTGCCACATGAGGATTAAAGGAAGTCGCTGTTGGAGAATCCGCTGAGCACAAAACTGCCCTTTCCCGATCAATCACCACCACCCCAAGCCCCACACACGCCCTTGTTCCTCATTGATATCTACATCCACAAACAGGTTAGAATCACTCAAACCCAAAATCTGAAACTGCCTGCGAGAGAGACCACCCACTGTCCCCACTAGCCTCACATTAACAACTAGAGCCAAATTAGCTTGAGCATCTTGAAAGCGCCACAGAAAACTTAAAGTCCATTGACTAACCAAATCATCAAAGAGTAATTTATTCTTATGGACAAAAGTTTTTCGACGATAACAAATCCTTCAACGCAACTCAAAAAAATTCTTCCATGTCCTGCTTCATAAGAGCATCCATGCACTCCACAAGCAATTAATAGAATTAGGAAGCATCTTTAAAGCTATCTAACCCTTTACCAACCCAACTTTTTCAATTATTTTTAAGTGAAGAACAAGACCAAAGTGTTAGGATTTATAAAACACTCAAGAAATACAAATAATAACAGATCTAAACATATTTCAGTAGTGCTTTAATATAGAAAACCTTAAATCACATTTTATAGAATATTTGATAAATCAAATAAGAAAATGATGATAATAAGATGAGCAAAAACACTAATCTGAAGTCATTATTAGAGATTGCACAGAAGGTTATGATCTTCTATAATGCCCCTGCTTCAAGCCTCCATTAAGCCCTTACACTCACAGAATGTAATAAAACTATATTTATAGAATTAAAAGAAGAAACATAGCAACAAAACTCTAATTGGAGTAAGTCTCTTTAATAAGGCTTCAATTAAATAAAAAAGCTCACACATTTGTTTTAACTAAATTTCATCATACTAATGTTAAATCCATTAATCGTATATCACTAGTTATATGAGTTATTATAAGAAAGAACTATTCCTCAACTCATATTTTAATAAAATACAAAAAATTGCTTCACTTAAACATACACATCGAAAAATTATTGAACCACATCAAAACTCTTCTAATCAATGTATTACATCATATAATCATTCAATTTCAGAATTAAATTACTCATTTCAAAAATCAAACAATTAATTTCATTATAATTTTATGAAAAAAATCTAAAACTTTAAACACAAAATTCTCTCACATAAAATATATCTCTAAAACTGAAGCAAATCAATAAATCAATAAAAATATACAATTGTAATGAAACAATATCTACTCACTAAAGATTTCAATTAACTAAAAAAAATACTGTTTCAACTAGCTTTCACATAGATTCTAAGCTCATTAATTATAGATCACTAACTATGCTAAAACAGTAAAAAATCATCAACTCACGTTAATGTAAACTCAAAATAAAAATCTTACAATGTGTTATATAAATGAAACCTTCAAACTCATAAATTAGTTTTATCATTACTAAAAATTAGGTAAAAAAAAAAAAGAAAAAAGCTTTCATAAAATATTACAAATGAAAAAATGAACAAATCAATGGGATATCTTTACCATGTGTACAATGCATGTTGTCATATATATAATCCAAGTTGAGAGATATGGATAAGAATGTTTATAAACTAGAAAATAAAGGTCAAATTGTCAATATATGTAAAAGCATGAACATATATGTAAATAAATAGAATTAATAAGAGTCCCATCAATCAAATTATATATAAGTATTAAGTAGTACTTTCCAATTAGATCCATCCACCACTAAAGTTGACTTAATATTAATAAAACAAAAAATAAACACAAGTGGTGAATCAAATGAGATGAAATGGTAGTTGTGAAAGGGTGAAGAGTTGACCACTATTGGGCTTAACCTAAGGTTGAAAGGACACTTATATTAGATCTCATCACACATTAATGTTCTCTTCTCTTCTTCAACTTCTATCATTTTCCTTTTCTTCTTTTTTAAGGTAAAACAAAAGCAAAAAGAGAAGAGAAAAGAAGAGAAGAGATCAATTATGTTTAATCAAAACAAGATTGCATTTTGGATTGGAGTGTTGGGAGCAACAATCACCTTAACAGCCTATTCACAATCATATGTATCTCCAAATGAAGGCATCACAATAGGGCTTTTAGTCCTCATGTTTGGCTTGCTTGTAAGGGAAGGTTTCATTTCTCTTTAATCACCTTTTATGTAATCATCATGTAATTTACTTACTATACATGTGATTTGGATTATTGGGTTTTTATTTTCTTGAGTGTCTGAATATTTATCATTGATTTTGGTATAAAGAAAGAACAAAGGAAGAAAGTTGGGTTTAGCTTTTACCATATAAAGCTCATAATAAATACAACCCCCTTTTAAATTGGAGACTAGTTAGAATATATATTATAATTACCAGCAATTTTTTGCAGAGAAGAATCTGAGCTTTTCCATCTGAAAACACAACCTACATAACAATATCAATTAGATAAATATATATTAAGTACTATAAAATTTCATGTAATAATTAGTGTCCAATGTAATAGTCACCATAGATCTAGCATGAGAAAATGAGGCAGTGGTGTAGCCAGAGATGACTTGCCGATCAAATACACTTATAACTTAATTAGTTATAATAATTTATAATGCAAAATTTGATGCATTATTTTAGTGAGTTGAGTGTTGTTAATTATGCCGGCAAGTCATCCTTGGCTGCAACACTATTATACATATACATATATATATATATGTATAAATATATATATACCTCATTCCCACATGCAAGATTTTAGATGAAACAAAATGTTATATTGTGAGAGTTTTGACCAATCCCAAATGACCCCAAATTTCATTCTTTCCCCAAAGGTGAAAAAGGCACCATTCCCTAATAGAATATTGTAAGAAACAGAACAAGGCATTGGCCCAAAATAGAGAAAGGTTGGAAATGATATGAGTTGTGTTGTGTGAATTGTTGAATGATTTTGGTTTTAACTGATAGAGAAGAAGATGCCTATTGGACTAAATTTCCCTCCTTGGCAGGACTAGAATAATATAAATATATTTATGTATTTATAGAGAGAAAGAGAGTTAAAACAAGTATATTAATGATGCTCTGCTTAAACTGAGTTCTTTCATCGGTTTGAAAACAAACATTGAATAGTTTTTTTTTTTTTTTTATTAAAGGGTTTGTGATGATGATGTGACTTTGCATTGTTGAAGATACCAATATCAATATATCACATTAAGCTGATCCTACTACTCATCTATCTCCATCACCTAAGTAATACTGACTGCCTTACTTTTAATTGCTTGAATTCAATTCAGTTCTTCTTCCAAGCACAGCATACTAGTAATAAGTGAATATAATAGTAGGTAAAAGGGTAGTTGAAAAGATTTACTCTATTTAAGACTAGACACCAAAACCAGGTAAGTTTCATTGTTTCAACACTATAATATGCCCCAACTAAGCATATGTATAAATATTATTACTAGTACTATTTGCTACTAAATGCTTTTTCAGCATTGACAACTACTTCAAATATATTCTTTTTTTTTTTCTTTTTTGGCGTGTTAGCCCCCTTATGATAAGAACTAAGTAATGATTCAATTAAGGTAGACTGAGGTATTAAAACCCCTAACTGATACATTATCTTAAGAAAGAGATAGATTCTCATTTTATATGGTACTACTCTATAGAATAGAAGGCCTGCCTAGAAGGGTATGTGATTTTGTTCATGGTTATCTAGGTGAACCTAATTTATGTAAAGAAAGAAAAAAAACATACCAACCAAAGTGGTACAACACTGCATAGATTGTTTCATCATAATTGGGTGATGGAGTTATTAATGGTAATAAGTGGAAGACACTTGGCTTGTTTGTGGCTTTACGGGTGTCAAAAAAATCACCAGCTGGACAGAGCTTAAGCATTGGGACAAGTCATCATCTCTCTTCAATCCTCATAGTCAAGTCAAATCTAAGCTAATCTATTCTAATCTACACACTGTCAATTCCCAGTGTTAAAAAAAGAAAGGGGTGGGGAGGTCTTCAAAGCTCTTTCATTTTCAAACAGTTTGTTCTAAACAAAGCAAAGATTTGTAGTTATGGATTAGCTGGAATCTTTTTCCAAACCAAAAATGGCAGAACCCCACTTCACAAGAAGTCGACAGACAATGTTTACACATGTCATTAATTGGAGTGATTTCAGCTTTAACCAAGTGAGAATGACACCAACCCTTTGAGTAAGTAATCATCACTAACCTAAGCTTTTAACTTTTTTCTTTTCAACAGACTTTGAACTCATTTAAATCAAGCATTAGCTGTGTAATGAAATTCTTTGTAAGAGAAACGCTTAAAAGTATCTGAAGTGCTATTAATTAATTTAGTATCATATTTTATTGGCTAATTAGGATTTTTGCCCTTTGAGTTTTGACATGTACCAAATCATGCCCCTGAACTTTTAAGGTCATTGAAAATATCTCTTGAACTATTGAGATTGTTGGATTTAAGAACTTTTTTTTAATTTTAGTAAAAAAGTCTAACATGGATGAAAGTTCAAGGGGCATAATTTAGTGCATGTCAAAGTTCGAAGGGCATGATTTGGTAGATATCAAAGTCTGGAGAACATAGTTTAGTACATAAACAATCATTGAAATGGTAAAATTGAATAAAATTAGACAAAAGTCCTTCAATCCAACAATATCAATAGTTTAGGGGGCATAATTTGGTACATGTCAAAGTTCAGGGGGTAAAAATCATAATTAACTTATTTTATTTACTTTAATGTAATAATTTTCATGCAATATCGTAAAACCTCATTTTTAAGTGGTACTAAACACTACTAAAATCTTAAAGAGAAATGTTAAAAGGTACCAGTAGTGCTTAACACCATCTCATGTGTCAATATCTCTATTGGTTTAACTAAATATCAGGTCCAATATAATTTAATATAATAGTTCTTAGGGAGTATCGCTAACCAGTCGCAACGCATGTCGAGAAAACACTAGGCACCACTAGTACCTAATAGCAATGCTCAATCTTAAAACACTCCCAATAACTTCTTTTAAAATAGTTACCAAAACCCTACTTTTTTAATATTTTATTATTTTTATTTGTTTAAATATATAATATTAAAACTCAAAATAATTAATAAAATATATTTAAAAAAATAAATAATATTTTATAAATATAGAGCATAAATAATAAAGAAACTTTAAAATGAAAAATAAAGTTAGAACATTTGTGTTGTGGCATGATTTTAAGACAGTTCTTTAAATTTTGTAATACTTCTCTATTTTAGAAGAAATAAAGAGCTAGTGTGAGTGCTCTTATGGCAACGCTCAATGGTGATTGTATTGTAAAAGCAATACAATATTATCAAAACCAAATCATACAATGAAATGAAGTGATTGCCTACATGTTCATCATCATTGAATCACAATTAAGAAGCATCAAAATCGCAAAGTGAAGTAGCCATATTTTATGAGTAGAATGGTTACTTATTTTAGTGTAATATTTTCTGGCCCAATAAGTGATATATTACATTTTGTGAAATGACAAATTTTATCGTAATTGCCAAAAGGTATTTCAGACACAGGAGGACAGAGGTCTATGATTTTAGAGCAATAACTTGACTAGATGAGACAGCATGATCCGTTTGACGTTTTGGGTCAATAGTTTGACTCTGTAAATAAATTAATTGACTAGTATTCCCCTATCCTAGTACAAAAATATACATACAAATATAAAAGTACATATATATATATATATGGCTTCTTCACACCTCTTATCTTCATCACTTCATGCAATTGCCCTACATAAGAAAACAATTTCACAGCACAAAACGATCCAAAAACAAAAGCTAATATATTCATACAAAAATGCATTGAATATAATAAGAAAAACCTGTTAGCAAAGACTTGTAGCTTACTCCATTATAGTAAACATAATAAACTTACTCCTTTAGCTTTTGCAGCTTCATCTGAAGTTTCACACCTAAATGTCCATGAAAATTTTAGTACTAACTACGACCAAATTGTCGGGTATTCTACAGAACTTAATCCACACCGTCCTCATTTAACAAGCAATCTTCATATTACTAGAAAAAATGATAAATTGGAAAACATAGAACACTAGTATTTCATACTCTAAAATTTTGATACTTAGATTATTGACCTTTAAGCCTAAAGCTGAGCAAAACATCGATTCCTGCAATTCAGATGATATAACGATTCTGCTACAGCAGCGTAAGAGGTTAAAGTATCAACAATCAACTCGTTATAAATACCATGAAAAAGAATTCATACTACACAGCTGAAAAAAGAAAAGCAACTGCAAACATTTACTTTAGAATTCAAAACACCTACTGGAGGTTGGGAGCAACATGGATTTGTATCTTAAGGAAAGTTGAGTCGAAAAAAAATAAAATAAAAACAAGCAGGAGTGAGAGGCCTTAGGATTTAGGAAACACAAGATACTAAGTTTGGCAAATTTGGTTTAATGGACAAGCAAAATTTTCTTGGTGGAAAAAAAATCTTCACATGTATTTGGTCCATTAAAATAGAAGCGTCAAGGTGGGCCATGAGTATTGTCAAACGCTGGTTCATCTGGTCTTCCAGTTTAGGCAGAAGGCTTCATCAAAAGAGGCAGTAGGCTGGCTTCGGGGCTTCGTATATCTCAAGCTGTTTTGTTGGGATGGGAAAGGCAAAAAGGGAAAACAAGTGCATCAGAACTCTATTCACAGGGAGATTGGATAGGTTATGAATGATATCAAACTGTCACATACAAATCTATGGCTGGCCCAGAGGAAAATGCCAGTAAAAGTAACAGAGAATAGAAAAAGGATCACGGGAAACAGTAGTCTACCTGCCTGCAGGTAACCATCAACAAATTCTAGTAACCATAGTTTCTCCGTCGAGAAACGGGGTTCTGGCTAGATAACCTGGTATCAGAAGGTTAAATCAGGGTCGAGGCATCTCAAAACATTAATAAGCAAGATAATGCACTAACGATGGAGTGTTCTTTTCTTCTTCCTATGGTAAATTGAGAATCGAGTGTTCTTTTTCTTATTTCTAGTGAAAAAATGAGAATAGCACATAAAGTCATTTTAGAAAGAAGGAAAAAAAAATAGGCTCCTCACTCAACCTTACAAAATTTTGAGTAACAGAAAACTATAGCAATCACTATTTTCAGAATCAATGGTTAACCAAATGTTTAAAACGCAACTTCAAGCAAGGAAGAAAAATCAACATTAATTGGATAAAATCCAGTAAATCACATAAGCTTAATAAGGAAAACTCAGAGATATATAAGATCAACAAATAAAGTATCAACCAAGAAAAACTAAAAAAGCTCTTACCCAGAACTACCAGGTCGTCCTGAGGAATAAGACCCATAAGCACCATAAGCGCCGCCACCGCTACCACCACCACCACCACCAATCTGCATACAGATAAAGTAAAACAAACAAATTCACAAACTGGAAGGAAAATTTATTGTGCAAAAGACATATACAAAATATATACAAATATATGGATGGTGAAAAATATTTAAATGCATTCTGCAAAAAGTACGAAACAAGAAGAGGATAATCAACCAAAACAAGGATGCAGGTAAAGGTTAGACTTTGAACATCTCTAGAGATGTACTGTTGGCATTCAGAAAAATACCTGGGAACCACCATAACTTCCATAGCCGTCAGAAGATGCCAAATCACTTGAGCCACCATAACCACCAGAATAAGAATGACCACGTCCATGTCTTTTACTGTCTCTACTTTCATAATTTAAACCATCTGAACCATCTGCGGACATAGGAATATACGGTAGAACTGGAAGGAAAGTAGATACTGCACCCTCTCTATCAAAAAGATTAGCTCTCAATCGGGTAATTACATGTATAAGAGCTTCCTTAGCTACGTCAAGATCACCAGCAATCTGATCATTAAAAATTCACCGATTCAATAATTGTTAGTGATCACATGCCACCCTGTTAATCACTAAAGGCTGGATAATGATCAAATCCAAAAAGACTTCAGTAAAGCTAGTATTACCTGCACCATCTCATCCTCATCGGATGCAATTTTTGGAAGATTATCCTTTGCCAATATACGAATATTAGCTTTAGTAGCCCTCCTCATTTCAGTTACGATGGCTCCCCCTTTACCAATAAGGCAGCCAATTCTTGATGTTGGAACAAGTAGACGGGTCGTGAATGAGACAATTCCTGAATCTCTCTCAACCTTCTCACTACATCTGGGCTGCAGGCGTACTGCTGCTTCTATAGTTGGAGAGTATGAATCCTCAAAGAACTACAACGATACAGAATTAATAAAATTTTAGTCATACGATTTTATGTTAGAAGAATAACTAAGATGACATTTTACCTCCTTTGCTGAAACTGTTATTAAACAATCGTCGCCTTCAGTAGCGGAACTATCAACTTTGACTCCTGCTCCAGATTCCTGTCTGATCTGATTAATTATAGTGCCACCCTTTCCAATCACACCTCCAATATTTCCAGTCGGACATACCAAGCGGATAGAGAACTCTTTCGAAGATGCTTCATCCCTTGGAGCTGAGTACAAGGAACGTGACCAGTCTCCAGCATCACCTTTGTATCCTCCATAGGGACCCATCAATGGAGCTAATCCCACAAGGGGAGCACCAGTATTTGGACCCATGAGTGAACCACCAGAAGGATACACATTAGGCACGGCAGATGTAAGTAAATGCTGGGATCTGGATGGGTTATCATGGAGGCGAGAAGCAATTCGATAGAGAGCTTTCTTGACAACTAGAGAATCACCAGATATCTGACCCACAGTAACCAATAAATAAATAGATAAGCATTAATAGATTGCTAAGTTAAAATGATTTCGAGTTGTAACCACAAATAAACAACAGCTGAAAGAAGGAAGACAGAATTAAGTAAGCTTGCTACATTTCCAAACTCCCAAGTAAATATTTCATTTCATAGAGTGTTTAAACATGGCCAGAGCATCACAAGCAGATGCATTATCAACAAGAGAATGCACAATAGCATGCCGAACTGAGGGAAATATACAAAACTCATAATGTTTACCTGTATAAGCTCATCAGAATTCAAGGCACAAGGAGGAAGATGTTCATCCTTAAGAATACGAATCTGAGCTCCAGTCTCACTACGAATGTTCTGTACTATCTGCCCTCCCTTCCCAATAACACAACCAATCTGGTCAGACGGTACAAGAAGACGACAAGTAACCTGATGACCACCTTCCATGTCATCATCACCATGCAATTCTTCAGCAACAACCCTTTCATGAACCCTAAAGAGAGCATCTTGAGCAGGGCAAATATTATTACCATTGTCTTCAGATGAATTACTCTCATCACTGGTACTATAAACAGTGACAACACGCTCTTCACTTCCAGGTACAGTCTCTCCAATCCTAATCTTTGATTTTGTGTCCAACCTCAGCTGCTTCACAATCTCCCCACCTCGCCCTATTATGCTTCCTATCTTCTTAACAGGGCATAAATAACGATAAACAGTATCTTCAGAATCTATGACAAACTGTTCTCTATCTTCACCAGGATTTCTCCTTTTATTTCCTCCATTATCAGAATAATCAGAATGAGAACGCTTTCCATAACTATTCCTCTGACCCGCCATTATTTTGTCAGGCTTGCTAACTGTTTCCAGATTTTCATGCATAAGCCATATTAGAAAAGAAGAAAGCTTGGACAAACCATAAATTCCAAAAAAGCTTAGCTCAACAAGATCAGACCAAAAACTAAAAAACTAAAGGGGAAAAAAATGCAACACTCAACAATAGCATCTTAATCATACTCTAATCCCAAAACCCACTAAAGTTACTATTAAAAACTCCAAGTCCAACACAATAATAACAAATGAGGATCACAATAAGTACTCAATTACAAAATTGGTATGCAATCTCTTATACCTAATAATTGGCAGCATAGATCTCCAAAATTTCCCCAAAACCCCAGACAATGAAAGAAATATATAATTGAACCCTTCCCCCAAACCCCTAAAAAACAAAGGTAAATAAAAAACCTATAAAACTAATGAAAAAGACCCTCCAAACCGACAAATTTGGACAGTTTTAGATCGCCCACCATGTATCAAAACGTTTTATATTACAGACCATTAACGAATTCAAGTTCCCAATTCACCGTGCATAGATCCCAGAAAAAGAAACATATATACCAAAACCCGGTTTTGCAATACAAACAAAAAAAAAAATTACTTTTTTATCGAAAAGAAAACAATTTTGAATAATTTATTCAAAAATAAAAATAGCGATTAGAAAAAAAATAAGTGTTGGAAAGAAAATTAAATAGGTTAGATACCTTCAAATCGTGAATCAAGAAGATGAGCTAAAGCGAGAGAAAGATATTTTTGGATATTTGATTCAAGAACGGGTCGATTTTTCTTTCCCGTGTATTCTAGGGTTTGGTTTTGACCCCCAAAATTGTTTTATTTCCCTTGCTTTCAATATTTCACTTATCGTCCTCCATCTTTTTCAAAATTACAAATACATCCTTTTAATATTTCACATTTATACTTTAAAGTAAGCTATTTCATATCAAATGTGTAATATTATTATTAGTGCAACTCAATATTGGGTTGGAGTTCTACTTGTTTTACTTTAATAAATATGATAAAAAATCACTAACTAATTATAGAATGACACTTTATCGTGATATGAGTGATAATACATACTTAATACATAAATCACACACAAATTTAAGATTTTTAAGTGACAATTCACTTTTCATAAGTAAGATTTATCTTAATTAAAAATGACAAAAGAGCATATGAATAATTAAGTAGTATTTATATTGACGTAGTAATTAAAATCATTCATGAATTTACAATGTAGATTTTTACAAACAGCACAAGAACATCCTCAAATAAGGATATCCCATCATCTAACCGAATGACATGTTTTGTCAAATTATAAACTGCTGAAATAAGTGAACATCATAAGACAAAACTGCCTCCGAAAAAAAACAATAAAGATATAACGTCTTCAAACATCACACCAGAAGAGCTACAACTTCAACTTGCAACACTAAAAAACTACTGAAAATTTTCCCTATGCCTAGCTCTGGTAAGTGGCCAAACAAAGGCCTTAATCAAATCTTACCTCCTTGTTAGCATAATTTTCCTGCCAGGCCAAAGAAAAAAAGGTGAGGGGAAGCTGATGAAAAAGAGCCACCTGCACCTAGTGGAAAGGGAGCAATCATGCAATGCAAACAAACTATCCACACAACCCCAAAATACAAGCAACATGTACCAGAGAAGCTAAAAGGCTTATAGTAAAATATGCTTTGATAATTTTTTTGAGATTTTCATTTGTATTATGTTTGACAATTGTATTGATATTATGTGTGTGTATGGTTAAAAGAGTAAAAGAGGTAAGTCACCGATTAAGAATCCAATTGTGCAAACATTGAAGAGGAGGAATCATATAGAGAAATAACTGAGTAAGAAGAGGTTAGACAGAGGGGGGAAGGTTCAAGTTCACAGGCTCGTAGTTAATTTTTCTTTGAAACATAGTTGTTTGTCTTTTGGAACGGGGTTGTTTTAACACTAGTCTTTTGATAGAGAACTTGGTTTATTTTATATATTGTAAATGTGTCTTTTGGTGATCTTAAAGTAATGTACCAACAAATAAATAAGGGCTTAACTTATATTTTATTGATGCTTAAATATTGTATAGGTACTTTTTGACAATCTTAGAATAATGCACCAGGTAACAAATAAGGTATATTTTGGTAATGATTCAATTATGTATAAGTGCCTTTTGGTGATATTTGATCAATGTATCAACAATCAAATTAATGAATGTACAAATTATATTTTGTTAATGTTTTAATCTTGAGATATAAATCATTTCATTTAAATTTGTCAATTTTTTTCATTACATTGTCATATTAGAGGGATCCTAAGAAAAAAAAAAACTATTCTTAATATCTCCTTAAATTGTAGGGATCCAAACAAAATTCATGACATGAACCGAAAAGACAATGACAAATACAACACATGTGACCAAAATTCCACACAAAACATGAGTGTTCATCGAAATTTTTGAATCTTCAACACTAACTCTGTTACATTCATTAAAATTCTTTATGTAAGCAATTTTTACCATATTATTAAGAAAATCTTGTGTATCAACCTAAAGCTCATTGTTCAATATCTTGGGATATAGAAGAGCGCTCCTTAAAAAATTTCACATTGTTTGTTTAGATAATAATGTTCATTAACATTTTGATGTTGAAATGTTTGAAATTTCTTCTTCAAGCTTTCATATTGTATGCAATAGCCTATGAACAACTACTAAAATCTTTTCACACATAGACGGGTCGATCTTATAAAAATAACTCCAACGAACCAATTACATAAAAAATTAACCATTAAAAACGAAAAGAGAAAGAGACAGAAGAGAAAGGAAAAAAAAGGAGAAGAAAAAAAAGTATTAGAGTTGTGACCCAATATTAGAGTTGTTTTTGTGTTATAGGTTTTACACAAAGGACAAAATAAATCATTAAGGGCTCGTTTGATATGTTGTATTAAGTCGTATTATATTGTATTATATTATATTAAATTAGATTATATATCATATTTTCATATAAAACAACGTTAAACTTTAATTTATACTAAAATATCATATATTTATGTGTTCATACAAGTCAATACTACATATAGTTTTACATAAAAATATTGCATAAAATATAATTCAATATAATACAATACAATACGGTGTAATACGACGTATTAAACGAACCCCAATAGAATTTTCCTCCATTTCTATCTTGCCTATAGCATGAACCAAACATGTTCCACTACAATAATTTTAAGGAAAAAATGTAAAGAAAAAAATTTGTTCATACCAAACATATTAATTTTTTTTATTCATTCTCCACATTTTTTATTTTTATTTTTACAATTTTCTTACCTTTTTCTTTTATCACTAAAATCCAAACTTCTTAACAAAATTATAGCCAAAGTCTAAAGCATAATTTAGGTGACATATTTCTAATTTTCTAGTGAAAAAGTTCATAAAAATAAATTTTTAAAAAATAAAATAAAAGTGAAATGAAAAGATAATATATTTACTTTATTATCCGGATGCGGTGAGCAGGACGCGCCCGGCAGCCACAGATCTAATAATTTCTCAATAAAATAAATAAATAAATAAAAAAGTTACAAATCCCAAATTCAATTCAATCCAATCATTTTCCCATACTTTGACGGAAAATTCTCTACACCTTTTCTCACCATCCAAACACAATTTCCCTCTTTCTCATAACCCTAATCCTTCCTCCTGAGCTCTTCTATTCCGACGAAATTTCCGATGTCAACCTCCGGTACGCCCCAGTTCAGATACACCCAAACCCCGTCCAAAGTCCTCCATCTCCGAAATCTTCCATGGGAGTGTACCGAAGAGGAACTCATCGAGCTCTGCAAGCCTTTTGGTAAGATTGTTAATACCAAGTGCAATGTCGGCGCCAATCGCAACCAGGCTTTCGTTGAATTTGTAAGTCCTTTACTCTTAACTCTTTTTGCGCTTCGATTGGCTTTCTTTTGTATATTCAGGTTATGAAGAATTCTTGGGGTTCTTTTTCTGGTTAGGGTTTAAGCTTAAGACCATCAATGATTAGAACAGTTCGAGTTTTGACACACTATACTTGGGTAGGGTATGAATTACTACTAGTGTGTAAAAATTTTCAGAAAAAATGGATTAGAGAAATCTAAGTACACACTTTTTACTAAAATTTTAAACGGTTGAATAGTTTGACGATGTTTTCGATTCAAATTATATTTATGGATTTCACTATTTTACAACTTCGAAATATTAATTGCTCTTCTTGTTGGTTTGTATGTACCCTTATAGGATTTTCTAAATAAAAAAAGAGACAAAGGTCAATCAATAATTGTCCTCCCCCAAATTTATTAGTGAGTCTGGCAAAATAATCTTTATGAAAATTTTTATTAGTAAAATGACTTTTCAAATATTTTTATCAGCAAAATGATCTTGTATGGTCGCAGAAACGATAATGAATTACATCGTGTTACCATACACAATCATTATGGTTGCATAGAGTAAATTAAGTGACCTTTACTTGTTAGTTTGACATAATTTATTAGGGATCTTTACTTGTGGTGGAGGAAAATCGTTGTAACATAACAAAAAATGTAACATTTAGATAGAAAAGTAAAACAAAATCAATAAAACAGAGTAAATGTCTTAACTAAGGAGAAGTCCTAGGACAGTATACATCCCCATTCTCTAAGTAGATCTTGAAACGAAAGGTTATCAAAAGCTTTTGTTCTATAAACCCATGTTGCAACCTAAAATTTAATCCTAATAGGATTTTCTCTTAGTTTGTTGCATAAAGGCTCTTACTTATTTATTTGAATATTGTTAACATAGCTATATATTGATATAAATAATCTCATTGCTTTTGCAGTCAGACTTAAATCAGGCCATTTCCATGGTTTCTTATTATGCTTCATCTTCGGAGCCTGCACAAGTTCGAGGTAAAACTGTATATATCCAGTACTCTAATAGGCATGAAATTGTCAACAACAAGAGTCCTGGAGATGTTCCCGGAAATGTTCTGTTGGTAACCATTGAAGGTGTAGAAGCCGGCGATGTGAGCATTGATGTTATTCACTTGGTAAGTGGTTGCCGTACTAAGTTTACGTACATGTCTTTAGCTTTTGTTGTATTTAATTGATACAATACTGTAACAACTAACTGATTCATATCCACTTTGGGGTACATCCCGAAGTAGCTATAATGTATGACTATATATTGCTCTATATAAATCTCTGTAAATACCATATTTTCTAACCGTCTTCCTTAAAAGTATATATAGATGATATTTATTATCATGATTCTGCCAACAATTTTCAAGTGTAACGTATATAAAAAGTTGTTTGACCCTGTTTCCTTGCAAGTATAAACCTCATTTCAGAGATGAATATTTTCTATAAAATTTGTGTATTTGATTCGTAATCTATTTTAAACAATGTTTGAATATGGCACGAGTAAAAGATAAAATAATAAATGCTTCTCCTGGTTTTAATACACTCAAGAATCAACATACTACACTGCTTGGCCTTTTGGTCTCTTCTCAGTAAATCAAACAAATTAGTTTCTTCTCACCTTTATTATGCTAAGTAAATTAAGTTCCAATTTTACTTTAATTGAAATTGGTTGAATCACAGATGGTGTTGTATCTTATTTAAATTGTTTTGTTGGAAACAGTTTGGAATTATTATCATGTTCGTCATACCCCTTTCTAAGGTCACGCATTTATGTACAGGTGTCATTCTGCACTTATTACTCATCTGTTTGGAATTTTTCATAACCCTATAATAAATTCACATTGAAGGTGGTTCTTAATTTTTGTTCCTAACATCAATTTGATCTGCTCACAATCACAAGTCATTTTTAACTTCTATTGTAGGTGTTCTCTGCTTTTGGATTTGTGCACAAGATTGCCACTTTTGAAAAGGCTGCAGGTTTTCAGGTTTGTTATCAGTTATGTTGGTGTTTTCTTGTAGTGCATTTTCAATATGGCATCCTCAATTTGGTTGGATTTGCAGGCATTGATTCAGTTCAGTGATGCGGAGACTGCATCTTCCGCAAGGAATGCGTTGGATGGAAGGAGCATACCGAGGTACGCTCTATAACATACCCTTCTTATTATGGAATTTATTGAGATTTGGGAGCTGTTTGAATTTGACATTACTGCATATCCATTAACTTGAGTAATAATATGTGCTTTGCTATTTTATTTTAGGTATCTCCTTCCTGAGCATGTTGGTTCATGCCACTTACGCATTTCATATTCCGCCCACACTGATCTAAATATAAAATTTCAGTCTCATCGTAGCAGGTAAGACTGCAACAAGAAGATCTCTTCTCTCTTCTTCGTCTTTTGTGTCTAAAATAGTGATTTTCTTTTTCTCCTTTTGTATTTGTTTGTTAGTGGTTTTGGGTTTTGAGATGCTTCTAATTGATGTGTACTTTTTGTCATCTAGGGTGTTTAGTGAAGCCTGCTAGCCAGAACACAGATGTGTTGCAATTTAGTAATTTCCTTGATCTTCTAATTGTAGTTTAAATTTAAAGCATTAATGTCGTTGTAAGAGCATCTTATTTGTTGTTGTAGAAATGCCACAAATGGAATTGTTACTTCTTTTCTAGATGGTTCTCTATCAGCTTGGCATTATATTCTAGAAACTTTAATGTCATTCTTTTCTTGACCATAGTTTGTGCGGTCTTGTTGCTCATATACCTCCTTTTTTGACTGGTGATTTTATATTTTTAAGTTCACAATAGACAGTAAGATTGAGCTGTAAACTTATGCACACACTTAAACGTTCTTTTCCCCCCTGCCTTAGTTTCTTCCGCTTTGGATTGCAGCATTTGTTGTTAGGTGATACTACCTAGAATTTTCAAGAGAATGTGTAGTCTATTTCTAATGCAAAAATGTGTAGTCTAATGCAAAATTTGAATACTGCCTAGAGACTTTTCCATTCTTATCCCTAATGAGTTTTGAAACTAAAAGCCTCTTTGCTTTCTGATTGAACGCTACTGTTGTCTGAGAATGACTAGGGCCTCATTAAATATTTCGATGTGACAATTCATCTAATAAATCTTTTGTATTGTATGCATTTCGAAACTTAGGAATAGGACTCAATATATCAACCACCACTTTAGCTGCAATTTATTTCCTCAGTCATTGAAAATATCTTTGTAATGGTTAGTAAGTTCCTTTTTAGCTCACTAATGTCTACAGTTGACAATTTGGTATTGCCCTTCCTATCTTTTGCCACGTCTCAGGAGTTTGAATTTTGAAGCTGATAAGTAGTTCTGTTTCTTTTTTCTAATTGAGCATGCTATTGCCTTCATGGAGTTATTATAGTGAGATGGTCTTTAGATGTGTTAATCAGGAGTTATATTAATACAACCACACGTTTCTAAAGTTTTTCAAAAATACATGTTATATGGAAATATTTTATGACATATGTGAACTTTTTTGTATGTTCTACAGGGATTATACGAATCCGTACCTTCCTGTGAATCCTACTGCTATTGAGGGTATTTCTCAGGTATATTCTTCTTGTTAGTATCTTTCTCTACTTCTTGGTATGTTTGTCCCCTTCTCAATTCATTCGAAGATGGTTTCAATACGACTAATTCATCATCATCTCCAGCCTGCTGTTGGTCCTGACGGAAAAAAGAAAGAGCCAGAGAGTAATGTGCTTCTTGCTTCAATAGAGAACATGCAGTATGCTGTTACTGTTGATGTTATTAACACAGTGAGGACTTTTCTCAGTTTTGTTTTTTTTGAGTACTTACAATTATGTTTCTAGATTGATATATTTCATAAATTTATCATGTTTATTTGGCTAGGTGTTTTCTGCATTTGGTACAGTCCAGAAAATTGCAATATTCGAAAAGAATGGTCAAACACAGGCATTGGTCCAGTACCCTGGTAATTTTTTGCAAGTTCATTTTTCATTATCTCTGTCTGCAACCCCTTCCCATTTTTCGTAACCATTTGATGATTACTTGCAAAATTTATTAGATTTGATTGATTTTGAGCTGTAATTTTCAGATATCAGTACCGCAGCAGTTGCCAGAGAAGCTTTAGAAGGACATTGCATTTATGATGGTGGCTATTGTAAGCTTCATCTATCATACTCTCGTCATACTGATCTCAATGTAAAGGTATAAAATATGTGCTTTTGGGTTGCGTTAATGGGGAAAATAAATATAATGTAAAGACATCCAAAGTGGATCCGTTGGATGGAAAAAGATTTGTTCCTGAATGTATGATTCTTGACACTTTGAATTCCCTTTTACACTTGTTTTTTTGTCTTACCACAATATCTTCTAAGAATGAAAGGTTATTCCCTACTCATACCATATTTTTCTCTCTATTTATGTGATTATAGGCTTACAGTGACAAGAGTAGAGATTATACTATTCCGGAAGCTAGTCTACTTGCCGCACAACAAGCTCCTGGTGCCCCTGCCGCACCACCCCAGTGGCAGAATCCTCAGTACCCTGGTAACGAATATGGTAGTGCTGTACAAGGTCACATGCCTCCGGGTCAAGGACCATGGGATCCATCTATGCAGGCTGGAAGATCAACTTATGTCTCTGCTCCTGGAACTTTTCCTGGCCAAAATTTTGCAACATCCTCGGTTCCCTCTTATGCAGCAGCAGGAGTGCCTTCCGGTTCATCTCCTCATGCCTCTACAAGACCGTCTATGCCTGGAGCTCCACCGAACATGCGACATGATGGTGCCTCACCTCCTGGGGTGAGACCCGGAGGTGTTTCACCTTCTGGTCAACCTACTTACTATGGCCAATAGGTTGTATCTTCTTTTCTTTCAACTAAAATGCATAGTACCATAGCTTCTATCCCATTTCCTTCCTTTTTGGTTTCCTTGCTATTTTTGCGACCGAGAACGTGTCTTGGAAAGAATCCACACCACAGATTAAATTGCAGTGTCTGATCAAACTCAAATATCTTTCCTGCTCAGCCTGGAAACTGTGATTCTTGCTATTAAAATTTCAACATGACATGATTATCATCCTAAAGTATTCTGTACATACTGAAAAGAGAAAAAAAGAAAACCTTTTTTTCTATTTCATTTTTAAGCTCCAACATGAGAATATATAGAATTGTCTTCTATGTATAAGATAGATACCATAATCATAATCAACTATTTTTTTCTAATGGGATTACTATTGGAATGGAAAGCTTTTATTGTATTTTTAGTCCTAAGATATATAGGTCACGCCTCCAGTAAGTTTCAGCTTTTAACTAGGCCAGTTTTAGTAGTTTTCACAAACATGATCACAGTAAGAAAATGGCATTTTTAATGTTAGAGTGAGTAAGGTGCATTTGATTTTGGCAAAACTAAAAGAGGAACCAGTTTCAATGAAATTTTATGAGACAGTTGAGAAGTGGGATTGGCCTACTTGTTTGAGAAGAGAGTCCACTCATGTAGTGGCCATGTGCTTTTCATGTGAGTGGAAACTGGTTACTGAAACATGATCCGTACAAAAGCAAATTTAAATCAACCTCTATTGTTATGTATAGCTGCTATCAGTATCAGGTACGTGTCTCCATTGTGTAATTTGTCCCAATAGTAAATTATTGAAGCATACATAATTATTGGACTTGTTAACTTCTGACGAACGATCTAAATAATAGGGCTAATAGGGCTTGTGATTAGATTATTTATTGTAACCGAGTTTGTATATTATTTAATAGGTCAGACTGTAGAAAGATAAAATGATTATTATTCTGTTTTATAATGGAAAAAGCATTGCACAACATTATATTGAAGAAACAAACTTGTGCTGTAGTGGTAGGGATTATACCGTGCTGGCTCATATTTTAAAAAGCCTGCAATAATTCTGTGTTAATATTTTAAAAGGTAAATCTGACATGGCTCGTAGTTCATATTTTGTACTGTGCTTGGACTCGTGGCATGCTTTACTCGGGCCGACCCGTTATTTATAATTGGGTCAGCCCATTATCTTATACGGGTTGAACTGGTGCATCACCTTTTCAATTTGGAGGAGATATAAGAAGCCTATAATTGATAAGTGGACTCGGAATTGTTTGAGCTAGTAAAAGGGTAGGAAAGAAATTTGCATCCGTGATTAGGAAGAAATGCCAGTAAAAAGAGATAATTTAGGGATTCAGAATAAATAGTATAGCAGCATGTGCACGAGTATTCGATATATACTAAAGCCTATAATAAGAGTTGATCAATGATTAGGTGCTACTTTTTGAGCACTAATCATTTTCCTTGAATAGAAAAAAGTAAAAATAAAAATGTAAAGATAAGAGATTGAATAGAAGAAAAACTGAGTTTACTATAATAGCATTATGTAATAAGTGGTATGTGTTGTGTTATGGTTGGCCTACCAACTAAAACTTTCAATTATGAAATGTCCATTATAGGTGGTTATCATATTTATACAAGTATAAGTACATGGTCCACTTTTGAATAGAAAGGTTTGTAGAAATTACTTCTTCACAAACACAATCTGTCATATAAGCTGATTTTGAAGTGTCTCAGAAACATTGTTTAAGCATGTTTGCTGGTGAGCAGACCACTATAATATTGTTACATTAAATCAAAAACTCATCACTCTTCAATATTGCATTTAGTACAATAATCTTGATCATATTATACCATTTTACTTTAAAAAGATAAAATAAAATGATGAATCTCAGGTTTACTACTCACCACAACAATATGTTATATATAGAGAGGTCTTTAATGAAGAAAGAGATAAGGATCTTGACACCCATTAGAGCTTTAACAGTGACTATATAAAAATTTGAGGTGTATATCACATATGAGTATTCTTATTACTGTATATATATATATGTATATAATATATATAAAAAGCATATGGATTGAGTAGTATTTGATCACACAAGTACTAGCCAACACATGCAGGCATGTGATACAAGAAGAGGCATTTTAAAACTACTGTTTGTACTGTTACAATGATCATTTTTTTTATATAAATATATATAATTACATATACGGACGATTTTGTGTTTGTATGGTTATTATAGCTACAACTAATAAGTAATAACTATATATTATAATTCAAGTTCCATTTGAGCCATATATCCTAAATACAATTACGTGGCTCACAGTTAATATACACATTTATATGTCATGTGTATATAATAGAAGTGAAACAGTGCATTGTGCTTTACGTCACATTAGTGAACAGAGTATATATATATATACACAAAGAAGTACTATAGTTCCCTTCTTATTATAATTTTTTAGTTAATTTTTATACTCAAAAACACATATTGAAATATATTTTTTTTTTCAAATTTTATTTCATAGCGGTATTCGTTAACTTATAACATCATCTTTGTAAATTTTTTAAAAAATTTCAAATAATTTACTATTTTTAGTGTAAATTATTCGAAATTTTATAAAAATTTACAAAAATAATATTGTAACTATAACGGATATTATTATTAAAAAAAAATATTCTAATATTTGATTTTAGGTTTAGAAATTGATAAAAAAAATTATAATAAGAAAATATAATTAACACTACTTTATAAAAATATATATAAGAAATCCGAATCACACATGGCGACGAGAACGCAGGTGCATGTGCCTCTTATCTTATAACTAAGTACATTACATCCATTTAAATTGTACTCTTCATTTTTTTTTGGTTAAACTTTACTATATATATTTCATTAATTTTAATTGTGCAACACTCCACAAACATTAATATTGTTACTACATTTCTTCAAATGGTTTAAATATTATATATAATAATTATTTGACATTCAAATAACTTGTATATATTCAATCAATAAATTATAATTTTTTGACTAATATTAAAAGAATAGTATTTTCGATTTAAGTTGTTTTTAATTTATGGAGTTTTAATCACATGAGTGTTGTATTATTAACATATATTCAATCACAATAAATTATAATTTTTTAACTAATATTTTGTCACACAAATTTTTAAGTGAACATAAGTGTAATAGAATTTTTTCAGTCATATTTTTACTTTTAATTACAAATTTTATTTTAACTACAGTACTTCAGCCAAATAAATTCTTTGTTAATTGCTAGTGCTCAAATTACCATTGGTAATTTATGATAATGTTTATATATATAATGCTTAAAAAAAGCTAAGAAAAATACATGTGATGCTAATTAATTAGAAACATTAGTATAATGTCTCATGCAATATTAATATATTAATATTTCAAAGGCTCCCTATATATTTCAGCAGCATTATTAATTTACTTTTGCTATCAATTAGTTAATTGATGAATAATGACAATTAAAGGCCCACCAAATTAGTTGCTTCACACCTTTTTTCTTCATATTCCTTTTCTCAAGTGAAGATAAGGTCTATCCATTAATCAATATTACTTATTACACTTTACAATATTGAAATCATACTTGAGCTTTAATTAATAAGCTTTTAATTTGGTGACATATAACCATCTATATTTATATATTTGAAACAATATTAAGGCACAACCTTGTGCTCCAAAAACACTAATTTCAACTTTGATAGTTTATTGGCCATTTATAGATTATTAATTATACATGTACTATTTGGGCAATTGTAATTTTGTTTAGTTATTATGGCTAATTTAATATTTTTGGTATATGGATAAATTATAAATTCATACTTTTGCGGTATGGTATATAATGTAGTTACATGAGATTTCACAAATTTTAACCTTCCAATAATTTAGGAAAGATGATGAAATCCGAATTTAAATAATTTATTGGGCACACATATAAATATCAAAACAAGTATATGTGCAATGCATTATTTAAATGATTTTGATTTTAGCATCCTAAAGTATTTGAAGTTTTCAAAAATTTGTAAAAGGTTCTTCAGCTACATTATTCATAATTGTAATTATCATGCGTATAAAAAAAAAATAACCACAGGTGTAATAAAATATGTAAATTTTATTTTTGACGCTGTAAATTATTCAAAAATTTACAGATTTTGTTGCTAAGAAATTCAAAAATATTTCATTCATTTAAAGATAAGATCTTAGTGAGCACATAAGAACTCACCAACCAAAAATTAAGAAAACCCTTACAACTGTGATGTAGACTCCATTTAGCAAGCATATGAGTCGCCTGATTAGACGATCTAGGCAACCAAAAATAGCTAACAAAATTAGAAGACAAAACAACTAAAAACTTAGAAAACTGTAAAGTTTTTTTTGGCAAGTTAGTTGACAAAATAATTTTTCCATTTATGGTAAGATTGCTATGCATTCATATTCGATTTCTTGCCTTATAAATTCGGATTGTAGTTGCCATTTTCCTTGTTTGGAAAGTTGCACTTTCAGCTGAACTTTCCTTTGTTGAAAAACTTCTCAAAAGAGAAGGAATTCTCTTTTGGAAAGTTGTCTTTTTTAGGGAAACTTTGTTTATTGCCTTTTCCTTATTGATTTCGATTGTATCTTGATACAATCAGAATATCTAATCTGTTTTTGGCAGGAATCAAACATTAAAAGAAGATCGGACCCGATTTTAGTAAGTTTCCGTTTCTCGCGTATCCGTTGCGTCGGACATCCGAATCTGATGTAGCAGATCGTGTTTCTTTTGGAAAGTTTTTGTACAGCTGCTAATTCGAACTTGTGGTTGCCTCTTTGGTTTCTATGATCTATAAATAGAGCCTAGAGAGCAACCATTCGAATTACCTCTTCCATTATTCATTTTCTACATTTATCTTTTGAGAGAAGAGAGTCTTTCTTTGTTTTGTGAGAGCCTAGTTGTTCATCTAGGTTCTAGTTGTTCTATTTATGTTCTTACTCTATTCTAGAGGTTGTGAAGAACTACTTGACTGAACAAGAGATTGGTCTTCGGGAGAAGACTTGATAAAGCCTTACTTCGGGAGGAAGTAAGCACTTGGTCTTCGGGAGAAGACTTGCTAAAGCCTTACTTCGGGAGGAAGTAAGCACTCACACTTCAAAGACGAAGGGAGTTCGGGCTTGAAGGTGTTTCAAGAAGTCAGATTCATAAAGTGGATTACAAAGGATTGCGGCAATACTTTAGAGGGAGTCTAAACTTGTTTAAGTCAATTGTCTTTGTAATTTTGATACTTTATTAATTGATTTCATTCTCTCGGGCGTGGCCCCGTGACTAGGAGTGTTCGGGAGAACAACGATACCACGTATAAATCTCTTGTGTCAAGTTATTTATTTTTCTCGCAAATATTTTATATTACTTTGTTTCGTTTTCTTTGTAGCGAGAATTACTTTCGCCGCCGCAAACGCTTACGCTTTTATATTTTCTTATATACATTCGACATTTGCAAAAACACGGTTTTTCAATTGGTATCAGAGCGGGACACTAAACTCTTAGTGTGGTCCTATAACGTTTTTGTTAGAATGTCATTTTTTGCAGAAGGAAGTTCTATTTCTAGACCACCATTGCTTAATGACTCTAACTATCCTTACTGGAAAGTTAGAATGAGAGCCTTCATCAAATCTCAAGATGAGAAGGCGTGGAGAATGGTTCTATCAGTTGGTCTCCTCCAGGTTGAGACGCATTCTTCGGAGTAATACTATTATAAAATCCGAACCGGAATGGTCTATCAAGATGATAAACTATCTCGCCTACAATAGCAAAGCCTTGCATGCTATCTTTAATGGTGTAGGTGAGGGTTACATTAAACTTATATCATCTTGTGTTTCTGCTAAGGAAGCTTGGGAGATTCTTCAAACTCGGTTTGAAGGAACTTCGATGTGAAAAGATCTAGATTTATCATGCTTCAAACTAAATTTGATGAGCTTAGAATGTCCGATAATGAAACTTTAACCGAATTCTATGAAAAATTATACGACATTGCTAATGAATATTTTGCTCTTGGAGAAAAGCTTGATGACTCGTTCTTGTGAGAAAAATTGTTAGAGTTCTTCCGTAAAGGTTTGATACGAAACTTTTGGCAATGGAGGAAGCTAAAGATTTTAGCACTATGAAAGTGGAAGAATTGATGGGTTCCTTACGTACTTTTGAATTAAATCAACTGATTAAACAAAAGGACAAACCCAAATCCATTCTTGATAAAGGTAAAAGTATTGCTTTGAAAGTTGCCGATAATGAAAATTCGATAGTGAATGTGATGATGAGATTGCTTTATTAACTAAGAATTTTCGTAAATATATGAAAAAGATGGGAAATAAAAAGAATATTTCGAAAGGTTCAAAAGGTAATACTTTCATTAAACCTCCTGTCTCTAACAAAAAGGGAATTCAGTGCAGGGAATGTGAAGGTTTTGGGCATATTCAATCTGAGTGTGCAAACACTTTGAAAAAGAATAAGAAAAGTTTCAATGTCACTTGGAGTGATGATGAAACCGAAAGTGATGAAGATATTATCGAAAATGTTGCCCTAACCTCTTCGTTATGACTAATGTGTTGTGTGATTCACGGAGTGAAAGATAGATTGGTATGTCCGAATAATACCACCAAACAAGAGGAATCGCATTCGGATGAGTCCGAAATCCGTGAAGAATCTCTTGCCGAATCATACAAAGTCATGTATGAAAAATGGATTCAGTTGCTTCGAAAATAGAGAGTTGAATAAATTGAATAAAAAATTGTCTCATCAGATTGAAATGTGTGAGTTGAAAATAAAAGAATATGAGACAAGTGTTTGTGATAAAGATGAAAAAATCTCTCTATTGAAGAAGGAACTTGAAAACTTTAAGAAAAATGTTCAAATGCTTAATCCTGGATCTTCTATTTTTGAAAAAGCTCGAATGCGAGGTCAGAGAGGTTTTGCAGGCCTTGGTTCTAATGGAATGGAAAGTTCTGGAGTCACGAAGTTTGTAAAATCTAGTGTTCCAACGAATCACCGTGAGGCTACAAACTCTACTGTAACAGTTTCACGGCCTGTGGCAGCAAGAACAGCTTCTGATGCTGCAAAATCTCCAGGATTTTCGAAAAAGGTAAAATCTCAGGTAAAAAGATTTGTTCCCATTTGTCATTTTTGTGGTAGAAAAGGACATATCGGTACCTAAATGTTTCACATTGAACAACTTTGTTTAAAACAAATTATTTTGATAATTTGAAAAAATCTCAAAAGAAACATAAAGGTTTGAAACAAATATGGGTGAAAAAGAAGTGTCTACCGGTTTTTCCGATAAACTCGCATCTCAAATGTGGTATTTTGACAGTGGTTGCTCTAGACATATGACAGGTGACAAGGATCTTTTGACTAACATTCGGCCTATGCAATGTGGAGAAGTCACTTTTGGTAATGGCTTATCTGGAAAAGTTGTTGGTATGGGAACTCTAAATTTTGAAGGGTTACCTGGGCGAAAAATGTGATGTTAGTTGAAGGATCGAGGGCTAATTTACTTAGCATCGGTCAAATACGTGATCAAGGGTTTACTCGTTTCTTTTGATAGTGATCATTGTTATGTTATGAATGATGACAATGAATGTATCTTGCAAGGATTTCGATCCAATGATAACCGTTACACTCTAACCCCCGTGTTTACTTGTCACTCGCCTATCAACAACACCACGGATTCGTGGCATGCCAAGCTTGGGCATATTAATTTTAAAAACACAGAAAAAAGCTGTCAAATGCAGGTATTGTTCGAGGTCTACCCAAGCTTGGTAAGGAAAGTGAAGGTAAGTGTGAACCGTGTCAACTTGGGAAGCAATTAAAAATCACTCACAAGCCTGTGTCTGATATCAATACCTCAAAGGTATTGGAATTGCTTCACATGGATCTAATGGGTCCAATACAAGTTGAAAGTTTGAATGGTAAACGATATATCTTTGTGTGTGTTGATGATTTCTCTCGTTTTACTTGGGTAGATTTTTTAAGAGAAAAATCTGACACTTTTGATGCCTTTAAAACTCTTTGTCTGAGATTAAGAGTTGAGAAAAGTTGTAATATTGGAAAAATTGTTCGAATTCGAAGTGATCATGGTAAGGAGTTTGAAAATTCTGTGTATGATGATTTTTGCAAGTCTACAGGTATAACTCATGAATTTTCAGCTCCCAAAACTCCTCAACAAAATGGAGTTGTTGAGAGGAAGAATCGAACTTTGCAGAAATGGCAAGAGTGATGTTAAATAGCAAGAAGTTGACTAAGCGATTATGGGTGAAGCTATTAACACGGCTTGCTACATAATAAACGAGTGTTTATTCGTCTGTGTACCTCAAAAACATCTTATGAAATGCGGAAAGGTAAGCGCCCCAATGTAAGTCATTTTCATGTTTTTGGATGTGTGTGTTATGTCTATAGAGATCGTGAGCATATTGGTAAATTTGATGCAAAAAGTGATGTTGGTGTGTTTATTGGATATTCCTTAAACAGTAGAGCTTATCGTGTTTATAACATGAGAACTCAAACTGTTGTGGAATCACCTAATGTGGTTGTTGATGATTTTAGAGATTTTTCGAATTTTCCACGAAGCCAAGATAGATAGTCTCATGGATACTCCTCCAAAAGTTGTAACGACAGATCCCGATGCGGCGGAACCCATTGCCGATGCCGCAAATGACGAATCTCGCTGTCGCAACCGAAACCGGAGAACCGTAACCGCCTATCTTGACTCATCCAAACATCATCACCGACTCTATTCGTAAAGAACCAAGCACCGCAGTCAAACTGAATCATCCAAAAGATCTCATCCTTGGAAATCCTGAAGAAAGCATGGTAACTCGCAGAAGGTATATTAATTTAATCAGCTTTCTTTGCTTTGTTTCTCAATATGAACCGAAAAATGTGAAGGAAGCCATGACCTTTGAGGAATGGCTCAATGCAATGCAAGAGGAACTCAACCAATTTGTTCGCAACAAGGTATGGATTTTGGTCCGAAGACCAAAAGGTATAAATGTTATTGGAACAAAGTGGTTGTTTAAAAATAAAAGTGATGAGTTCGGTACAATTGTAAGAAACAAGGCTCGTTTGGTGGCACAAGGGTACACTCAGGTAGAAGGTATTGATTTTGATGAAACTTTTGCTCCTGTTGCAAGATTAGAATCAATACGTTTACTTTTATGTATTGCTTGTATTCTCAATATTAAATTGTTTCAAATGGATGTGAAATCTGCCTTCCTTAATGGTATTTTGAATGAGGAAGTTTATGTTGAGCAACCAAAAGGATTCGAAGATCCTCAATTTCCAGACCATGTATACAAACTTGAAAAAGCTTTGTATGGTCTGAAACAAGCTCCTCGAGCTTGGTATGAAAGGTTGACTCAATTTTTACTTTCTCATGGCTATCACAGAGGTAGTGTGGATAAAACTCTTTTCATCAAACATATAAAATCTGATTTTATCATTGCTCAAATTTATGTTGATGATATAGTTTTTGAGTCTACATCTAACCATGAAGTGCAGGTATTTGTTGATCAAATGAAAAGTGAATTTGAAATGAGCATGGTTGGTGAGCTTAATTTCTTTCTTGGTCTTCAAGTGAGACAAATGGAAGGAGGTACATTTGTATCTCAAAGCAAGTATGTTAAGAACCTTGTCAAGAAATTTGGCCTTGAATCGGCTAAGCAGGTAAGTACTCCTATGAGCACCACACTGAAATTAACAAAAGATGAGAATGGAGTAAAGGTAGACACTACACTCTATCGTAGCATGATTGGAAGTCTTTTGTATTTAACTGCTAGTCGCCCTGATATATGTTACAGTGTGGGAGTGTGTGCTAGATATCAAAGTAATCCTATGGAATCTCATGTATCGACTCTGTAAAAAGGATTATTAGATATGTTAATAGCACTCTGATTATGGAATTTGGTACTCGAAAGATACCAATTCAAATCTTGCTTGTTTTAGTGATGCGGATTGGGCAGAAATGCCGATGATCGAAAGAGCACACGTGGAGGGTGTTTCTTCCTTGGGAATAATCTAGTATCTTGGCATAGCAAGAAACAGAATTCCATCTCCTTATCCACCGCCGAAGCCGAGTACATAGGCTGGCAGCTTGTTGCACTCAACTATTGTGGTTGAAACAAATGTTGATTGATTATGGGTTTGATTTGGGTGTTTTGACTATTTTTTGTGACAATACTAGTGCCATAAATATTTCCAAAAATCCTGTTCAACACTCTAGAACAAAGCACATTGATATAAGACACCACTTTATTAGGGAACTTGTTGAAAATAAATCATTGCAATTAGAATATGTTGATACTGAAAAACAATTAGCTGATATTTTCACTAAGGCCCTAGATGCAAGTCGCTTTGACTCCCTCAGAAAGTCTTTGGGAGTTTGCATTGTTTAATTTTATCTGTTCATCATTCGTGTACAATAGTGTTGTGTGATTCTTCTCTAGCTCTAAATCTTCTATCATTGTTTTTGACAAATCTTGTTTATGCTTTTGGAATATAATTAGTTAGGATCTCAGTCTGATCATACTTTGTGATGTTGTGTTAAAAGATTCATGTTACTCTTTATTTGTGTCTGGGATTAAATAATGTTCTTATACAGAGTTGAGCAATTTTTGTTTCATGCTTGTCAGGCCCCTTGCTGGAATAGAGCTACCCATACTGAGGTGTGAAAGCCATCTGATGAGTAAGCTGGAACATTGTAATTAGCAACTATGATGAGGATGCACTACCATAGAAAAGGGCTACCTTCAGTATGGTGTGAAAGCATCCAGTTGCGGGATCAAATTGAAAAAGGCGAAAATGAAAAATCTTGCCAAGGACAATGATCCTATTTTCACTGCACACACTTATGTCTGACAAGTGTGTTCAAATCTGTAAGTCTCCTCTATTAAAATTAAATTGATAATCCTGGTTCACAATTTTCAGTAACATGCATATCTTTTTCCTCAACATCAATTAAGTATGATTATTTCATGAGATATTAATTAGTTATTTTCCTTAAAAGCATAACATGTATTCTACTTTGTCAATTGTCAATGATATTTGATTTCTCTGCTTGATTCGAATCACATATACTTATTGTACACATTATATTTTATTTTCGGTTTTAATTTAAAAAAAAAAAAAAAAAGGAGGGAGGCGTGTGACTTGCTTCATGGGTTAAGAAAATCTTGTGCATAAATGGTAAGTATCAACATTCATTCTTCTTTGAGTTATTTTTGATATGTTTCCATTTAAAGAATGATCTTTTATATGGTAATGTGTCTTTAATCTTGAACGATTGACTTATTTTTGGAAATATTGTTGGTAATTCTAGTTTCCTTTTATTTTATTTGTTTTTTTAAAAAAAAAAGGGAAAGAAGTTGCAAGGAGTGGGCAGTTTCCTTGTGTAATCGTTGGCTGGTGGTTTCTCAAATATGTTGAAATTGGTTTCCTCTTTGCTAAACTCTCCCATGTTTATTTCAACCAATTTTTGTCATTCTCTCTCACCACCTACCCGATTCTATTTCTTTGTCTCTCTTGTTTGTTTTCTGTTCATTGTCTCTTTCATATCAAAATGGTGAGAACAAAGAACCTAGGGCATCCCAAAAAGGAAAATGGTGGAATCTAAACAAGCCCCCTCCAATGCTCTTCTTGCTGCTCCAATCGTCTTGCTGCCATGGAGGAGGTTCAGCAAGAGATGTCCAAGCAGTTGTCCTCATTGATCAAGCTTTATGGGGCATAAGTTTTCTTTCTTTTTGTTTTTGTTGGACATATTTCTATATTTTCATTTCTTTTTGTCTTTGGCCCTTATAGATAAACAAAAAGGGGGAGTAATTGTATACTCAACTGTCTAGGGGGAGTTGAGGTTTGTGTTTGTGTTTGTGTTTGTGTTCATCTTTGGTCAAAGTTAGCTTTTTATTTTGATTTAATGTTGTGCTTCTCAGGGGGAGTTTTTAAGTTTGTTTCGCTAACTTTGTTTTGTAGGTGTTTGTTAATTAATAATATTTTGATTATCTAAAGTGCCAAAGGGGGAGATTGTTAGGTCCTTTTTTGGCAATTTAGTTGTCAAAATATTTTTTAATTAATGTGCATATTTATTGAACATTCAATTTGTTTTTATCAACTCTAGACCCTTTTTCCAGGGGGAGTTGTGTTTGGTACTTGTGAACTTATTTGGATTAAAAGTTAGCATGCTATTTTGTTGTTTTACAATTTCGAGTGTGTTACTCAGGGGGAGTTGTTATTTGCTCTTGCTAACTTTAACTTGCAGGTACTTTATGTTAAAAATTATTTTGTTCATCTAAAGTGCCAAAGGGGGAGATTGTAAAGTTTTTTTTGGCAAGTTAGTTGACAAAATAATTTTTCCATTTATGGTAAGATTGCTATGCATTCATATTCGATTTCTTGCCTTATAAATTCGGATTGTAGTTGCCATTTTCCTTGTTTGGAAAGTTGCACTTTCAGCTGAACTTTCCTTTGTTGAAAAACTTCTCAAAAGAGAAGGAATTCTCTTTTGGAAAGTTGTCTTTTTTAGGGAAACTTTGTTTATTGCCTTTTCCTTATTGATTTCGATTGTATCTTGATACAATCAGAATATCTAATCTGTTTTTGGCAGGAATCAAACATTAAAAGAAGATCGGACCCGATTTTAGTAAGTTTCCGTTTCTCGGCGGTCATCCGTCGGCATCCGAATCTGATGTAGCAGATCGTGTTTCTTTTGGAAAGTTTTTGTACAGCTGCTAATTCGAACTTGTGGTTGCCTCTTTGGTTTCTATGATCTATAAATAGAGCCTAGAGAGCAACCATTCGAATTACCTCTTCCATTATTCATTTTCTACATTTATCTTTTGAGAGAAGAGAGTCTTTCTTTGTTTTGTGAGAGCATAGTTGTTCATCTAGGTTCTAGTTGTTCTATTTCTGTTCTTACTCTATTCTAGAGGTTGTGAAGAACTACTTGACTGAACAAGAGATTGGTCTTCGGGAGAAGACTTGATAAAGCCTTACTTCGGGAGGAAGTAAGCACTTGGTCTTCGGGAGAAGACTTGCTAAAGCCTTACTTCGGGAGGAAGTAAGCACTCACACTTCAAAGACGAAGGGAGTTCGGGCTTGAAGGTGTTTCAAGAAGTCAGATTCATAAAGTGGATTACAAAGGATTGCGGCAATACTTTAGAGGGAGTCTAAACTTGTTTAAGTCAATTGTCTTTGTAATTTTGATACTTTATTAATTGATTTCATTCTCTGGGCGTGGCCCCGTGGACTAGGAGTGTTCGGGAGAACACTGATACCACGTATAAATCTCTTGTGTCAAGTTATTTATTTTTCTGCAAATATTTTATATTCTGCCTGTTTCGTTTTGCTGTAGCAGAATTACTTTCTGCTGCTGCAAACGCTTACAGTTTTTATATTTTCTTATATACATCTGACATTTGCAAAAACACGGTTTTTCAAAAACAAAAAGGTCATGTTCCAGTGTGGAGTAATAAATGCAGACTCAATAGCAACCACCAAAGATCTGGCAGTTCGAGAGAAGATCCACACTGAAAATACCTAATTTCAGCAACATTTTCGAACCCCAAAAAGTAGCATACAACTCCCCATGAATAACAAAGAGGAAAGTTATCTTGAAAGCAAACAAAGCCAAAATACCAGTACAATCATTACGAACCATAGCCTCAATTGCTCCAATACCATCCTTATTCGCAAAGTCCACATTAACCCGAAAACTACCAGGTCTAGACAAGGTACATCGTGCCAATTGAAAGTCATTGCCACTAGAAACATTCTATATCTTGAACTCGAAACTAAATTCTAATGACTACAACATACACAATTATAAAAAATAAAAACTTGACTAAAATTCTTTTAGATACCAAAACAAATAAATAGTGTACCAGAACAAAAGTTAAACTTAATTAAATAATTCCATGTCGAATATACTAGAACAAAAGAAAAACCTTCTCCTTAACTTGCCACATGAACAATTACAATAAATTAAAGACTACTATACATGTAGTCTCTTTCTTAAAGGAAAAAGACTAGTATATAATAATTAGTTTAGTTTATGTACATATAAATTATTAATAATAGAGGGTAATTAAGTCTATAGTACATCCTTTAAATAGGTATTTTGGTAAAATTTTTATCTATTTCGGTATTTAGAAAAATATTTTAGTCTATTTTTTAATATGATCGTATATACTATAATTATTTAAGACCACACCTGTAAATTTTTAGAAAATTTTAAGTAGTTTACAGTACCGAAAATAAAATTTACATATTTTGTTGTACACACAATTATTTATTTTTATACACATGAAAAGTAACTGTTTAAACTTTATTTTCGATATTATAAATTTTTTGAAAATTTACAAGTGATTTTAATTAGGTACACAATATAAAAAAATTAAACTAAACATATTTTTTAAATGCTAACATAGGGTTTACCAACTTTTTAGGAGAGTTTTCTACATAAATGTCCGATTTCACAAAATCCACACTTTCATCACACACATATATATAAAAAAGAATGTTGTAGTAATTCAAGCATAAATTAATGCAGAGTGTTCATGTAAAAACTACAGTCACTAGCTAGCTACATATACTTTGGCAAAAGATTGCTTTTTGTCAGTATTATTGCCATTTTTTGCTCATAATATTTTTCTTATAATTATTTTAAAATTTAAAAGGATAAAAGACAAAATAATCTTTACAAGACATCTTTTGCTGCAGATAACAGTTCTTAGGGAGAGAAGATAGTGAGAATAGGGGGACAGAAAAAATAGGCAATTATTAGGCCTTTTAATCATTAATTCTATGTTAATATTTTCTTTTAATTCGTTGTTTTTTAATTATTATTCTAAAATAATAATGAAGAGATTAAAGCACTCTCATAAGCTTCATTATTTTAAGAATAATTAGCTTTTTTAGTCCCTGTACTTATGACACTATACTATGATGCCCCTTAATTTATAAGTGTAGTTAAAAATACCCCCTAAAATATATCAGTTGGAATAGTATAATCCTTTTATCTAATTCTGTTAAAATTGACTAAAGTTGACTGTTAAATTAATAATGTGGGATTATACATAGATAGTAGTTGAAAAATTATATACCATTAGGAAAATAAATTACAAGTCATAAAAATTACAATCACAGGAAAAAAAAATGAAAAATAACATTCCAAAAAATAGAATATCATTACCTTAATTTTCCAAAAATCCCATGTTCTTTCTAGTGATATCCATCTCTTCAAATACTGTAGAATCCTAATTTTACACCTTTTTCTAATTTGAACGGCTAAAAAACGATTGGAATTATTTTAATAAAATTACTTTTATTAAATTTTTTTAAAAGGTTATGAAATTATTTTTTAATCATCTTTCATTGTCAGTTATTATGCCACCTCATAGTCAATTTTCCCTCTAAAAAGAGATGAAATTACTACTCTATCCTTTGTTATAATATTACATCATTAATACAAACGGTATTTTCAAACAAAATAAACAGAAGGACTAAATGTATGCATATAAAATTATACAAGGACTATTTGTAACAAGCTGAATAGATTAAGGAGCATAATAGTATAGTGTCATAAGTACAGGGGGTAAAAAAGATAATTATTCTTATTTTAAAGAAGCTTATGTGTGAGAAACAATGATCGATAGAAATTCTACCTATGGCAGGCGATGGGGTCTCGCCGATACTTGCCCCTATTAGGGCAGAGATGACAATTAAGGAGATAATTTTTCTTCCTTGAATAATATATTAAACGAGACAATAGGAACAAGTATAATTTAGGTCGCGTTTAGTTGGAGGTAATGAAATAGAATGGAATGGAATGGAAAGGAAATAATTTTTCATTCCATTCTTTTGTTTAGTTCATGTATTTTAAATTCTAATAGATTGCTCTTTCCACCATTTTGATAGAATGACTATTCCATTTTAAAAAAGAAGGAAAAACTATTCTAATATAACAAGAGAAAAAATTTAATGATTTTTTTATCAATTTTTTTTATACATTTAAAATTTTATTTTATTCCATTTCTATTATTATTTTCTTTAATTATCTGTCTTTGATTGTATATGTTATAGTTATTTAAAATATTTTGAAAAATTTAATACATCTATGACTGTAAAATAAACTGTTTGAACTCTATTTTTAGTATGTTAAATTATTTTAGAATTTGTTAAAATTTTGCAAAATATAATATTAAATAACTATAATATAGATGATTATGTAACGTCCCCGCTTCAAGCCTCCATTGGGTCCTTACACCCACGGAATGAATGACTCTTATACACGAGTACGTCACTCTGGCTGTTTCATGGACTGATGACTGACCCTACAGACCAACACGAGTGTTCCAGCATGCTTTGTCCTCACTCCCACGCTTCTTGGGAAAACTTTCCAGGAGGTCACCCATCCTAAAATTGCTTCAGGTCAAGCACGCTTAATTAACTATGGAATTCTTTTGTGATGGGCTACCGAAAAACAAGATGCACCTTGTTGATATAGGTAGTACCAATGAATCCATTTAAGCCCTCTTCAACTGTGTAGTCCTATAACTACACAGTCTCAGAATCATCCCACTTGACCTTTCCCAGGCGGTGTGGGATTGCACAGCTTACCCGGTATTTCTCCTTACGGTTCACGGGACTACTGATTGTCACAGATTATAAAAAAAAAAATTAAACAAAAATATTATCTTAATTAAATGACGAAATAAATATGTACATATGGTATAATTATCTGAATATATACTTTTTTTTTTGCTACCAATCTGAATATATACTTTTTTTTTTGCTACCAATCTGAATATATACTTTTGATATATTGATTTATGAAGAAAACGAAAAGAAGAAAAACAGTACCCTCCTATAAGTGGAATCTTGCTGTTTTAAAATAATAGTGGTCTCTTGTCTTGATTGAATTTGACTTTTTTTTTTTTTATTTTAATTTTGTAAACTTTATAAAATGATCATATATTTTATTTGTTTAATTACTACGTACTAGAGAGAGTTTCAAAGAAGGAACATAATCCATGTGCACATATTATCTATCTTTATTGTCCACTCAGAAGTTAATAGTAGCATTTAATGACAATCCTATTATTGATTATTATTATTACATAACAAATATTATTAATAATTAATTGACCTGACTGTCATGAAAACAATCATTTATTTTGCCGATGATTTTTTTTTTTTTTTTTAAATTTTTGCATGTGGTGAAGATCACAGTGGTATTTCATTTTATTTAGTAGTTCCATGAAATCTTCAGGAGAAAAAAAAAGGTGTCTATCGATTATCATATTAATTATAGAAATCAATCCTCATGGAATTTATATATACATATTAATATTCCATATACATTGTTTGTTATGATTATATATTAATTAATTAATTGGTATATAATTTTCAAATTAGTAATAGTAGTTGTGGTCCTTGTGGACTTATATGATATGGAAAATAGTGTACGTGTTGGTGTAATTGGTAATTTTGGCCATTTATGACTCTCTGTAGTCCACAGGAGTAGGCTTAAATATTTTGTTGTAATAATTAATAATAAAGTCATTCTGTCTTCCATTCCAAAATATATTGTTCTTCTTCTCATCAGTTTGTATATACTAATAATTAGCAGTATAAGAGTATTGTTAGTAGAAACTAATGATGGTACCACTTTAATGTGTATAATATAGAGCTTTAAATACGAGCCGAACCTTTTAACACGGTATGAAACTCGCATGATGAGCTCAGGAGAAACGAGTATGATCTGACACAAAAAAATATAAATTTAAGCACAACACAACGTGACAAGCCGAAACACATAAGCATAAATATAGTAACCCGAAAACACAACATTATAATTTAATAATAATAATAATATATGTATTTACGGATAAATATTTAAATTTTAATCATTCTAATTTATATGATTATTTGTAAATAGTTGTTAAAAAATGATATAAAACTAATTAAAATTATAAAAAAAATGCATATAATTTAATGATTAACTTATTATTTGTAAAATAAAAAATAGTAAAAAAGTAAAGTGGGACTGTGACCTATATAAGATTACATGCAAACTCATTTATGAAAAATGGGCCGATTTGAGTAAAGCACGACACGAGTCCGATTAAGACCCGAAAATGTTTACAGGTCGTGCTAAACTTACTCTTTAAAACTTTCATACAGCACAACATAATTTATATCTTTTTATGAGCCGGCACAACATGACATGGCTTCGGCACAACATGACATGGCTTCGGCACAACATGACACGGCTCATACAGTTTTTTCAAAATATGGACTAGACCAACACGACACATAAGTAATTACATGTATCCGACAGTAAAATTAGAAAATTTATAATCTCACATAATTAAGGCTAATTAATCCACGCGGTTTCAATAATATATAATCCTAGAAAAGTATAATTGCATATATCTATATATTATATATAAATATATGTACGTACTGACACTACCCCTCATTAATTAGCTCCACAAATTAGTGTCCCAAGCTATAGAAGAGTCCATGCATCTCTAGTTTCTCTACACACATATAAATAAATTATATATTTACAGCTCAATAAGTTTCACAAGCATACATAAACATATATGATCAAGTGGTCAACATCTTGTGATGTTGACTCACTCTGAGCCCTCTATTTATTCCTCTTCAAAAACTCCAATTTTTCTTCATCATCATCTACTTCTTTCATCAAGGTTCTTTCCTAGCTAAAATCTTAATTTCTCTTATTCATTAAGTTTTACACAAAAACACTACTAACATTAGTATATTATTTTTCTGTGCAGAAAAAAAGGGAAAAAATGGGATTATTAGTGGGCATAAATCTCCTCATCATAAGCTTTGTCTCAGTAATTTCATCAGCCAAAGGCTCCTACTATGCCGGATGGACCAACGCTCATGCCACTTTCTACGGTGGCGGTGATGCTTCGGGCACAATGGGTATGTATACATATTTTAATAGTGATATTATTCGGTTTTGTTAAGTTGAATTAATTAAGCCCAATAAGTTTTGTATAGGCGGGGCTTGCGGGTATGGGAACCTGTACAGCCAAGGGTATGGGACAAACACAGCAGCACTAAGCACAGCATTATTCAACGAGGGATTAAGTTGCGGTGCATGTTTCCAAATAAGGTGCGCCAACGACCCTCAATGGTGCCTCCCCGGCACCATTGTGGTAACGGCCACTAATTTCTGTCCACCCGGTGGTTGGTGCGACCCTCCCAACCTCCACTTCGATCTTGCTCAACCCGTCTTTCTCCGCATTGCACAGTACAGAGCCGGAATAGTACCTGTTGTTTACAGAAGGTACAACCAAACTACTAGTAGTATTTTCAGTACATGAATATATATATATGGAAGAGGTTTCAATAGTTACATTTTTATTAAGAAATATTTATAAAAGTTGTTTACTATTCAATTATATTCAATTATTATTAGGAAAGTTATAAGTTACACCCAACATTATAAAATTAGGTTCCTTCTAGTAAGCATATGGCAGTTTGAGCCTTTGCATAAAGTCTTTGCATAAAGTCTCTTGTATTAAAAGATCCATTGTTTTTATTAACCTTTTATATATAATATAATAAATATTTTTTTATAATGTATAGTATATATATACATAATAAATTACGGCATAATTATACTTAATGTTTCAGATTCTATACGCTTAAATACTTTATTTTTATTTTTGGAAACAAAAATATTTAATGTTACAATTCTATTACATCTGTTACTACCATTTTCATTAACTCGTAAAGAGATGCAAATCTAAATTACCATAACTGAGTGAACCAGTACAGTATATGTGAAAATTATTATAACTGTCAAAGAACTCGAAACAAATTGACTTGTTAGGGCTGTACGTAGTAGATATTTGTAGCATATGTGAGACTTTATTAATGAAAATATTTTGTTATATATATTACAGGGTTCGGTGTAGAAGAAGAGGAGGGATTAGGTTCAGCATAAATGGGCATTCGTACTTCAATTTGGTACTGATAACGAACGTAGGTGGAGCTGGTGACGTGCATGCAGTGGCTATCAAGGGATCTCGAAGTGGATGGCAACCAATGTCGAGAAATTGGGGTCAAAATTGGCAGAGCAATTCATATCTTAACGGGCAAAGCTTGTCATTTATTGTTACAGCTAGTGATGGTCGATCTCTTATCTCTTACAACGTTGCTCCTCCTAATTGGTCTTTTGGTGTTACATATACTGGAAGACAATTTCGTTACTAGCCTACCTACCTACCTTTATTACATAAATTAAAATGTGAGACAATATATAGAAAGAGAGAGAGAGAGAGAGAGAGAGAGAGAGAGAGTTCATATTTATATATATTTGTTTTGCTGTATACTCATGAGTTTGGTATAGAGTTATCTTATTATGATTAATTAATTAATGTATTATGTATGTATGTATAGCAGAATTGAAAAAGCAGCCCTTTGTCTCTGCTTTGTTGGTTTTATTAAGTTTTGTAATTTAATTGAATACATGAGTTATATAATAATAAAGTTATAGCTCATGATCGTATTTATAATATATTTAATTATAGTGTCAGACAATCGAAGGGGGAAATCATTAAACTGTTTTATTTTTTATTTGTTTGATCAGGGAATCTTTGAACTGTGTGTTTTAAGTATTTTTGGAGATCATATATATTATATTTAGTGCTGCTTTTTACACTATTAGAAACTTTTATAATGTACTTTTTGTTGGGTCGTATATATGCAATACTTGTTGTAAATGAGAGGTAATGGAAATGGATAATGGTTAATATCAAAAATAAAAATATAAAAGCTATGAATAAAACATGTGATGATATATTTATGTATTAGTTTCCTAAGTATATAAAAGAAAAAGAGAGGAAAATCCTTTTATATGTATTGTTCTCACGATTGATGACGTTAATAATTAAGTGTGGATCGAGTATATTCTATGTTAGAAAAAATATTGAAGCTAACTCAACTTTACTGACTTAAGTGATCTTAATAATTATGTGGTTATGAAAAAAAAATATATATATTTGAATTAAAATATTATTTTGGAAACCGAAATAAATATAAGGTCTATCAAAATACCTTAAAGGGTGTATTACATAAATTTCCTTAATTATTTATCTTTTGTACTTTACTATATAAATATATATATATACACACATGTATATATAGGCTGCCGACGAAATTAATAATTGTAAAATGAAAAAAATTGTGAGCATATAGAGAGGACCTACATAATAGTACTACTGATTATGATAGTGATATATATTTACGTATTGTCACATTCCTTAGAAGAGTACTGAATCCAGCATCTTCCAAGTGATCTTAACAAATTAATTTAGTGCCTTATTTATACATAATTAATATATTAATATGCAAGAAAATGAAATTTTTAGGCCAAGCTAAGAAAAGAGTTTAAGATTTAAAAGTATGTACTCGTTTAATTAATTACAATGTATTTTTCTAATATATAGAAATTAAAATTGTTGTACCGACAGAAAATGCCATACATATATAAATATTTGTATGTATAATTATGTATGAGAGTTAATTAATTTGCTATATACATGTAATGTAACTAGCTATATTTATAGAATATAGGGGACAATTAATATGTATGCTATTCTCATTCAAAATTAAATTAAGTGCAAGATAATTAATTGCACGAAATAATGAATAATTAAGATTTTATATTTTTCTTTCTTTATTATGAATCATCTTATTCTTTTGTGTGAACAAATTACTAGTCTACTGATAATAATATATGCCTGAATTTCCAAATTAAGTAGCAGAGGACCCAGAGATTAAGTATAAGTATTAGGCTATTAGCTAACATATAACCCCCAAAAAAGAAAAAAGAAAAAAAAACCTTTGGACTTTGGAGTATATCGATCGTAATAATATATATTTAGGAAAACTGGTGCACCCTATTAAACGGATACAAATCAATGCATTTTCTATTTGTTAATTTAATTATGCATTATCCCGAAGAATTTTTATGTCTAATTAATTTCTTCATATGGGTCTTGTTTGTGTACGTTTAAGAAATATTTGAAAAAAATTAACATACCGAAAATAAAATTTAAATAATCAGTTACACACGTAATTTTAAACACTGCTTTATCTTGTAAATTATTTTAAATTTCTAAAATTTTATATGGTAATATGAGTTTGCTTTGTATGTTTTTTTTTCTATAAAAAAAAAATAAATTGGTGTTGAGAATTATGGGGTTCCATCTCAAAACCAATTCACAATGAGTGGAGTAGCTCATGTTCTTATATATGGCTAGGTACACCCGCTAAGAATATGACTTTGATACTATGTTGAGAATCATGAGGTTCTATCTTGAAACCAATTGACAATGAGTGGAGTAACTCATGTTCTTATATATATATATATATATATGGCTCAATACTTTTACATTTAATCCACGTGGGACAATATTCATCAATAATTGATAGGAATAAAGTATATTTATGATGTCAAAAATGTGATATAATAGAGGTAGCAGCGAAATTCATGATGATTAGCTGTTTTGCAATATATATTGTAGAGACTACAGAAGAAGAGGTAGAGTTTGCGCGTTCATGGCATTGATTTCCGGGCCTAATTACATATACATATATATATATATATATATATATGGATTTGAAGAAGATGATATTTTATGTCTATACACCATACAAATGAATGAACCAGATATATTTATATGGTTACAGCCAGTTATTATAGCTATTATTATTCATTTTGTAATGTTATAATTATATGAATTAATATTTTGAGAGACGTAGGAGATCAGCAGGGAATATTATCTATTCAATATAGTTTTTTGATGGGGCCTTGGGCTATGCTGGATGCACGTACGTATAATGTGGATATGTTTTTGGGTCATGTGTTGATCGATCCATTTCATATATTATCTGCATTTGGATTATTTTCAGATAACATTTATTAGCCCATGCTACACTATGCCCGCTCTGCTGTGCTTCCCACATTTAGGCACACATTTTTCTTTTTAAATATTCTTCAAAAAATATCCCTGAGAATATAAAATTCTTAATTTAAAAAAAATATGCCAAAGAGCACAATTCAAAGAATGGTTTGATGAGTTGTATAGTGCTCAGGGGTAAACATTTTACACTTAACTATCACTCTACTTACACTTAACTTTCTAAACTTAAATTTTGACAATAAAATCCTTAAAACTATTGAACTGCTAACAAATTTAAGGTATCATTTATTTTTCACAGTTAACTGTCAATATAGACAGCTTATTAATTTGTACACTTTTGTACATGTGTCAAATTTATATTGGTACACTTAATATTATTATTTAAAAAAATATAAAAATTATTTTAAAATTTATAATATTTTTTTATTTTTTCAAAATATTTTTTTTATTATTTTTATAATTGTATCTAATTTTAAAATGAATTTTAAAAATAATTTTCAAATAAATTTTAAAAATAATTTTCAAATAATAATATTAGGTGTAGTAATATAAACATGTCATGTGTATTAGAATATATACATAAGTAACCTATAGTGACAATTAAATGGATAACACCTTAAATACCTTAATAAATTTGATACCAATTCAAGAGGTTTTACCGTCAAAATTTAAATCTATATGATCAAATTTGATATCATTTTAATTAATAATGAAAATTTTCATTTCTAAAATCTTAATTATGTGTTCCAAATGAAAATTCTAAGATATGAGCAATTTAGATCATTGCATAAGACTTATATATAAATAAATATATATATAATATAATTATTTTTTTATAATGATAAATATTCATAATATCAAAGGCATTTACTAAAATTATAATAAATGTAATCTCAATATATGTGATTCTAAAATTCTTATCTATTATAGAATTAATGAAATTTTCTTTTTCTTTCAAAAACTAAATTTATAAAATATTGATTGATAATTTTTTTAAAATAAAATGCTTAATTTTAATTTTTTTGCCCAAGGCCGGCAAACTACTTGGACTGGCCCTAAATGTGAGAAATAAATATTCATAATTTAGTTGAGATATATGATATATTATCGAAGGTAATGAGTTCAAATCTTATAATACTTTTTTGAGAGTAGATTCCAAAAATTTAAAAATCTAATTGGTCCCGGTATATTTTAAGAGTCAGCCCAACTAACTAGTCTCATATTAACATGTCAAGATGTATACCAAATACTATACTATTACTAGTTGTGTATGAGTTAAAGACTCTTGACTAGTTTTTCATTTGTAATTAATTAAATCCTACGTACAATGTGATTCTAAAACTTAAGCAAAGACTTTAGTTTAGTCAACAGTCCAACATAGAGCCTCAACTCAACTAAACTCAATCAATTATCAATGAAATTTCAAGAGGATTATATATAAGATATATATATTTATTCTGTAACAGTCAACTGAAAGTTTCAATTACTCTTTAAACTGATTGATCAATTCCACAACAACTAGGCTTGAATTTTATGATCTGAAATGTTAGCTAGGATCCTCTAATATAAAGTTAGTACAATTGATCAAAAGAAATACATGACTTAGAATTCTCAACTGTATATATATGATTTACATTAATATCTCAGAAAATGAGCACCAAAATGTATATACATATATATAATGAAAATTTATGTAGTACAACAAGGATGTTATGCTAAATCCTTCGTTTACTCATCCAAAAAAATGATTTACTCTATTTTATTTTTCAAAATTATTTATGATGTAGCTATTCATAAGATCATGTGTAAATTTTAAAAAAGTTCCGAATAATTTACAGTGCTGAAAATAAAGTTTAAACAATTATTTATCAAATGTATAAAAAATAGTTGTGCGTATAACAAAATATTTAAATCTTAGATAATTCTAAATAATTATAAGGTACACCATCATGTAAAAAAAAAAAAAAAAAAAAAAAAAAAAAAACTCCTTAATGCTAAAACAGATTGGGGTCTACCGAAATCTCATTTAAAGAAGTATATGTGTAGTACTGTAGTGGTTAATAATTTATAAATAAATTGCATTAATATTAATAATAATAATAATACAATCAACTAATAAAAAAAACTGATTGATGAATAAATAAAAGTTAAGTACAGTCATTAGATGTCAATTTAAGTAGTTCATAATTAACCAACTCATGGATTTAAAAGTTTATTAAATATTATGTTCAATGAGGAAACATCTAGCAAAAAATATTTTCCATAAACTTGATGAACTCATTGAAATCTATTTTCCCATCTCTATTTGCATCACAAGACTTAATCATTTTGTTGCAGTTATCAATCTCAGAACCTTCCTTCAATCCCAATATGCAGAGCACTCTCTTCAATTCCATGGCATCAATGAAACCATCTTTGTTTTGATCAAACACATCAAAAGCTTGTTTAATTTCCTCCAAACTAGGCTCTTCATCTTCAAACAACCCCGAAAGCTCATCAGAGCCGAAAGAGTTCTTAAGCTCCTCACTCTCGGGGCTACAAACAAGTCCCAAACTCTCCATCACCGTCTCCAAATCTTCTCTGTTCAATTTCTCATCACCCTTTTCCGCGAGAGTGAGGAGCTTAGGCTCATCATGATCCAACTCGGGGTTGAAGTTTTCTTCAACCCGAGATTTGGAGTTTTCAAGACAAGATTTTGACTCAAAAAGAGACTTCAATCTTGGCAAAACATCAGATATAATTTGTTCCCAATCAGGGATTAACATCAAGAAAAATTGAACAAGAGCAAAAATTGGAAAATATTGAGTATTTACATTTGATGATGATGATATTGTTGTTGTTGTCTTTTCCATTGTAATAGAGTTGTATAAGTTAGAAACCAGTGTTACCTATTTTTTAGTGATCAAAATGTTTCCCAAAGGACCTGAAAAAAGAGGTGGTAAAACACAAAAATCTATGTAGAAAATCTAAAATATTGTAATTTTATTAGTACAGTTGGTTGATGAACATGAAAGGTGGGAAATTTGTGTATATATAGGCTGTTTTTATGAGATTATTGAAGTGTTAAGGAATAAAAAAAAATGGTCAGCTTTGAAAGACTTGGTGGTTTGGGAGGAAAGGTCTAAGAAGAGAAGGAAATTTCTTGTGTATTTCCTCAAAGAGAATTAGCCCCAAAATATTATTATATCAAATGAAAAAACAAGTGTCTCTTTCAAGAGAAAATATATATTATTTTGGGGACACTTTTTTTTGTCTTGTTTGTTTGGATTTGCCACGAGTATGCCGTTTCGATGGTTTGACAAGTTAATCCATTGAAATTATTTATTATTCTTATTTTATTAAAATAATTTATGCTATAAATATTTAAATTTAATTTTTAATAGTAATAATAATTAAGTTATATTTTTAAAATTTCTATAAATACTTACCTTTAATTGTCAAATAAATGGCATATGATTAGTTCAAGTCATTAAATTTATATTTTTTTATTTAAAAATTAATTTAAATCTATCAATAAAAAAATACACGTGAATAATAACTTGATACGTAATTGTCAGGTAGTTAAGTAAGTTTCAGAAATATAATCTAAATATTATTACCGTAAAAAAAATAAATTTAGATAAGATATTTATCTACAATTACAATAAAAATTTAAGTATTTACATCATAAATTACTCTTATTATTAATATTTTAAATAGAAACTTTTGAAGTTGCTTTGAATATATATATTGAGAGAATAATAGTGGGCGGCCGAATAGTAGTAGGGGATCAATTTCCATTGTAGTTTCCATGAAAGTGGGATTGTATTTGTATGGTGTTTTTGGTTGTTATTTCTTTAATATAGTCCATTAAATGAAGTGTATGAAGAGTGTGTGAATCATATAATTATTATTATTATGAGTAAGTCAATTATGTGGTTACCTAATTTCCTTGACAACTAAATTAAACCTAACATGAAATGACAAGGAAGTTGTAAATGAAAGTCCTGTGGAATTTGGATTTGGTTTTCTCTTTTCTTCTCTATTTTATTGGATTTGATATTTTTGTCTTCTGTTTTTTTGTTTTCGTTCTACTTACGGAAGACACAACAACATAAGTGATCAAACGTATGAGAAGGGCAAAATGATGGGAGGGATATTTCTTTTAGTTGGGGTAAGAAACAACTAACAACTTAGAATTCAAAATGGAAAGGACTTGCTCGGATGTATACACTTAAGTGGAATTTCAGTCTTTTAAAATGGAGTCTCGTGCAATGGCTCAAGCTCCTTAATATTTGGAGGTCCTGTATTGCAATTACAGAATGTTAGACAATGAATTTGAAAGGCTTAATTTGTTTTTTAAAAATACTTTATTTTATAATTTATTTAGAAAAAGACCTAATTATTTCAAAATACCATATTTTAAATTTTTACTACTATAAAATACATAAAAAAAAAAAAACCAAACCAAAACACTTTTGGTGTAAATATATGTTGTGTTTTGGTGTGGTAAGACGTTGTGCTGAAGGATAATGTGAGAAGGGGTTTTCTTTTTCAGAAATATAGAAAAAGAAACGAAATGGTCATAATAAAACCTCAAAAGGATGAAAGGTATTTAAGAAAATAATCACGCGTATAATAAATTGTTTAAACTTTATTTTTATTGTGTTAAATTTTCTTTAAATTTTACAAAAAAAAATTAAATAATTATAACGTACACAACTATAAAAGAATAAAAAATAAATCTATAAATGTCGAAAAGAGTGTGTCGATGCATCCTTTTGACATTTAGGAATTCTCAAAAATTAAGCTAAATAGGTTTAGCACCCATTTACAAATTGCTAAAATAATGTCATAAAAATGTAGGTAGGAGGAAATTACACTGTATACCCATTTTATATTACTTGTTTTAATTTTTACCTTTATTTTTATATTTTTTAGATATACCCACTTTTATGGATGATGTCCCATTAAACCTCTTAGGTTATGTAAATTATATGCTAGACTTAAGTAGATAGTGAGGGTATATTAGTTAATCTACTTAAAAAAGTAGGTATATTTTAATAAAAAAAATTAATATGAGAGTATTTTTGATTAATGGATACAAAAAAAAACATTTTTCAACTTATTCCAAAATGTAGCCCAATTTCAAGTCGTATATAACAAGGCCAGCCCAAGCCAATTCGGACCTTAGACCAAAAATTCTAATTACTTTTTTCAAGAAAAGATATTATAATTTTTTGGTATATAGTGGTAAAAAAATTTAAATATGGCAGTTACAAAAAATCATTAGGTTTTTAATAAATCTAAAATATAGCATTTTGTTAGGTAATAGTCCTCTTCGAGACAGGACAAATCTCCAAAATACACTGTTCGAACTCCAATTGAACCAAAGTTCTATTTACTCATTTCATATCAGAGAGTAGCATCACAATTATATATTTATAGTGGTTCACAATCTTTAAAAATTATTAATAAGCCCCTGTACTATTTTATAGAATAACACATTTCTTAAAAGAAAATTAGGTATTTTTCTTTTTTAAGAAAATAAGTATATTTCTTAATTATATATAGTAATAAAATTTTAAATATGGTACTTTTTAGAAAAAATAAACACGACCTTGGACCGGGCTTATGGAGTTGTGGAGAGCATTGCTTTGTATGGGCTACAATATTACCATTGTTTTTTTATTTGGGGGATCTTCATTTTTATTGTTTTTAAGGTATAAGTTTGAAATATATAGAAGGGAAACTTACAAAAATACTGGAATTTGAGTTAACTTTTACAAAAATATTGTCACACGGAAAAGTTTTCAAAAATATTGTGTTTTTATAAAACACCAGTAAAACACAAAACAGAACAACTCAAAATAACAGTAGAACAACTAAAAAGTACCAGTAGAACACCAGTGAAACTTAACACAGTATACTGCAGTATGAAACTTATAAAAAAATACAGTAAAAAAGTAAAAAAATCCGCCTGATAGTATTTTTGTAAAAAAAAAAATGGCAAAAGTTAGTATAACCAAGTAAATTTCTCAATATATAATTCTTTTTTTTAAAAAAAATAATTTTATGGAAAAATTAAAATGAAAAGTTAAAAAAAATATGGAGAAAATAATATAAGACCCTATGGTTAATTACTCTAAGAAGACCTAGTTACCCTTATCTAATTGTATCATATTTTTTTTGACTTTTTCTTCCATTTTTCCGATAAAATAACTATTTTGAAAAAAGTTATATTTTTGCACAAAAATTATAAAAATCCATAAAACTTGTATTTTCCACTTATTTTATAGGGATAATTACACAATATATTATTTTTTAAAAAAAAAATACATTTTTACATGTAATTTATTTTTTTTACATATCTCTGATTTTCCATAAAAACAACAAAAAAAAACTACATAAAAGTAACAAGAAAATAACAATAAAGAATAATATACAGATAACAAAAAATTAACAACAAATTAACATGAGTACAACATAAAAATACTGTATTTTCTGTAAATAAAATCAAAAAAATTATAAAAATGTTTAAAATTCCGTAAAATCATATTTTTGTAATTTTTTTGTCGTTTTTGTGTATTTTTAAATAATCCCTATCTTATATATATAATGTTATTACCACCTAGCCTAGGCCCAAAATATTTTTTTTCTTTTAAAATAATATATTTTTTTATTGATTTTAAGAAATGCAATTTTTTTTGGGGTAAGTTGAAAAATGCCTCTTTTATTAATCAATTAATCAAATTTACCTTTAATTTTATATTTATTTGAAACATACCTCTTTTTATATGTATTGTACCCAAAATACCCTGACATAAGAGAATCACATGGAAAGTATCTTGAACTTAGAATGTTTTAAAAAAAAGATAAAAATGATAGACTTTAAAAAAGAGGGTAAAAATAAAATAAGACAATATAAAAAGGGTATGGAGTGTAATTTCCTCATTTTTTTTTCAAATGAAGGCCCAAAAATACTTTATTTTCTAACATTAATTAAAAAACTTTTAAAATTTTTCTTACTCATCTAAATATACTAACGCCTAGGATAGTGTGGGAGTGGGAGAATTTGAGGCCAGCTTATCTTCCAAATTTTGGGTCAGTGAATTATGGTAGAAAAAACATTGGAAAGGGAGAAAAAGCTCAGTCAATTTGTGTTAGAAATAGAAATTAGTAAAAAAAAAAGAAAAAATTGCTAAAAGAGATTATATGACTCATTATCATACTGCTATTAGTGTAATTAAATATTGGTCTCATATAATTTAAAAAATAATTTAAAGAAATATTACTAACTAATTGTAATACATCACCAGCAATGCTCCACAAAAAAAATGTAAGTGATTTATTTGTAACGATGCTATTGGTAGGTGTTGATGAAATAATTATTATGATCTGATGATATCTGTGTGATGAGTAGTTTTCAGTTCTACTCATGAATTGAGTTGTATACTATTCGGACATGCATGATCATTTGTGTTCTTCATATACTTGATTCTCAGGATAAGATAATTACCTATATATTTATAGATATTCATGTAAATTAATACATATATTACTGTTAATTTTTATTTCATAATAAACAAGTTTATATATATAGATATTTCAGTTTCGTTTATTTAAGTATAGCAAAACCAACATAAAAAAAATATATAATAAAATACATATATATGTATCATAAAAAGAAGAGAGAGGATATGTAAAAAGAAAGAAAAAGGTCTTTTATTAATTTTGATGCATGCATGAATTTCTCCGAAATATATATATAGCCAATTAAGGCTTCTTTAATATGCCCTCTCTCATGTAAAAGAGGCTCTTTATTCAATTTCGGATGAAAAAGCTTTTAAAAATAATACTTCTTTTTTGAACCTCTGCGTGACTATATATGGACACATTGTTTGTTGCAATAATAAATTGAAACTAAAATAATTTGTAAGCGAAATTCTTTCGGGAAATTATTTCTGAAACTTTGTGAAAACAAGGTCATTAGCCCAACATGCAAAATCAGCTTGTATGTTTAAAATAGACCTTCAAAGGACTTATCATGATACTTTTGATTGGGAGTTTCTTTATGAGATGCTCACTGCCTTAATAAATTTCCCACCCAATTTTGTTAATCTTATACTGGATTATTTGTGTCACGACTCCAAGATTTTCTTTCTACATCAATGGTGGCAGCATCAATGGTTATCTCAAGCCAAAGCATGGCCTAAGAAAAGGCGAGGAATTAATGGAGTATTTTGCGAGTATCATGATCAATGTTACTAAATTAAAGAGGCTGATCATCACTTTCATTTTCATCAAGGTTTCAAATTTACAGTGTATGGGGCAGGTATGCATGCACTCTTTAACTTTAGATAGAATTGTGGATTTATCTGGTTTTCAGATGAGTGATCTTCCTTTTAAATACCTTCCCATAAAAATTTATTATAAAAAATCTCCAAAACCGATTGTGAGTGTGAGTGTTTGGTGGAGAAAATGATTAATAGAATTCAAGTTTGTATTGGTCTCAAATTGTGATTTTAAGATCAAACAAATTAAATAATTACTTCAAGTAAGCCTAAATTTCATTCTATTCCATAGCTACTTAATTAAAAATTATTTCTTTTTTATTTTATTTCATTAGCTATACCCCTCTAAATTAAATAAATACATGAATTAAGCTTAAATTCAACTAAAGGTATGTGATAGGAAAAAAAAAACAAAATGATAAATGTTAATAAAGAGCACTTATGGTAACTAATCCTTTTATTAAGTGTAATATTTTTATCAGTGCAATTTAATATTGAGTTAAACTTAAATATCACCTTAAAATACAGTGGTAGACACCTGTAACAATGCTTAAACAAAATAGAACAACACAGAAGACTCATCATCATTATTCATAAAATATATATTTTACACTTCCACAAGAAAAAAAAAACTCTGTAAATCTGCATAATATATCAAAACACTAATAAAGATATGTATATAGAGAGAAGCAAATACATAATTATTATTTATTTAATTTTATGAGAATTTTGTTATGAAAATTGGTGAGAAGGATGATCAGTTGGGTGGTGGGCTGTAGAAAAACCCACCTCTTGGGTTGGTGTTTGGCTCTGGCTCATCATAATCCATTGTTTCAATCATTTTCCTCCCTTTAACACTTTCATCACCACCAACACTTTCCTCCTAAACAAAACAAAAAAAAAAACACATAACCAAACACCAAACAAGTTTAACATAAAATCAAAGGACTTAATTTTTATATAATGGGAAATTGGGATATAGAAAAAATATATACATAACAAAAAACACAGAATTGGGTTTGGGCCCACCTTTACAACTACTTCTACAGAAAATTCTTCATTTTTCAGACTCCTCCCAAATCCTTCAACAACAAAAAAAAAAATGTCAGAAATATATATAAAAAAAATATAGAGAGAGAGAGAAATGAGAATAGAAGAGAATAGTACCTTGAGAGAAAAAGAGGAGAATTAAGAAAGAAACAAGGAGAATCGTTGGAAAACAAGCTCGACCCATTATCTGTTTTAGGATTCTGAGAAAAGGGTTACTCTCACAATATTGAATATGGGGCTCTCTTTCTCTCTCTCTGTAAGTTTATATATATATATACATGTACTGCTCACTGTAATGTAAATAATAATAATAATAATAATGGTGTGTAGTGTAGAAACCGTTTTGAAAAGTTTGAGATCCAATAAAACGCTTTAAAAGCGAAAATAGTGGAAGATAAAGATGATGATATACATTACATGTGTAAATGTATATACACGATTTAATTTTGTACAGTTATGAAATGAGGAGAGAAGAGAAGAGCATTTATTTTTGTATGTTAATTAAATATAATAATAAATGTTATCACTCTCTTCTAATTTATATCACTAATAAACACGCTATTTTACTTTTATTTTTATTATTATTTTTTATTGGGAATGAAGCAATTTTTGTTTTTTTATGCCAACCTTTGTATCAAACCACATGACCACAAAAAATTATATTAGTATTAAAAGCAGTAATTATTATTAGATAATATTTAAACATTTATTATTTGTTAAAAATGCCCTTTCCTGATGCCTAGGGAGAATCTTAAGACCATTAATGAGTGTAAATTTATTTTGACAGAATAGCTTCAGAAAAACACCATGAAAATAACTCCAGCGGACCAAGGATTGAATAGGGATGTAAACGGGGTTGGGCGGGTGCGGGGATTGCTCTCCCACCCCCATACTCGCTTCTTAAATTCACTTCATATTCGCCCCAATACCCGTTTAAATTAAAGCGGATCGGGACGGGTATTACCCGACGAGGGAATGATCCCATCGGATACCCATTACATATATATTTTTTTTTAAAAATGATGTCTTAAAAAAAATTAAAAAAAATAATTATAAAAACTTGGTAAAATAATAAACTTAAGTGAAATAATGTGTATAGTAAAAAAAAAAGTATAATCAGCATGAAGTTATTTTAATTTTAGTAGTTATGATATTAAAATTTAAATATATACATATATCATATCGGGGCGGGTACGGGACGGGTATCTATTCCCCCGCCCTCGTCCCGTTTCCGACTCGAGTATGAATTTTTAAACCCATACCCGCCCCCACCCTCGAAAGTCAACCCCCATACCCGCCCCATTAGGAGCGGACCCGTAGATATAATTGTCATCTCTAGGATTAAAAGATTCATTGATGATTGGCATTAGTCAAAATAATATTTAGAATACAAAAAGAATAACCAGGCCATCAAATAGTGCTAGAAGTAGCCCAAAACGCATAATGAGTAAGATCATCCGCTTCTCCATTGACAATTATAAGGCAATAAGTAAACAATACAATAGTAAAATTAGAACCTATATCTCTAATATCATCAAGATGTAAACTCAAAGAAGAGTTCAAAACGAGAGAGTTGTTCAGTTTATGGATGAGACGTTGACAATCAGATTCAATCTGAATATTGTGATTGCCAAAAGAGATGCACTGGGAAAGGGAATGGTGGATTGCGAGAACTTCTAACCACTTTGTAGGAGGACTGCTGTAACGTCCCCGCTTCAAGCCTCCATTGGGTTTTTACACCCACGGAATGAATGACCCTTATACACGAGTACGTCACTCTAGCTGCTTTATGGAATCATGACTCACCCTACAGACCAACACGAGTGTTTCCAGCGTGCTTTGTCCTCACTCGCACGCAACCTGGGAAAACTTCCCAGGAGGTCACCCATCCTGAAATTTCCCCAGGTCAAGAACGCTTAATCGTGGAGTTCTTTCGTGATGGGCCACCAAAAAAACAAGATGCACCTTGTTGATATAGGTAGTACCAATCAATCCATTTAAGCCCTCTTCAACTGTGCAGTCCCATACCTACACAGTCTCAGAATCATCCTACTTGACCTTCTCCAGGCGATGTGGGATTGCACGGCTTACCCGGTATTTCTCCTTACGGATCACGGGATTACTGACTGTCACAACTTCCATGAGCTTTCCACACTACAGAAGCAGTGACCTTGCCATCATGGTCTCTGATCACCATACCAAGGCTGCTCGAGTGCGAACTAGAGCCAAAAATTGCGTCAGTGTTGGCCTTGAGAGTACCTGAAGGAGGGCATTTCCAATGAGGTGGATCACTTGCTGTAGTACGATCAAGGGAAATGAAATTCCTTTTTTAAATGATAAGAACCTAGAAAGTTAGCCGCCCATGGACCAATAAATTTAGGCAAAATGGTTAAATTTTTATGAACTTGTTTATTACACAGAACCAAATACGCCACCAAGTAACAAGAACCAATTCAATTTTTGTGCGAGGAAGTTGTAGAAGATAATTGCAGATGAAATCACATATACTATTTACAATCATATTTAGGTTATCAAGTTTAAAAGCACATAATTTTCGAGTTGAGGCAATTGCTTACTACATCCCCACATCGCATGATAGTTTTCAATTCACAATTACAAATTGGACATAAATCATCGTTAAGAAAACCATGTCTGTGAAGATTGACCTTAATAGGAATCTAGTTAGAAGAAAATTTCCAAGAAAAATTTTTTACCTTGGGAGGAAGGTTCAAAGTGCTAAAAGTGTTTGCCACCAAGGAAAATTACTATTAGAGGATGAAGCATGAGGTTCGTTCTTGTCTTGGTTTGCAAGCCAATAACCATTTTTAACAGAGTAGAAACCATGCTTCTCAGACCGCCAAACAAGTTTACCCGAAACATTGCGCAATGACCAATTGGAATTGAGAGAATTGCCCCTGCTTCTTCAGGTGAGAAGTATTACAATAATGTTTCTTTAGCTTCTAGGCTTAGTCCTTAGATGCATTCATTGTAATTTGAATGTTTTTAGAGTTTTCTTTTTTTTTAAAAAAAATGGAATATTTTTGTTGATTTTTTTACATTACACTTTTTTATTAAATAAAATTTAGTTTAATCCTAATATTAAAACACAATTACAAAATTTGAAATAAATATAACATTAATTTATTTTTGAACTACTTCAATGCATAATTTTTCATTTCACTATATAATTTATTGTAATCTTATTATTAACCACATTCAGACAATTAGCATCAAATTGAACATTTCTATACCAAAACGATGACATTGGATTCTCACATTACGAAAAAGCAAGAGCTTCAACAACTTTAACTTGAAAATAGCCAATTATGAATATCACAGATAACTATGTTCACGTCAAAGAAACTCCTTTTCACATCTAAAGTCGCATTAATATTGACCTTGACAAAAGCCATCAAAGGAAGTGTCAAATAGGAGAAGAAAAATTAGCCACGGTTTACTTAGAAGACCTCCTACAACCAATCTCTGTTGTCTTCAAAAGAGGCTTTTGGTAATCATCCAAAAAAGTAACAATCCCAATTGACAACTAATTTAGGTGACATCAAACAATTATATTAATGAGCGGCAAAAATATAAATAATAATGTAATATTTATTGTAGTGTAAAATTTAACTATTATTATATTTTGAACCAAATTTAATACAATTTTTAACCTATGTTAAATTTAAACCACATTAAAGACTATTATTAGAGTTCAACTTTATTAACATGAACTAAATAATACATATACTTATATACTATATGTATAGCACTTAGTTTATAAAAAAATTCAAAAAAAAAAAAGTTAAATATACAATAATTTTTTTTGGCATATGCCCCTATATGTCTATGATTTGTTCCATTTAAAGTAGACAAAACCTTATTCCTTTTGTTAAAATAAAAAATTAGAGAGTTTAATATTAAGTTCTCCAGCCATTACTCACAAAATAACATTAAAAAAAAAAAAAAACTTAATAAATCTGAAATATTTTTCATGTCAATTATTTTTTAAAAAAAAAAAAAAACAGAGGAGGATATATGAGCTAGAGTCAACTAGCTATATCACTTGAACAGTTGTACTGTTATAAAGAGAGTCAACTTCTTTTTGCCTCTAAAGATGTAACTAAATTAATAAATAACAATTAGTCAACTTCTCTTCCATCAATTAATAAATGTTCTTTTTATTCTTCAGGCGTGCAAAAAAAAAAATGGACAATTAACAATTTCGTATTTATACATTATCCTATATTTGAATTTCTTTAAAGAAATGAACATAATATTTATACTAAATATTTTTTTTTGTCCAAGTTGTTGTTGACCGAATTTAAATCATAAACATTTAAACAAAAAATAATATTTGGTCGATTCTCAAACTATTTTTCTCATTATTGCAATCCTAATTCTTCTCAATAAACTAATATATTAAAGATTAATACACAGAAAAACTCTGTAAAAATTAAAAATATATAAAAACTAACTTTCAACTGCAATCACCACATAAATATGGTTAAAATTTTCAAAAACAAAAGAAAAAAAAAATAAAGAAGAAAAAACTAAAACAATAATAAATAATAGTGGTAAAGAATTGGATAATATTATTTTATATGGATCAAATGTAAAAATACTGAACCATATATAAGAATAAAATATTAAGAAACATGACTACCCACGTTAAATTAAGCTTTCTTAAACTCTTTTCACAAAAAGGAGAGCAAAATAAACTCTAGCGACTAGCGTGACAAGTGACAGAACAAAATAGTATACAAATTTTTTATCATGTACAGTATAATTATAAATAATACCGTAAGACAATTCAAAAGAAAGAAATTTAAAAAATACAACATATAATGTAAATTTCTCTTTTGTTAAATGATTTTTCGGGCTTGGGTGAAGAGATTTGGGTGTTAGCCCCTATTGCTCCATTTTTGGTCCAAGTTATTATATTTTTTATTTTTTATTTGAAAATTAATTTAAATATACTAATGAAAGTGACAATAAATAATGACTTCACACAATTAATAGATAGGTAGTATTTATAAAAAATTTGAAAATATAACTTAAATATTATACCGTTAAAAGTTATAATCAAATATTTATCCGCAACTAAAAATTAAATTAAATATTTAATTAAATCACTTTTTCTTAATTTTCTATAAAAAGAAGAATGAAATATGTTTACTATATATTATTTACTCGTAATATTTTAAATGTATGCGATATAATTAAACTTGTGATTTATATATTTCTAACAAGTGAGACATTGCAAATGGTTATTATCTAAAATCAATCATTGCATACAATTTTGTGTTATATTCTCTTGACACTAATATATAATCAACCAAATCAAGTTCAAATTAATCTTATTAATAAAAAATAATGACATGTATAATATAATTTAACTTTTGTTGTTTAGTTCATACTAATGAAGCATTATCAGTGATGCTATAACATTAACATAAATAGTACTTACTAAGTTTGTATAAATAATTAAAGAGTAATTTTATTTTATTTTAAAGCATTGTTGGCGAAATTTATTATATTATAAGTGACGTTTCACAATTAGTTAGCGATATTTTTTAAAAATTATTTATTATGTTACGTGGGATTTGATACTTAATGAAAAATGGTAGAAAGCACTACTAATCGAGATCTGTAACTTAAAAAAATATTTTTTAAAAAAATATTATTAATCAATCATAAAGAACTGCCTATAAAAAATATTAACCATAGATAATACATTTTAACAATTCTATGGTAAGAAATTAAAGATTAATTATAAGCATTCATGAAGAAACCTGCAAATTGGAAACCCAAGAATGACACTCACGTGCTAAAGAGTTTTTCATTTTTCACTCTATTAATTATAAATACAACAACCTTTCTACTTTCTTGTTTATTCATTTTATATTTTTTTATTATTCCATTTTTAAATTTATTTCTCCACTCATTTAGATCTCACCTTTGTTTAAAGTAAACAAAAAGGTTTTAGGATCTCAACTTTAAATCCTAAATATTATTTATAATTTGTTAAAAGTGTTTATCTCATTGGGTATTGTTTAGCTTAGGCCTTTTTTTTACTTGTAAACAAATAGAGAGTTAGGCAAGTTGGGTATTTTGCTTTTTAAGCTTTAGAGGAAGTTTCACTCAAAACTTTTTTGTGTTACATATTTTCTTGTGGATGGGGGAGCACTTAGATTATTAGAATATGCATATATAAATAATATGATATTTTTTAACCTAATGAATGCGTTTTTGTAGGCTTCAATAATGGAAACACAAGAAATTAAAAATAGGGATTCATCATATGCACTATGAATATGGTTTTTTGTGTTTAAAATATATGGTATTTTTGAAAGTTATCAAAAAAAATTGTATACTTTTTGAAAGAATTTTTTTAAGCTCTTGGGCTAAGTGATTAACTCAGAGCCAGTCCTGAGATTCAAATCCAAATGTATTTATAAAATTACAATGGATAGAGCAAAACCAAAGCAATGGGGAATTAATTCTCTTCTTTATAAGAATTTGGGGGTGAGGAAATTACACTCTATACTCTTTTTATATTGTCATCTTTTATTTTTACCTTCTTTTTTAAAATCTATTAATTTTACCTCTTTTTTTAAATATTGTACCAATTTTGCCCCTATCACTTCAAGATTCTCTCCATGTGATTCTCTTATGTAAGGGTATTTTAGGTACAATACATATAAAAAGAGGTATGTTTCAAATAAATATAAAATTAGAGGTAAATTTAATTAATTGATGAATAAAAGAGGCATTTTTCAACTTACCCCATTTGGGGTAATGGATTACAATTCATCAAGCATTTTCAATAGTGGGACCTAAATTGGGTTAAACTTTTTAGATTTAAATGACTGAAAAATATTTATATTCTTATTTGGTGTTATGATGATTTGACTTTTAGGCCTAAAAATTCCAATGGTTTGGCTGAAATTGTAGTGTTCAAAACTAATAAAACCGTGTCCAAGCCACCAAGAAAGAGACCTCTCTAACATGTTTGTATCTAAAAGAAAGAGAGACAAGACTCTTATCATCATACTACACCACTTTAAAGAAGTAATCTCCTGCATCTTTAACAAAATTTTACTTTAATTTCTTTTATAATGACTTTTATTGTAACTATTTAAAATTATTTGTAAATTTTATTATAAAAAAATAAACTAAAAATTTTTCCACAATAGACTTATATTATAATTTTTAACTTAAAAAAATTACAGGTAAATTGTGATATAAGTACTTAAAAATTTTAAATTTGTAAGTGATATAAAAGATTTAGAAGTAACCGACACTATATATTTTTGTTCAAATCTAATAATATAAATTTCGGGTCTTATCTGTATTCTGTTTAAGTCATTTGAATACTTACGACGCTAAAAAGATATTAAATTTTTGTCATTTACCAACTCAAAATTTTAGATATTTATGTCACTACTAGGAGAAAGCTACGTGCAATGCACGTATACTTAGTTTTATGATAGGTGTTTTATAATATAAATGAGAATGATTTAATAAATAATCATATAATTTAATTCATTATTATAGTCTAATTGAATTCTTTTAATAAAGTGATTAATTCAAGAAAAACTTATTTTATTATTGGGTGTAGTTATTTTTATGTATATTCAAATAATTTAAATGATAGTGTTGCAATCTAAAATAAATACTGATTGTAATATGTTAGTTCTAATAATTCAGTATAACTGACGCTTGAAAAAATTATGATAATGTAATTGCAAACTTAATATTCAAGATATATTCAAACTTAATATTTTTAAATATTTTTTCCTTTAAAAAAAAACCAAAGAACAATACAAAAGCCAAAATTAAAAAAAATTTAATCAATTCACAAAGTAGTCACTTTTTATTATTATTATTATTATTATTATTATTATTATTATTATTATTATTTTACTTTATTTTCTATCTTTAAAATAAATCAAAGAACAATACCATATAAAAACCAAACACATTTGATAACATACATTGTTTAGAAGTAGACTAAAGTACAATGACATAAAGAATTCATTTTGTTATTTTTTAATTGTTATTTTAAAAAATATCATATAATAAAAGAAAATAAAAAAGTGTAATATAAAGTATGAAATGGAAACTTCAAAAGCAAAAATTTAAAGAAAAAAATCATAATAGTTTTAAAAATAAAATATTCAATTGTGTCCATTCAATAGAGAGAATAGTATATTTTACATAAATCAATTTTGTTTTTTTTTTTAATTAGCACATATATTTTCAAGCAAATATATATAATATTCTTACAAAGTAATTTGAAGTTTAAATAGCTTTAGATAATTTATGCAAATTAACTTGTATACAACAATTCTTTTGTCATTGATTAAAGTAATGGTTCTAAAAGTTGACAACAATATCAAACCTTGTATATTGCAGAAATTTATAAAATTGTAAATGAATGGCTTTCATAAACTATCCAGCAAAAATAATGTATGCATAATTAACAATAGAAGTAGAATGCACTTCAAGTACGAAACCATGGTGTTATTACTAAGTTCAATTATTGTGATACCAAACTTATAATTTATAATGGCCAAAAGTAAATGGAGGAAAGTATGAAATTAAGAATTTAAAAAAAAAAATGATTAGAACTTTACTTTCAGTAAGTAAATATTTATCATCCATCTTGAATTGCTTTCCAATATTCTTGACCATTGGAGGAAAGAATAGTATTTTTTTACTTATACCATTACCGCTGCAGTTCGCTTCATTAAGATAAAATTTCAAGAAAATTTTTACTGTAGTAAGATGGAAATCAACTTTACGTATGAATAAGAGGGAGTGAAAAACAAGCAAAGAAAAACCAAAGTAATGTGATGTTTGATGCAAATTTTTACAAACAACATAAAATAACAGAGTATGATAACCAGTTCACACACTCAAGATTTTCAAAAACAAATTCCCTCAACACACCTCACAATAGAAGATGACGAAGACAATATCCGAGCTCTAGGAGAGGCTGCCTGGAGCTTTCCTTCCTCCAGCAGAACAACTCTATCATCATCCTTAACTGGCTCTTTTACCACCACCTCCAAAGGGATATCAGAATGCCTATTGTGTAGAAGAGCAACCTCAATGAGAACAAAACTTTAAGTTTTTTCTTCCTCATTCTTTCACTTGAAAACATATTCGAAGTAATCAACCATTGCTTGACATTATTGAAGCTCTCTTGGTCTGTGACATCATAGACAACCGGAACAAAAGCGGCCAATTAACATAAAATAAAGTTGTACAGGGGAATACCAACATGGCCATATATAGAAAGGCACACACAAAATAACAAAATGAGAAATGTACTTACAATAATGCCATGAGCCCCATGGTAGTAACTGTTGGTGATTGTCCTGAAACGTTCTTGGCCAGCAGTGTCCCACTGCATATCCAAACAGCAAGAATGACAATTAGCAATTGCAACAGAAAAATGCATCACAAATTTATAAAAGAATATTGGGATGAAGGAATGTGATTATATAACAACAAAAGTAACAGATATATTATTCATTAAAACATTTGTCAAGTTTTTAAACATCAGGCAAATACAGTGAGATAGATAATAGCATCATGATCATAAAAACAACACGCAAAGAGGAAATTCGTTTACTTATAATTTGAAGTTTAATGGTCTTCCCATCCTGTTCCATAGTTCTGATTTTCTAGGAAAGGAAAAAGAAATAGAGAGGTTATAGATGCCTAAATAAAAGATATTAGTATTAGATATGTAACATAGAACTGTACAGAAATAACACCTTACAAAATCAACCCCAAAAATAGAAGAACAAAGAAGAAAAACACATTAAAGTAGTGTACCTGGGAGTGCTTTCCTTTCTTTGTTGTCATTTTGTCCAATGTCAAAATTCTATTCTTGAATTAAGCAAGATGGAAGCTATGTACAAAATAACATGAAACATGAGAAGAACTCAAATAGTTGAAGCAACCATGGGGCTCTAATTATCACTCTGCTTATATTTTTTTTTATATATATATATAAAAATATTTAGTACTGTCAGAAGTTCAAATAAAAATTAGGTCCTACATAAAGTGAGAATTTTATTTCTATGACAGACAAGTATGGATGAAACCCACAAAACTCTCCCAACTTGCAATTGCCACAGCGATTTTAATCAAAAGTTTTTAAAGGAAGAGAATAAGTGAGAAGAATCATTTGAGCTAAGATCTATATGTAAATATATAGATAGATATATATACTTTAATTAACTTCATACATAGACATATTACCTTCATATTATGAAGATTTTGTTGGAGAAACAGCAAAACAGAACGAATATCTATTAAAGATACATGAAATTGAAAACTAATTAATCGAACTCAAAACCAGGTTCTAAATTCTCTTGTCAAAGTAATATTCATGAATTCACAATATATCAGATAGAGCAAACACAACTAAAATTCCACATTCAACCAGAGAAATTTAAGAGAAACTTTGCAAACCCACAAAATTCTTCAGCCAATAAGTACAATTCAATCACAGAGAAATATTTATTATTAAAACAACACTAACTGAGAAAGAAATAGATAAATGGGAGTGGAATGGAATTTCAATCAACCTGAGAGTGAGATTGTGAATTAGTAGCATCATCCGAAATAGGTAAAGCTCCAACCCCGTTCAACCATGTTGAAACGGTTAAAGCCTTTCGAGTTTCAGGGAAAGAATCTTGAGTTTAGAATCCAATCTCTTTCTCCGAAAATTGAAAATCCATTCGAATATATTCTTCGTATTTCCATGGATGCGAGTATGCGACTCTGAAACAAGTTGTACGACTCCAGCCAATTTTTTTTAGGTTTTTTCTTCGCAGAGAAAGTATATATTCTTAAGAATATTTAAAAGCCAAAAAAATCACCAAATAATTTAAATGCCTCCTCGTCAATCGGAGCTATTGAAATATAGAATAGATTATTTTTGAATAAAAAACTTTAAAAATAAAATTACTCACGAATTTCTCATAAAATTAAGATTTCTGTTATATAGGCACACTTTATATAGAATAGATTTATTAAAAAAAAAAAACAAAAAAAAAATTCAAACAAGAGTTATATAATTATATATTTTTTTTTTCCTAGTCACTGTTTGGAAAAATAACAGAAACAAATAGATAGTTTAGCTATTATTATTACCATTTATTTATTTATTTATTTTTCCATATTTACCCCGACCTAGAAGAATTTTTTTACCAGGCTATTTTGTATATAGATAAGATTTTTATTTTTCATTTTTTTTTTTGTGGACAGAATTTGACAAAGCCCCATCGAATCTAAAAGTGAGAGTTAGATATGTATGGAAGGGGATTTTTGAAGAAGAAACAATTGACATAATTTGTACAAATTTTCCATATTTATTAGGTATTTTTGCAAACTAAATAAAAGAGCATAAAAAAAAAGACCAAATGGGATCACATGGCATAGGTCCCAAACACACATGTCACACACAAAAAAAAGTTTGGTGTATTATAGCAGAAAATATCCTAAATGTTTTTAACTGGTCTAACTATTAAAATGGCAGATATCATTATAACATTTTTAGATGGATCTACCCACTCAAGTAATAAATGAACACAAGTTACAACCATACCATGTAAAGTAGGTAAACAAAGGCAAACAACTCAAATAATTCATTTTTCATTTTAAAATCTCATTACATAAATAAATAAATAAATACCCTTTCAAGAGGTAAGGTTCCCCATTTTCCCTTTTATAAGGTTTGTCTTGGCTCCATTTAAGGAAATAATAATAATTATTATATAGAAAAAGTTTATAGTATACGTGTATTTCGGTAGACTTTTATTTAATTCGGTGTTTAAGAGAATTTTTTAGTTTTTTTTTTTTTATGATTATGTACGTTATACTTATTTTGAGTCATCTGTAAATTTTAATTGATTTATAATGTCAAAAATAAGATTCAAATATTTTATTACATTTTTTTCTCTTATACGCGTGATAAATATATGTTTTAACTTTATTTTTGATGCACATAGAGTTGAGCCTAGACATAAACGAGTTAGGTCTGTGCTTAATATGATCTAATACTATTTGAGTAAAATTAAGTGTATTCTAAACAATAAATATTCACAGCTCGATTGGTTAGGGTGTATGACATATTCGTGAAATTTAAATGGCCCTAGAAAAATGTTGAAAGAAATAGAGGGTGTATACCGTACTACAGTTATTTCCAATAATATAAACTTGTGAAAAGTTAGGAAGATAAAGATGGAAAAAAAAGAAAGGTACTAGACAATGAAGACAGGAAAACTTTATCATTGCTCTATGTGACTCTAGTTGTCTAGTTGTGTAAAGCATAAATGAGAATGAAGATTTAACTTTTTGTGTGTCAAAGAAGAAGAAGAAAAGGAGGGCCTACAACCTTTTGTGATTTTTTGTTCAGTCTTTTTTACATTTAGTTGCAGCCCCAAGTTTTGTACTCCTTACAGACCCACATGCCCCCACTCACATCATTACTTGATGAGCTTTGAAAATGACCAACATCATCTTACTTCCTTTCCTTCTCTTCTCTTCTGATGTTGCCTCTTATCTTTTTCAAACCAAAATATATAATTGACTACATTAAACAAAAAGTTGGATACAAGTCTAACCAAAGTAGCAAAAAAGCTTAATTTGAATTCCCACATTATTTACTTGCATATGGGATTTATAGTAGGAAAAACTCAGTCTCTTGTTCTAACTCTCACTATTACATATATAAGAAAGAAAATATGTACAAACATTGAACAAGATGCATATGTTTTTCTAGCACTCGGAGCAAGGGAAAAAAAAAATCAGTGACACTACTTGAGCTAAAAGTAAACGACGCCTACTCTTACGAGGAAGGTTTCTCCGAGGCCAGACACAAGAATTGATTCTTGCTTCACAAGTTTACTAAATTACGACCTCTCTTGAAAGCTTAGCGATCTTGACAATGCAGCTGGATTCGCTTGTAAGACTGAGTTTTCTGCTCTGTGGTTCTTTTCGTCGTTCTTTGGTTGGAAAGCCTTGAAAAGTCCTCCCCCGCTGATTGAATCGGCTTTATCATTCTTAATCCCCAATGTTGCCCATATAGAGCTCCTAGCAGCTTCACCTGGATCGTCGATCCTCAATGTTTTTGGAATCCAAAGGCATCTCTCAGAATTGCTTTCTTTTGGTTGTTCTTCTTCTGAGGAATTTGATTTAACTGTGTTTTCATCCCTTGAATGTTTTCCCAATGTTGGGGAGTTAGGAGAGTTAGGACCAGAGCTCGGGGCGGCTGGGTTTTGAGATGTTGGCATTGGAAGCCAAGGGATGTTCCATGTCCCTGGTACACTACAACCCCAATAAGCAGGTGCAGGGTAAAATGGCATAGGATATCCTGGAGGACAGAAAGCGGGCATTGGAACCGAAGGGTTCCACTGAGCAGCATTCCAAGGGTACGGCCAAGGAGGCCCAGGAAAGCATGGCATTTGGGGAGGAACACCCTGAGGATTTTGTATGACTTGTTCTTGTGAAACATTGTTACACGCCTCATCCTTTGAATTCGATGTTGTAATTGAAGATCCATCAACATTGTTATCTCCATGTTCTACACTTTGAAAAGGTACGGGAGTCCTTACTTCTTCGGGTTTAAGAAAACCATTCTGTGTGCAGTTCCTCAAGTTTTTATCAGCAAGATTCAGAACAGATGCCATTGATTCACATAAGGGTGCATCAGAGCCAAATGTCAGGACAGTACCATTAGATTTCATTGAAGGATGAGGAGAGTGAATTCCACTTGAAACATCAGTTCTTCCATTTTGAAGAGCTTCAGAAACAGTTATGTGACGGTAGTGAGAAGCAGAGTTCTTGTTCTTACGACGACCAGCACCCACAGGAACATTCCTCATCGTCCCACCAGCAGTCCAATATCTTTGGCATTTCTTGCAGAAGTGTCGGGGTTGGTTAACGTTGTAATTGTTGTAGTAACAGAACTTGGTGTCCATGCTATTACACCGGGGGCATGGAAGTATCTTGTCTGGTTTCTTCAAGGTCTTTTCTTGTGAATTATTTCCCTCGCTCTGCTCTTCTTCGGTCTTTGAAGCTTTCGGTGTAACACTCTCCTTATCAACAGGTGTTGTCGGGTTCTCAGAACTTCCAGAAGTTGCACCCGAATTTCTTGGCTCTTCAGGAGACATAGGTTGGTTTCCATCTTCCTCTTTAGTCTCTGTGGGATCATCATTTGTTGTTGCCTGAATTTACCAAAATTTCTATTAAGAATTGAGTTGAACACTGAATATTTATCCAACTAGTAGAAAAATTAAGCAAAGGGGTGAAAAACAAAAACAATCCTAAATCACACAAGCTGTGATCTATCATAGAACAGGATCGTATTAACAAATTTCACATGAAAAAACTCCTAAATCCTAGCGCTCTCATGTATGCCATATACAAACTTGATAGAAGCTATAAAGCATATACAGAATCAAATCAAACTATTAGATGGGAAAAAGCTACAAATAGGTGTGAGTAAGATTGGGAAACATCTCAGCTAATAAAGTAGAAAACGTATTTTATATCAACAGATCAAAATTAGAAACAAGACCCAAGGTTGTTGTCGATTTGAAACATAATCCTCAGAAAATTAAATGAAGTAATATTTTGTGGATGATAGAAAAATATACTAAATGATTAGTTACAACTTGTTTAGAAACCTATAATCCAAAATTAAGAAACTGAAACGGGTAACTAAATGAAACAACCAAGAATCAAATATAGTAGGCAATAAATAACAAAGGTCCTTGTTTGAATAATATTCAGTGATATGGATAATAAGACTTGTAAGAGTAGAAATCTCGTCCACTAATTTGTTTCATAAAAACATGGAACCAGATCAAAAACAAGCAATATAATTCCCACTTTCAAACTTAAGATTACAAAACTCAAATCCCAGAAAAACAAACAATACCCAGAAACAAAGTCAAGATAAACATCTAAAAAAAGTCAACAAAAGCACAAAATGCCTAACAAAGACCAACCCAGTAACAATCTCCAGGTTCCAAATAATGGGTAAGCTCTCAATTTGATTTTTTTTTCCAAAAAAGAAAACCCAAAATCAAAAAGTAAAAGAAGAAGAAGAAGAAAAAAACAATCTTTTTACCTTTTCTGTGTCTCTATCATCCTCATCTTTACTGGTAATGACCTCAGAAGAAGAAGAATTCGGTTTAGGTTCCTGATCCATATTATCGTCCATAGAAGTCGCAGAAGCCGAAACTGAAGGTCCTTGAGACCCACCGGAAGTAACCGGAACTTCCGCCACCGGTATAGTCTTGCCGAAGAGCTTGATCGCCGGGTCTTTAGGCTCCGACATTTGTGCTCTCATTTTTACCCTTTTGCGTTGTTTTTAGAGAGAGAGAGATCTGAGTGACACGTTGGTATGTATGAGTTTGGTCGTCGTCCTCGTCTGGTTTGAAAACTCTTTTGTTGATCCGTCTAAGCAGGTGGGGGTTGCCACGTCAGCTCGAGGCACAATTCTCAGCCACAAAATTCTTTTGTGGCCTTAAAAAGATATCTCTCTTTCCACTTTTTGATTCTCTTTTCTTTTTCTTTCTTTTTTAAATTAAATTAAAAAAATACTTGGCATATTTTTGGGTTTCGATCTGAGTTTTTATTAATTTAAGGTTATTTGACATGTTTTGTTTTTTTAATTTTTAATTACAATATTTTATTATTATTTTTTAATTAATTTTATTCTTAAAATTATATGTTGAATTTTTCTTTAATTTTTTATAGCGATATTTATTATAGTTATAATATTATTTTTGTAAATTTTTAAAAAATTTCGAGTAATTTATTACGAATACCACCATGTAAAAAAAATTGAAAAAAATATTATAGACATGTATTTTTGGGCATAGATATTAACTAAAATATTATAATAGGAGATTGACTGTAGCACTATTTTTTTTGGCAATTCTCTTTTATTTTATATTTTTTTCTTATAAATTTGAGGTGTCCTTTAAATTTTATTGTTCAATACTGTGTAAATTATCACTGTATAAATTTATGTACATGTAACATGTTTTTATTGATTTCGAAATTTTACTATCATGTGTGTATACATGTGCACATAGTGATAATTTTAAGGGAAATTACTTCATACACTATTTTTTTAATTTTTTTTTTAAATTTACGGTTTGAGTTTCTAAAGTAGTTGCAACACTAGTTGCAATATGAGTTTCTATACGATTTTTTGTTGCAATTTAGGTTGCAGCGCTAGTTGTAATAGGGATTTCTATGTAAAATTTCGTAAAAATACAAAAAAAAAAAATTACTTTAAAGTGTAAAAATAAAAAAACCCATAATTTTAATTGGCATATTTTACATTAAAATTTAAATAATACCTCAAATTTAAAAAAAAAAAAAAAAAAGAAATTTAGGAGTATTGCTACTAAATTAGAGAAGAGTTAAGTGTACAACAAACAATTAAACACCAATTACCCTCAAAATAATTATAAAGTTAAGTAAAAAAATAATAATAAAGTCGCCCAACTCAACTTTTTTGTTTATTAATTATGAAAATCGTCAAATCATCGGCTGCTGGCCAAGCTAATTTATTAATTATTTTTTAAAAAAAAAATGTTTTATTTAGAGTGTATAGTTTTTTGTGGATGAGAATATTAGATGGCCCATTTTGTTTATATTGTTTTTAATTTTGATGTCTCTTTATCTTATCATTATTCTTTTATTAAAAAAAAGTGGATTTCCCAATCTAAGAAAGTTGTGTCCTCAATTCACTTAATATTTAATCATCATTACATTTTTGTAATTTTTTATTAATAATTTTTATTTATACCCTAAACATTTATAAATACACTTTATCTTGATAATTTTTATTTTACATAAAAAAGTAGATTCTTAATTATATTAGTTTTTTTTAAAAAAAAATTCTTACAATTCCTATTTTTAAAAAAATATACATACCATCCTTCAAAAAAAAAAAAAAAATATATATATACATACCAAATAAAAATGTTATTTTTTAAATATTATAACAAAAAAATTAAAATAAAAAATTATGTGAAATTTTATTAAAAAAAACTATAAATGATTTTAAAAAATTATAAAAATAAAATTAAGATAAGTATTGAAATTAACATAAAATAATATAAGAAAAAAATTAAAAAATATTAAGAGTAATTTTTAAAAATTATTTTAAGCTTAATTTCTTAAATATTAAGGTGTACTTATTAGTTTATGAGGTGCAAATAAAATTTTTCTTTTTTATTATGCTCTCACACTTCTTACTTTTACACTTTACTTACATTTTTAAATTTTTAATGTAAGATCATTTTCAATAATTTGTTTTAAATTGAATTTTGAAAAATAAGTTAATGTTATATTGGCTTAAATTTTATAATTAAGCTCTAATATATTAAATGTAGAATTAACTTAAAAAGTTTACAGAAACTTTAGATTTTATTGAAAATACATAAAAAAAAAAATAATTAAATATATAAATAAAATACATAAAAATCATAAAAATCATAAATTACATTAACAAGAAATAAAAGAGCAAATAAAAAACTTTTCAATTTATCTATGGTAGAAATTTTATACATGATATATTTTAGGTTAAATTTGATATAATTTTTATCGTACCAAACTTAATTATATTATACATTATTATTAAAGTTTAATTTAAGAAAATATGTAAAAGATACATATATGCAGCACTATAGTACTTAATAACATTACATATCAACTAATAATTTAAGAATTACTCATGTTATTTCTTTTTTTTTTTCACCCCTTTTATTAGAGATGATCTAATACTTTAATATTTAAATATTCAAATTAATAATTTATAATTTTCTAAGAGAGAATTAGACTAACTTCAATTCCTTTTGTCTTGTCTTCAATTTAAAAACTTATGGTAGATAAAAAAATAAAAAGGGGCATAACATCTTTTGATATGTATTAATAGAATTTTCTAAACTACTCTTATATATATAAAAGAAGAAAAAGAAAGACAACTAAAATTTGCATTAGGAATACATACAATGATACAACAAGTCATGTCTTCAAATAAAAACAAAATTAAGATGAGCTTTTTGGCAAAAAAAAAATAAGACAAGTTGAAGCAATTTAGAAAATAAATAAAGTAAAAGTTAAAGAAATATAATTTGTATGGTGTGTATGTAACTAACTATATTATAACTAATCAAAAAAAAAAAAAAACTATATTATAAGTGTAAATGGAAGTCATAGTAAAGTTAAAAAAAAAAAAAAAATCACCAGCTTATACATTGTACATTATAAAGTTATTAATTTCATTTGATTTTCTATACTTAGAAAATCAAAAAAAAATTTCCCTAAACCAAAAATTTAAAACCTAAAAAAACTATTCCTTTTTTTTCAAAACCCCAAAAATACCCCCTTCACAATATTCTCTCTCTCTGCATCATCTCTCTCTCCCTCTATCTCACCCCAACCGCCCACCCTCACCCGAACCACCCTCACCCACCCACGTCAACCCCAACGCCGATCACCACCCTCACCCCCGTCGACCACGACCCCAACCCCTCCGACCCCAACCCCAACCCGAAAGAGCAACCCCAGTCTCTGAAACTTTTTTTTTTTTCCTGCGATTTGAGAGAGGGAAGAAGACAGAGGTCCGATGGTCGGACCTTGGGGGTCCGATGGGTCCGACCATCGGACCCATCGGACCCCAAGGTCCGACCGTCTTTAATTTTTTTTTTTTTTTTTTTGCGATTTTGGAGAGAGAGGAAGAAAGAGGTCCGATGGTCGGACCTTCGGTCCGATGGGTTCGACCATCGGACCCGAAGGTCCGACCGCTTTTAATTTTTTTTTTTTTCCCGCGATTTGAGAGAGAGGAAGAGAGAGGTCCGATGGTCGGACCTTGGGGTCCGATTGGTCGGACCCCATCGGACCCCATGGTCCGACCATCGGACCTGGGGTGTGGGATTCTTGGGACCGGCTAGATAGAGAGAGAAAGAGAGATAGTTTTAGTTTGGGGGTATTTTTGGGGTTTTGAAAAAAAAAGGTATAGTTTTTTTAGGGTTTAAATTATTGGTTTAGAAATCAAATTTTTTGATTTTCTAAGTATAGAAAATCAAATTTCCCTTTGTTAAATGATGATTTGCATGGATTCCATATTTTTTAAAATAATATTCTAAGTGATTTTTTTCTCAAAATAAAACTTAATAACAACTAATATGAAAATTTATGATTAGCTTTTATTGACTTCAAATTAAATATATTAAAAAAAATTGATGAAAACAAAATAAAATGTTAAAAATAGTATTTAATTTAATTTTCTATCACTTTTGTAATTATTTATAAGATAATATATTTCTTTTTAAAATGACTCCTCATTAGTCTCATTTCATAATTTTGGTAAGAACCCCCAATTTTTTTTAGCAAACTACTACACATTAATCTAGTTTGTTTACTTTAGATAAGACAAATTAAATATGTCTTTATATATTGCGATTCAAAATGACTTTTTTTTTTTTTTTGAAAGAATTCAAAATGACTTACATTCTTAAAGTATCATCAATATTGAGTTATGCCCCTAAATTATACTTGAATTTTTGAGTTTTATCTCATTATCACTACCAAATTATACTTTCTAAATTCTGGATTAATGAACATGATTAAATAATGACAATAATTAAGAAAAATTTAAAACAACTTAAAATTTTTAAGAAGCACGATCACAAAATAGGTATTGTTTGGATTGGCAATAATTATATTTAATTATTTACTTAAAGAAATTATATTTTTTTTGCTAAAGAAATAAATTATATATTCAATAGAGAACATTTATTTATTATTATTAGAGTAATTATTATTATACTAACATTAATTTTATACAATTAATCTCATGATTTTTTTTAGTGACAATGCACGTATATTTACAATGACAATCCCAATTAATAATCAACGATAAAATTTTATTGGCGCTTCAAATTTACAAAACAAAGTAAACTTTAAGGGAATTAGCATAAAAAAATCAAGAAATTAAATATATAAGAATTAAAATATAATGTGTTTCACCGCCAATAACTCTTAGTATTAGAGTATTGTTATTGGACACTAATGATGTCTAGCACATTCTAGACGTGTCAGTGTGTCACCTTGCAATTGATTAGTGATACTCCCTAAAAGTTATCATGTTAAATTATATGAGAGTCTATACTTAATTATACCAATAGCGATATTGACACGTAAGAAAGTGTTAGGCACCACTCCTGCCTTTTAGTATCTCTTTTAGAGCACTGCTATTGGGTACTATTAGTGTCTAGCACCTTCTATAGATGGCGTCTCACGATTGGTTAGAGATATTTTGTAAAAGTTATTTTCTTAAGTTATATAGGACCCGATACTTAATTACACTAATAGCGGTATGACACTGAGGAGGCTGCTACCAGTGGTGCCTTTAGTAATTCTATTTCTTTTACGAGCATTGTGCCTAACATCTTCTAGACGTGACATCTTACAATTAGTTAGTGATATTCTCTAAAAGTTATTACATTAAATTACATTAAACTCGATACTTAATTGCACCAATAGCGATATTAACACGTAAGAGAGTGTTAGACACCACTAGTATCTTTGAGTGTTTATAATAAATCATGGAATTTTGTTGAAGTCAATCAACTAAAATAATAGTTTGCAATCCAATCGGGATATCTCCCCTGTTGGAGACACGGTTAGGATTAAAATTAGAAAAAAGAGTGAAATAATCAACCATCTGATTTCGAGATCGTTTTACAAAAAAAAAAAATTAAATGAAAAAAATTGTAGTATCCCAATTAATCTTGAAAAAAACGTATATTTTTTTTTTCATACACCGCTCAGAAACTACAACAGTAGAAACTGTTGCAACATGTTCATTCAACTTCGTAAATTTAGCACTCAATTATTGTGTAAGGTAGACCGGACCCTAGGCATAGATGGGCTAGACCTGTGTGTCCATCTAGCCTAGGAGCCTAAAAAAAAATCTTCTCCTTTTTTTTTTTTTTGAAAAGGAATTCATTCATAAACCCAAACGATTACAAAGAAAATGGCTCCTCAGCTCAAAGAGCATGACGAACACAAGGGGGTGAAATCCCAATCCACATAGCACTATCTTTGGATAACAAAGCTTGATTGGCTAAAATGTGAGCCACATAATTGGCTTCTCTAAAAATAAAAGACAAACCCATAACAGAGGGGTGCAAAAGCAGTTCTTTAATTTGAAATAACAGCCTGTCAATGTCCCGACATCCTTCTTTCGTATCTTTAATCAATTGAACCGCTCCAAGACAATCTGTTTCAAGTGTAAACCGTCTCAAGCCCATCTGAATACCTGCCTGTAGTCCCCCTCGAATGGCCAGCAGTTCCGCCACAATTGGAGTCGGCCCGTCGCATCACGCCGCAAAGAAAAGCTACCTCCCCCCGACTTCCCCTTGCCACATAGCTAATGGCAGCCCACTTCTCTTTAACTCTAAGACCAGCATCAACATTAATCTTAAAGCAATCAATATCTTCTCCTTTTAAAATTATATATTTTTTTATCAATTTTAAAAGATACCACATTTTTTTTAAATAAGGGCCTAAAAATCGTGTCATACAAAACAACACAAAGACAAGATTATATCACAAAGACAAAGACTTGGTGTAAGGTACGTACATGAATAACAAAGAAGAACTAACAACAAAACAAAACAAAATAAAATTATGTCATACAATAATACTAAAACATTCAAAATTATATCACAAAGACAAAATTAAAACACTTAAAATTATATAACAATAACAAGACTAATTGTATTAATAAAAATCAAATTATAGTAGAAAAAAAAAACAAGTTTTAAAATTATGAATTTAGAAACAAAAAATCTATTTTTTTATAACTATTATTAACTCGAGTTTGCCTTATCTTTTAGCACTTTTTTATTATTATTATTATTTGATTAAATTTTGAACCACACTATAAAACTAGATGGAAACTTTGGAAAGTGGAAACATAAAGACCCGTATGTTTGGGTGGAATTAGGATTGGGAAAGCGGTCGCCGATTTTTGGCCGAGTAATTTGTGGTGAAGGGTATAATAGGTAATATAATCAACTTTACAACATCCGTAAAAGAAACCACGTGGGTTGGGTCCCACCCAGGCCATGAAAATTAGTAGCGGTTCAGATGTGTGCCATGTCAGCATCATATTCTTAAGTGGGTCCCACCCACCAGAAATTAAAGTGAAAAAGTCACCTTACATCAATCCAACGATTTTTTCCCTTTTTCTTTTCCAATTGATTATGATTCACTTCCCCTTACAATTTTCCACGCGTGTCCATATCATCACACGTGTGAACATGGACTAGTGGCTCAGTTTTTCCCTTATTTTGAGGCAGATTTTAGATGGTGCCAGCGTCTGACACGTTGCTTATACCAAAATATTTATCTTATTATATTTCTTTCTCATCTACCTTTTCGTCAAATCTTAGTGGATTTAATATTTCTTAAAATAAAAATTAATACAGCTATTATTAACACGTCACCTACTAATGTTGTTTATGTCAATTGTTCATCCACACCAATTTATTCTATTTTTTACTCACATTTAATGTGATGATTGATTTTAATTTAATTTTTTAAAAAAAATGTGTTGATTTAGTTTAAAAAATACCATAGAATTCAATGGAGTTAAGATGTGAAGAGATATATATCTTTCATTTAATGATATATTTAGTTAAGAATAAGTAGTAATTTTGTTGCTGAATTATTTACAATAAGGTCATTGTACCTTATAATGAATAATTCTTTTTTAGAAAAATAAAGTGTGTATATAATAAAAATGCTTTAGGAAACTCGAAATATGATCTGCCATATAAAGAGGAACCATCTTAACCAATTGTGCTGACTATGTGCTCATAGTATTTTTATGTATATTTGCATTAATAATAATTTTATATAAAAATATATTTTGAAATTTTAGGGTGTCAAGTTATGTCTTTTATGATATATGATTTGTAAATAATATTTTCGAAATATAGTTTTTACTGTAATATAATTATTTCATCACATTATATTTAATTAATTTTATCGCGAAATGAGTGATATCATAGATAGTAATTAATAAATAGATTCTAATAAATTATCTTTCATTTTTTTTTACATTAATGATCCAAAAACTAAAAATATAAATTATTATAAAAGGAAATATTTTATTTTATTATTCATAAAAAAAATTAAAGTAATTTTGTTTATTCATGTTTTTGAAATTATCTAATTTACTTGGTTATATTGTAATTTTTAATTTATATAATACATAGATGAAAAATTTCCTTTTCTAATTTATTATATTAAGACAAATTAGACTTGCACTTAGACCCACCATGCATATGGACCCAAAAAAATTATTCTTTTAAAAAATATATATTTTTTATTAATTTTCAAAATTACTGCATATTTTTTCAATAATGGGCCTATTTTTTTTTAAAAGCCCACCCAATCTTTAGGATCGGCCCAGCAGCATAGTTAATTTTGTTATCATTTTCACATATATAATCAAGACCTAATCTTTTATATATTTTGTCATTATTCCAATAAGTCAATGTACAATTGATATTACAGTAGGAATACCATAAAATCAATTAAAATAGATTCTCTATTTTGAAGTGAAACATTGTTACACATGGGTGTTAAATGTTCATGTTTGTGTTTTTTAATTGTTTTTTTTGTGTGTTTTTGCCTAATTATTGTTCTCTTTCATGTTTTTTTTGAACAATGATTCATGTTCATGTTGAATGAACTAACATTAATGAACAATTCCTATTGTTTAAAGTTGAATTTTGTTTTATTTTTTCTATTAGGTAATGTGGTATTTTTTCTCCAAATGAAAAGCTCTCCAAAAGTCATTTCTGGAATGTTATTTGTCTCTCAAAAAGTTGTTCTCGAATGACTAACATATTCATTCTAGGTGAGATCTTCAAGAAAGGTAGTCCTCCTTTCGAAAAGGAGTTCTGAATGGCTAGTTGTTCCTCCTGGAAGGTAGTCCCCAGATAGTCGACTCCAACGGGCTCGTTCTTATTCGGGAAGGTCCTTCAGCGGGTACCTTGGTCCGTGACTTCGAGAACCCTCATACTCACTCCCGGATGCACTCCTACTTATGATGACATGGAGACCTCGCTCAAAGGAGAGTTAGTTAAGTTAGTTATTACCTAACTAACTTAACAACCTCGATTCTTGCAACCACCGACTTTAGAATCCTGATCCTAAGTTTATAAATATCATTAATACTTATCATTTCAAATATACACTGATCAGATTGAGATTAAGAAATAGAGAGAGAGAGAGAGAGAGAGAGAGAGAGAGAGAGAGAGAGAGAGAGAGAGAGAGAGAGAGAGAGAGAGAGAGAGAGAGAGAGAGAGAGAGAGAGAGAGAGAGAAAAGATTGAAAGGTACAAAGAAAAGAGAAAGATTGGATGAGAGTGTGAGAGTTGAAACACTTTGAGAGAACTCATCAGAGAATCGATCTCGACCGTATTGCACATGTTTTTGCTCAATCAATAAAAAAAAATTGGTGGTATTTCATAATTGGAGTAGAGCCATAGATCACATCGATCTATCGGACTTGAACCAGTATATATCTCGGTGTTGATTTCTATTATTTTACTGCTTTAATTGCTTCTAGTTTTCCATACTCTATTTATCCTTGTTTTTATCCAATTATTGTTCTTGTTTTATTAAATCTTGTCATTGCTATCTGTTTGATTATTTAAAGTATTGTTGATAAGATTCTGCACCTTCAGTTGTAATTTTCTCACAAGTAAAATTATAGGTGTTCGCGGTGCGGGTGGTGCAGTTTGTAACTTTTTTTTTTCAAATCAAACCGCATATGCGATTCTTATAATTTCTCAAACTGCAACCGCACCGCGAGATTTTAAAATTACAAAAACCACACCGCAAAATACAGTGTGGTGCGGTGCGGTTTGAGAGACTTACACTATCATCCTTTAAAAATCTACCTAATAAAGTTATAACCATGCAAAAAAAAATATCTTATTAAAGTTTTATCATAATAACATATGTATTACTCATCAAGTCATTATATTAAATTGTCTCTAAAAAATAATATCATATACGCATATATTACATATATTTGTTCTTTTATGAAAAAGAATAAAAATTATATTATAGTAAGTTTGAAATGTATAGTGTGGTATAGTTTGAACTACAATTATTAAATTCAAAACCTCAAATTGCATCGCACCGCACGGTTTGACAAAAATAAAACCTACAACCACACCGCAACTGATTTCAAACCGTATTTTTCATGCAATATAGTACCCTCAAGGCCGACCCTAAGTTGAAATAGGCCATAGGCAAAAAAAAAAAAAAAAAAAATGGCCCTTACTATAGATAAATAGTATTTATGAAAATTATTAAAAAAATATGTATATTTTTTAAAAAGGTATTTTTTTTTTTTAATTAGGCCCCTAAAATGAGTAGGCCCTAGGCACGGGCCTAACCCGTCTATGCCTAGGGCCAACCCTGAGTACGCTGCGGGTGTGACTTGTACGGTTTGATGATAAAAATTAAAGAGGGCCAAAAATAAAAGTAAAAATTAAATAATCTAAACCAATGAAGAGTTTTACCTTGGAGGAAGTTTCAAAAGTGTAACAGTAAATATTATTAGTGTATTTTTCTTAGGGGCTTATTCATTTTTACACGTAAAAACAGTTTTTTTTTTTATTTTCATTTTTATGGAATTTCACATAGAAACTCATATTGCAACTAGCGCTGCAACCTAAATTGCAACAAAAATCGTATAGAAACTCCTATTGCAATTAGCGTTGTAACTACTTTAGAAACCCACCGTAAATTTAAAAAAAAAAAAAAAAAGTTAAAAAAACAGTATACAGGGTAATTTTTCTTTTTTAGGTAATTACTGTAACTTAGAAAATATTATAGCCTCAAATTACTCTCATTTAAATTTCTTGTTTTACTTTGTCAAAAAGTTAATATTCTTGCTTTCAACTAGCTCTTGTAATATTCCTTTTCAAAAAAAAAAAAAAAAAAAACTAGCTCTTGTAATATATTTTCCATTTATTTATATATCTTACATTCGGTCAAGATTAATTTTTTGTTATTCAGCCACTAGTTTTTTTTCTATTTTTTTTCTCACTTGAAATTAAATTTTCCTTTTAACCAAAGAGGCATTCTTTCGAAAAATAAAATAATGTTAACTTGTCCTAAAATTACAACCATTTTTTTTAAAAAATAAAAAATAAAAAAATCATATCATCATTTGAATTTTGATATAGGAGAATTTTTAAAAATATATTTTTTTAATGTTTTATTTACACATTTACTAAGTATAAATAAACTATAGTTATAAAAATATATTTTTCTTAGTAAAAAGTAAAAAACAACCTCACGAAAACTATAAATAAATTATAAAACAATTAAAATGACCAAAAACATAATCTAACGACAATTTTAATACAATTATAAATAAATTATAAAACAACTAAAAAATAGTATATTATTTTTACTGAATAGATATTTTTGTAAATAAAAAAATTCAAAAGGTAAAAATATATATATTTTTTTCTATATTAACTTATTTTTATAATTTTTTTGTTTAAAATTTTTAGTAAATTTTTGTGAAAAAATCTTTTATTTATGCATAAGTCATTCATATGGATATGGCATGAATATTTAATATTTACAATGGTCCACACGAGAATTTGATATAATTACAAGTAACATATTTTAAGTCAGTTTGAAATAAGCCATTATAGAAATATACAGTTAAAAATGTCATGTTTTGAAAACTCAATTAGAAAAATAACATATGTTATATTAAAAAATTTTCAAAAATTAAATTAAGGATCATATCTATACTATTTTATAAAAAAACATGCTATATTTTAATATTTAATAAAACAAGGGTTCGATCAATAATTTTTATAAAACACAAAGTTTAAAAAAGTATTAACCTTTTATCTTTTTTTTTTTTCTTTTTTCATTTTTTGAAAAAAAGATTGTAATATGATAATCAAATCAATTATTATAAGAGTACTAAAAAATCTCCAACAACATCCGTTCATGTTTTTTTTTTTATCAAATTAAGATTTTTACTTTTTTTGTTTTGCAATTTATCTCTTGAGTTTTATATTTTAATTTTTACAAGCAATTGTTTGGTTATTATTTAGTGGCTATTAAATGTCAAATTTAGAATAATTTGTAGCAAACATCATTGAGTTGAAACTTGAAATTCATCGACTCCCAAATTGAGTTGAGTGGTTGACTAATATTATGACATGAAGCCTACCAAAAAAACCAATATAGCCTTATATGTGTTTATATTGAAAAATATATATCACAAACCAAACTTTTTCTTGATGCTTTTGATATATGAAGTTCTTGACCAAATATTTCAAGACTTTCCATCAATTAAGTGATATTAGGCTTTATAAGTCAAGCAATTCGGCACTTTATCATTTTTTTTTAAATATTTTTATAAAATATATACACAAAATGAGATCATAAACATTATTTGAGAAGAAATTTTAGATGAATTGGTCAATACTTTAAATCACTCAATGACCAATGACCTAGGGTACAAGGAAGATGATATTGTCTTCAAAACTGTACAAATTTTTCCAATTATGATAATTAAGGGATGCCGATTAAAAGAAAACCTTCAATTTTTTTTTTTTTTTTGTTGAGAAAAATGAAACTTTTTATTAATTGGCAAATAAGATAATAATTCATTATGATATATCACTCAAGGAGCATAATTAACAAAGATAGACAAATCATATCATTTAAAAAAATATGAATGAAAACCCTAATAGCACATATAACTAAAATACTAATAAATCATCAGTATTGAATCACCAAAGAAAAACAAAGAATGCTACATATACACGTATCAATAATTATCAGTCAAAGATCTTTCAATAAAATTTAAGTAATAACAACATTATTATTCAATCTAGAATGAAAAGAAATAATCAAATAATCAACTATGACGATAAAAGTCGTAACAAACAATCGCACCATAAACTATAAGGCCAATAAAAATCTGAGAATATCCTCAATTTAAACATGGACAAGGATAGTCACGCTACTAACACGAACAAACAAGCTTTGGCCCAATTGATATTCTCTCAATGTCTAAAAAAGAAACAAGACTAAAATCTCCTAGCATGAATGGATAAAGCCCTACTGCCATAACAATAGCAATGTAGTACAGTAATGTAGGGCTTTATCCTAACAGACTATGATTAACACAAGTGAATATTCAAATTCAGAGCCAATGAACAACTTAAATAAGATACACATCTGAACAAAGAAGAAGGAGAAAAAATAACACTCAAGCATAATGATAGCAACAATCCCAATAAAATCGAAAATAGTGTGTAACTTCAAGGGCCGGAAGGTTCTATATACCTTAGGATCGGCCCTTACTCTACTTTAAGGGCTTGTTTGGTTCGTGTTGAATAATAAATAATATTATGTTTAGATAAAGTAATGCATTATATTAATTATTACGACCAAAAATTTTGGTCAACCTCAATCTCCGATCCAGACCCGAACTCAAACCCAGGACCCGAACCTTGACCTAGACTCGCCACTCGGAGCTACGACCCGAGACTAGACTCGTAATCGGTGTTGAGATTGAGTTTATTGAAAATACATTATAACTTTACATAATCTATTAATAAAAGTCATACAAAATATAATAGCATATTAAATAATACTAATACAATATAATATAGTATAATTTAATACAATATAATATAATAGAGCGTATGAAACCAACCAAATTAGCTATTGAGAGTGCCTTGTTGTAATTATTATCTTAACCATAGAGTAAACTAACAATATAATAAATAATATTTTCACCAATTAATTGTTTCTTTTAACAAGAAAAAGGGGAGAGAAAAGAAGAAGTGGGCCAAGCCCATAGATTGGTCCACCAAAATGATTCGCACATGATTTGATTTGTACTCGTTTCTTAAGAAAAGCCCATTTTCAACAACAGCCCACGTAATGTACTAAACACCACAACACAACACAGCTCAACGTGTCGTTGCCATTTTCATGCTGAGATTTGTTTGCGTGTGTTCGTGTCCGAACCCAACTAGAACTCTCTCTCTCTCTCTCTCTCTCTCTCTTTCTCCTTCCTTCCTTCCTTTCCAATTTCCATGACCGAAACTTCTAAGTCACCAACCAACCATTCATTTTCTCACAATTTACCCCAAAACCCATATATTTAAAGCCATAAAGCCTCTCTCTTTCTCTTTCTCTTTCTCACAAGGCCAATCCGATTACACTAAATGACTCTTTCTCTTGTCCGCTCTGCTTCAAGATTTGAAAAACCTTTTCAGCCGGCTTAGCTATATACATATATATAAATAATATACACACACATATACTTGTATTTGAAATTTGTAATTGGATCGGATATTGGTATTTTGATTCATCTGGGCACCGACAAAGATCGGATCTTTTTGGTTCAATTCGTGTTCTTTCGTAATTTTTACGAGGTGGGTCGATCTGAATTCGAGTTTAGAGTATTGGGTTTTCTTGATCGGTTAGGAGTTGTATTTGAAATGGTCTATATCCCTAGCTCAATCTCGGTCTGCAAGTCCGTTGACCAAACATCGCTGATGCCAGTTTCAATGAATTTATCTGATTCAGGTGCTAAATCTAAGCATAACAATCATATCCCCAAAACCAGAAAATTACCCAATTTGCCAAATTGCTCAACAATCCCTTATTGCGATCGATCTCGATCAGCTGTAGTAGATGTTGTGATTCTAATTGCTGTGATTTTCGCTTGTGGTTTTCTCATATTACCTTCACTAAAGTTCCTCTTTTTCGAAGCCATTGAGTTATTTGGTATAATCATGGATGTTCTCAAAGAAGAGATTTCTCAAGCTCCATTGATTTATGGATCTGTAGTGTTAAGCATTTGCTCTGCTGCATTAGCTGCTTGGGGTGTGTTGGCATGTACAAGTAGAAAATGTGGGAATCCAAATTGCAAAGGTCTTAGAAAAGCTGCTGAATTTGATATTCAATTAGAGACAGAAGAGTGTGTCAAAAACTCAGCTTCATCATCATCTTCTTCAATGGTTAAAGATGGAGTCAAAAAGGGTTTATTTGAATTGCCTCGTGATCACCACCGTGAATTGGAAGCTGAGCTTAAAAAGATGGCACCACCTAATGGTAGAGCTGTTTTGATATTCAGGGCAAGGTGTGGATGTTCTGTTGGTAGATTGGAAGTTCCAGGGATAAAGAAGCAGCAACAAAGAAAGATCAAGAAGTAGGCCTTTTCTTTTCTTTCTTTTCCTTAAATATATTGAAAAAAATCATAGGGAAGATAGAGATGAATACAGGAGTAGTCTTAATGCAGAGAGAAAAAGGGTGTCTTTTTTCTCTTTTGAATCTTCTCTTAGAACTATGTTGTTCTTAATAAAATTTAGTTAATGGAATAATAAAGTTTGTAAGGACCATTTTACAGTTGGTTGGTATAGAGAACAATATAAAGAAAAATCTTTACTGAAATTTATACTGGTGATTCTGATTTGATATTTTTGATTGATTCTAATAGATGTCAATCAATTTCAATAGAAACTCAATATTTTATTTGGACACTATGCAGTATGATATGATTTTTATTATCCCTTTTATCATCTCATGTTTAATTAATTATATCTTGATTTGTTTAATCAACCTATCATGGTTCAATTTGTTTAACTGCGATCCTTATTTCTTTGTTTATTCTATTACAATCATACAGTTGATTTTCATATGAAAAAGGTCTTGTAGTAGTACACAAGTGAAAGGTATAGTCTTTTCCTAGTTAAGCATATAATATATATCATCTGGAATCAATTTTTCATATATATTCTCCAAATAAGAAGAAAGTTAAGTATTCCTAAATGATATTGACTTTTTTCCCAGTTGGTGTGTCATTGTTCATCTGGCTTCCTACAAATGAATTCATTCATGAATTAAAGGGATACTGCCTCCATAGCTTTATATTGGCCCTGGTTAGCTGGGTTTTTAAAAGCTGCTTTCGGGCTTCTGAAGCTCGAAAAATGCTCTCGGGCTTCTGAAGCTCGAAAAATGCTTCTGCTGCAAAGAACTTTCTAAAAAGCAAAAAGTAAAGCTCAGCCAAACAGGACTATTATTTCAATGACTCGGCTTTTAAAAGCCAATTGACCTTAGTTGGGTTGGCTTTTAAAAGACGATTTTGAGCTTCTAAAGCTCTAAAAATACTTTCGCTGTTGGTTGGGTAATTAGTGAGTTTCAGATTTAAGTTATTTTTAGTAGATTTATCGTAAAATGGTTTTTTGAAAAGCTAAAAGCAGAAAGGCGAAGCTTGGCCAAGAGGGCTATTATCTCAAATGGCAGTTCATATCCCTTAGAAGCATAAGGGATATCTTCCTACACACATGTTTTAGTTGTTTATACATGGAATGGAAGAAAACCATAGCTGATAATAAAAACTCTGTTTGTAGTCACTTTGTTAGTAAGATGAATGGAGTAGGTGAGAGTCTTTCCATTGAATTTGAATTTGTCTTGCCCAGATTATTCAGTCTTCTCTTTAAACACAATCTGATCTGACCATTTATTCAGTCACTTGTTGACAGTTGACACTAGGTCTTTTTCCACACTGTCAATCAATGTGTTTGCAACTTTGCTTCTTTTTTTTTTCTTCTTTTAAATTTATTTTGTTAGGGTAAATACTCAGAGTTTACAAGTGATATAAATTTAATAATTTGTTTTAACAAGTATTAAATATTTGTAAAACTGTAATTTTTTTTTTTAGTTTCGACAATATAGACTATTTTGAATTTTTCAAAAAAATGATTTAAAAGTAATTAACGAAATTAAAAAAAAAAATTGTATTTTTATAAATATTAAATATTTATGTTATTCAAAAATTATCAAGATTATACCATTTACAAAACTTAATTATTTTTATAAGTAGTTTGATATTTGTGAAGGCAGAGGAATAAGATTGTGGAGCATATCTTGGTTTGTTCGCAAGGAAGAAGAGAAAAGGATGTGTTTATTTTATTGACTTGGCTACTTTTTGTGGCATTTGTGTAATTTTCATAATGAGATGATTGAAATTGACAGGGCCTAAGCTAAGGGGATGGTCACTGAGAGTTTATGGTGGCACTGAATTTCATGACAAAATCACACACCCATATATGTAATGTATACCGTATTCGTCATAAATTAATTTATACTCAACAAATGGACACATCTATCTAGTATCTAATTCTCTCCCCTATTGGATAAGTATAGATGTTTTTTTGGTATAATTAATTCCCTAATTAAAATATTTGTCTCCTAAATTTTAATATGTACTAAATCATGCTTTCTGAATTTTTTTAGTTGTTAAAAATTTTCTCTAAACTATTGAGATTGTTATATTTAAGGACTTTTGTCTAATTTCATTTAATTTTACTATTTCAGTCATTATTTATGTACTAAATCATACTCATTAGATTTTGATATCTACCAAATCATACCACTCGAACTTTAACATATACTAAATCATGCCCCTTAAACTTTCATCTATGTTAGAATATTTTTACTAGAATCGGACAAAAGTTCTTAAATTCAACAATCTCAATAATTCAAGGGGCATTTTTAACGACCTTAAAAATTTAGTGGGCATGATTTGGTACATGTCAAAGTTCGGGGAAAAAAATCCTTAGTAGCTTAAAAAATTTATTAGTTTATCTTTTATTTTTGTGTATGATCGTGCACGTTATACTTATTTAACACTGTTTATAAATTTTAAGAAAATTTTAACTAATAATGCTAAAAATAAAGTTAAAACATTTTGTTGTACGGACATAATTATTTTTTTTTTATACACATGGTGAGTAATTATTTAAATTTTAATTCCAATACTGTAAACTATTTAGAATTTAGCTAAAAATTTATAGGTAGTTTTATATAATTACAATATACACGATTATATGAATTTTCGAATGTCAAAATAGATAAAAGTATAAAAAAAAATGTCCCTTTAAAGGGTATACTATATAAATTTCTAAAAATACTTAGCCAACTTTTGCTATCAGTTACAGTTAGCACAATGTTGCGTTAGAAATTTCTTATAAAAAAATGGACACATGTAATTATAGTCCTTGCAAAATTTATTATTGTTATTCATAAAAAAAAAAAATAAAAGCTAAAAGATGTTATTGTTGCTTAACACTCTTCTTAGTAATTAAGTATTGAATGCTATATAACTTAATAAAATAATTTTTAAAGAATATTACTAATCAACTATAAAACGCTACCTATAAAAAGTGTTAGACACAACAACACGATAAAAGCAAAGGTCATAATGGAACAACCCTATCCTAATTAATGCAACATAGAATAGGAGTAGGGCTTGGCATAATCTGATCTATGAGATTGAGAATGACAGGCAACTACTACTACTGAAAACTATGCCTCAAACTCTTTTTTTTATCATTGCTATCTTTATGTTTCTTTTTTTTTTTTCTTGTCAATTAACACCTCATTCAATTTTTCTACATTTTTACCTAAATTATTAGCTACTAAAAATAAGACTAAAAAAACAAGAAAAAGAGGTGTTTCGATCCAAATTATCGGAATAAAATAGGTATTATGAGTGCAAAAATGAAATGAAATTTACAATGCTATATTTTAAGAAACTATATAAAATGCATAAATTATAGAAATAAGTTGAATAAAACTCTATGATTTAAACCAAATTATATCATCTTTTTTTGTTCAAAAGTCCAACAGCTCATCATGTGATATAGGTACGAATTGGGATTAGGCCTAATACCTATCTTCTTGGCCATCTCCTAGGGAAACTCAAACGATGTTGAATTAACACTACACCAAAAGAGTATAATGTATAAGTATATATAATTAATTTTTTGAAAGAAAACTTAATCCTATTAAAAAAAAAGTGTCAAGAAAATATCATTCATACAAGACATTAGCCATTAGTTGAGGTTGTATATAGTAATTGTGTTAGGGTTGTTCATCGAGATTGACCAAACGCAGTTTAAATTCAAAATACAACAATTCAAATTACTATAGACTATAATCTGTAAGACCGTCTTTGGTGATCCAATTAATTTGAATAGTTTATTATTGTATAATTTAGTTGTGGTTCGTAATAAATTACAAAATGCATAGTTTATTTGTTATTATAATATATCTATATCTTACAAAAGAAATTTAACATATTAATTACCTAACACATTTAACTTACAAAAACGATTAAATTACTTTTTTTAAAAAATACAACTATGAACTATAAATATTATTATGTTACATTTTAACTTTTGAGCTTTGTTGCAAACTTTATAGATCATTCACAAAAATAGAATTCGTTTAAACCATGGTTTTGAACTAAATTAAATTATTCTTAAGAGTTTTGTTAGTTTGAAAAATTTATTAGTCAAAGTTTAGTTTTTAATATCTAAAAAACTGTTATATGCTGATTTAGTTAAAAAAATATATAAAAATTTGAACCAAATTAATTCGTAAACACTCGTAATCGGCATACCAAACAGTTTAACATGAACTACCCCGTTAACTCTCATATAAAAGTATAACATATAACTTGTTTATTGTAGCCAAGTTGATGAGATTGGTGTAGGCCATAATATATATATCAAATAGAGTATTACTATTAGACATTAGTGGTGTCTAGCATCTTCTCGACATGTCGCGTTGCGATTGGTTAGCGATACTCCCTAAAAGCTATTATATTAAATTATATAGGATCCAATACTTAGTTGGACCAATAACAATATTAACACATAGGAAGATACTAGGCACTATCGGTGCCCTTTAGCATTTCTCATATCAAATACCCTTAGCTTTTGCAATCTCAAGGGTGAAGTTTGCATGCGCCGACCAGACTGCCTATGCAACAACAACACATCATCATTACCATTAATAGCAATATGAACTATGAACCTTTGGATCAATTACTTTTGATTGATAATAATCCAAAAAATTAAGGCCCAACAACAACATTTAAATCAATTAGTAAAGTAATATTATGATGCACCTTATTTTTCCATTGCTAATATATTCACACACCTTCAAAAGGTTCAAACTAAAGTTCACACCATACTCACTTTACCAAGAGATTGATATGTGTTGAGTATTATAGGGTTCCATAGTTTATGTTCTTATATATGGTTTAATATTTTTATATTTGATCTATATGTGACAATATTATCCAATATTTCCCCTCAAGATGGTGATTATTTTTGCTCACCAATCTTGAATCATTCTTATCATAAGTAGTGTCACTTGCTCACTTATTTTTGTTTGTTTTGCGGTTGGAAGTTCCATTTGCTCGCTTATACTTATTTGCGGCTGGGAGTACCATTTTGCTCGCTTGTGGCTGGCTAACTCTTTGATAAGTGTGGATCGAAAGCCCGCTAGGGATATGGCTCTGATACCATGTTGAGAATCATGGGGTTCATCTCAAAACTAATTGGTAATAAGTGGAGTAGCCCTTCTTATCTGTGGCTCAATATTTTTACATTTGATCCATGTGGGACAATATTGTCCAATGATATCTATGCTATGTTTATGCAAATTATTTACTATATGGATCCAACCTTAAATAAGGAATGGTCATCCAGTAGCTACTGGGGTTGCATCATATTCGTGTTGGTGTTATACAAGTTGATATGTGTAATTGTTGGTCCTGTTCACTATCACTTTTGTTGGGCCGCCACCCACTTTATTTGAAGCCCTCACAATTTTATTTTTATGCATCTTTCCAAAAAGTCTCATACTAATGAGTTTGGTAAAACACTTATATTCAAAACAACTATTGCATAATTTGTGGCCTTCCCTCCACATTGTTGAGCCCTACTCTTCCACTTTGTTAGGCCGCCACCTCACTTTAACTCCCACATTAGTGATATTGTCTATTTTGGGCCTAACCTCTCACGGTTATATTTTTCGACACCTTCTTAAAAAGTCTCATAATAATGAAGTTAGTGAAACACATACGGCTAGGGGTGAACAAAAAATCCAAGAAATTGACCAAATCGAGTAAACCGACCGTCCGAACACCGAAAAAACCGACACCGAAAAAACCGCCTTCGGTTAAAACCGCCTTAACATAGTCGGTTTTAGTGTCAATGGTAAACCGACCGATTAAACCGAGAACCGACCGATTATTTTTCTACATATTTAATATACAATTTTATTAAACTAATTTTACTTATATCTTTTTTATTTAAAGTCTCAATTATTCATTATTTTATTTTATTATAATTTGATGCATTTACGTATTATATACACACATTCATAAAATAATACTAGTTTTTTAATATAACTCATTATCATATTAGTAGTACAAATAATTTGAACAAATTTAAAAAAGTTTATTTTACATTATTTATTTAACTTCAAAAAAAAAAAAAAAGAAAGTTTAATTTTTAAATTATATGATATTTGATACAATACTTTATTTTTTTAGTTTTCAAATATTTATAAAAAATTTAAAAACTTATTTTTTTTTTAAAAAAAATAAGTTCGGTTTGGTCGGTTTAAACCGTGGATTAAAACGGTCGGTTTTTTTTTATATTTTTATAATGGTCGGTCGGTTTTTGGATTAGAACCATAAAAACCGAAAAACCGAATTTTGGATTTTTTTGTGTGTAAAAAACCGACCAAACCGACCGTTGCTCACCCCTACATACGACATGTTTGGTTTGTTGTAATGGAAGTCATAATAGAATCAAATTGTCCATTACAATGTTTGTTTTGCTTTTAAAAATGATGTAATGAGATTACATTGTAATCATAATAACATTATACAAGAAATCCCTATTACATTAGAAAAACTATGTAATGAGGATTACATCACAAAATACTAAATAAACTAAACTAAAAGGACTCTAATACTTTTTATATATAAATATAAAAATTAAAGTACAGGATTATTTTATCAATTTAATAACAAACCAAATCTCTTAATCGATTCTCATTACTATTCTTATTATTTTACATTACTATTATCATTACCATTACATTATACCAAACCAAATATCACCTTATAATTAAGGCAACTCTTGCATATTCTTTCGATATGAGACTTCAGTTGATATCCTAACACTAATTGATCAATTTTAACCCGACCTGTATATATCTCATTTCAAGAAATTTTAACCCTAACACCAAACATATGGTGTTCGCGAATTGACTTATCGCATTCACATATTTGAATAATTTATAATGTCGAAAATACGTTTGAAGCTTTTTGAATACACGTAGTAAATTGGAATATCAAGAACTCTATTTTCAGTATTGTAAACTATTCAAAAATTTACAGGAATAATATTATAACTATAACGAATACCGCTATAAAAAATTGAAAAAAAAAGCATTCTAACATGTAATTTTAGACGTAAAAATTGACTAAAAAACTGTAATTAAGATTCATCTTTTTACTTTTTTATGAGAAAATATTATACTTTTATAATTTTGAAATTTACAAATTTATTTTATAAAATAAAACATAGAATATTATTTTTTAAATTCCAATAACATAAATGTGCATCCCAATTGACAATAAATAGAAATAAATAAAAATTTATATAAAAAAAGAAGAAATTGTGTCCCATATTTTGGGAGAAGAAAGAGTGTGAAAGTACAAAAGTGTCCGTACAACAACTACTCGGATTTTTCCCTCAAAAAAAAAAAAAACAACTACTCGGATTTGGGCGGATCCCCCAATGCTGATTTGATCCCCTTCAAAGCTCATTCTTTTATATGCAAACAAACATGAACAACACTCTTATTCTCACTCCGAATTTGAATCAGATTCATCTCAAGCTACATTTTCTTTTGCTGATTTCACTTTAGTTGTTAACTATGGAAGTTCCATCTCAGATCCGCATTAACAGCAGCTGGCGATTGTCTATATCGGATTCTAGTCTTTCTGGGCATAGGTATTTGTTTTCTGGGTACAGTTTCTCTGTCTCCAGAAGGAAATGGAGGAACCCTTTTGTTCAGATTAGGTGTTCCTCGGCGATGGAACAGGGGTTGAAGCCACGCCCCAAATTGAATCATGTGAAATTCGATGTGAAAGAAACTGTTTTGGAGGAAACCCAGATCAGAAAATCGAGTGTTGGGATCTGTAATCAGATTGAGACGTTTGTTTTGTATAAAAGATATAGGGAAGCACTTGAATTGTTTGAAATTTTGGAGCTTGATGGTGGATGTTGTGATGTGGGTAGTAGTACGTATGATGCTTTGGTGAGTGCTTGTATTGGATTAAGATCCATTAGAGGAGTGAAGAGGGTGTGTAATTTGATGAATAAGAATGGGTTTGAATTGGATTTGTATATGAGGAACAGGGTATTGTTGATGCACTTGAGATGTGGTATGATGATTGACGCTCATAAACTGTTCGATGAAATGCCTGAGAAGAACTCGGTTTCTTGGAACACAATGATATCCGGGCTTGTTGATTCTGGAGAGTTTATGAAGGCGTGTAAGTTGTTTCTAATGATGTGGGAGGAGTTTTCTGAAGGGGGGTCTCGCCTGTTCGCCATGATGATTCGGGCGTCGGCGGGGTTGGGACTCATCTTTGCTGGAAGACAGTTTCATTCGTGTGCTTTGAAGATGGGTGTAGACCAAGATATTTTTGTGTCTTGTGCATTGATTGACATGTATAGTAAGTGTGGAAACCTAGAAGATGCTCAATTTGTTTTTGATGAGTTGCCTAAAAAGACAACAGTGGGATGGAATACTATAATAGCAGGTTATGCACTTCATGGTTATACTGAAGAAGCTTTGAGCTTGTATTATGAGATGAGTGGATCTAATGTCACCATGGACCATTTCACATTTTCTATACTCGTAAGAATATGTACAAGATTAGCTTCATTAGAACATGCTAAGCAAGCTCATGCAGGTTTAGTTCGTCATGGTTTCGGGTCAGATATAGTGGCCAACACGGCACTTGTGGACTTCTATAGCAAATGGGGAAGAATAGAAGACGCTCGCCATGTTTTCGACAAGATGCCCTGCAAAAACCTTATTTCTTGGAATGCCTTGATTGCTGGATATGGTAATCACGGTAGGGGTGAAGAAGCCATCGAATTATTCGAGAAGATGCTCGAAGAAGGGCTGATGCCCAACCATGTAACGTTTCTTGCTGTATTATCAGCTTGCAGCTATTCGGGATTATCAGAACGTGGATGGGAGTTTTTTGAGTCAATGAGTAAAGATCACAAGATTAAACCTCGTGCAATGCATTATGCATGTATGATTGAATTGCTAGGACGAGAGGGGCTTTTGGATGAAGCCTATGCACTATTAAGCAAGGCACCATTTAAGCCAACGGCTAACATGTGGGCTGCTTTGCTGACAGCTTGTAGAATCCGTGAGGATTTAGAGCTTGGTAAACTTGCAGCTGAAAAACTCTATGGAATGGAGCCTGAGAAGCTAAGTAACTATATTGTACTCTTGAATATATACAACAGTTCTGGCAAGTTAAGGGAAGCTGCTGGTGTTGTTCAGACTTTAAAAAGAAAAGGATTGAGAATGCTTCCGGCTTGTAGTTGGATTGAAGTGAAAAAAAAGTCTCATGTTTTCTATTCCGGAGATAAAACTCACTCAGAAATTGAGAAAATATACCAAAAGGTGGAAGAATTGATGGCAGAAATTTCAAAACATGGTTACATTGGTAAGGAGAAGACTCTGCTTCCTGATGTGGATGAACATGAAGAACGAATACTGCTATACCACAGTGAGAAATTGGCTATAGCATATGGTATGCTCAGTACTCTAGATGGAACATCACTACAGATTGTGCAGAGCCACCGAGTCTGCAGCGATTGCCATTCCGCCATAAAGTTAATGGCTTTGATCACCGGACGGGAAATTGTTCTAAGAGATGGCAGCAGATTTCACCATTTTAAAGATGGTAACTGTTCTTGTGGGGATTATTGGTGATGGAGCTTTTACTTTAGGACTAGAATATAATAGCTTTGCTAATTGATTTATTTGTATTATGCTCTCTTTATAGGTCCTTGAGAGATTAATAATAATGGAAGATGCATTAGTTTTGATCAATCAATCTTACATAGCAATATCCAAAAACATAATCTACTATTAACAATAATACTTACGATAGCCTATTTATTTACCTTACAAAACTAATTGTTGTAGTCTAAGTTTATTTTTTCATATCTAGGTAGGGGACTCTATTGTGAGTGAGGATATAATGTGATTAAAGTGGTGGACTATGATGTCAATTTGATTAAAATGTATAAAATGGGTAAATACTATTTTAGATCATGTGTTGTGCAAAAGTTACCAATTGGACCATCTGTTTTGTTAAATGACAAAATAGACTCTATATTTTCTAAAATAGTAAAAATAGGACTCTGAGCTTAATTTTTAACAATTTTATTTTTTTAATATAACCAACTATGTAATTAGTTTTGGTATAACATCTTTATATTAAATTATTATTAAGTTTTATTTTGACAAAAAATTAATTCATAGTTTTATTTGTTCAGTTTTGAAAAATACATGATCCATTTTGCTTAAATAAAATAAAAAAATAAATATAAAATTGAATTTTACAAAACACACTTATATTTTTTATTTTTAAATTAAAAGTTTATAGTCAAGATACAATATATTTTTGTTTTTGAAAAACAAATGAGGCGTTTGGTAACACTTTTACTTTTAAAAAACAAAAATATGTTTTATAACTAATTTTGTTTTTCAATTTTATAAACAAAAAATAGGTGTATTCTGTAAATTTTATTTTTATTTTGATTTGTTGATTTTATTTAAGTCGGGTCCGAGGTCGAGTCCGAGATCGGGACTGGGTGTTGGTCCAAGTTTGGGGCCGGGTCCGGATTCGGTTTCCAAGGTCTAAGTTGGGGTCAGAGTCTAAAATATTGATTAAAATACCCTGAGTGCTTGGAAAGTAAAATTTCAAGGACGAAAGTGATTTTTTTTTTTTTTTTATAAATTTAAAAATTAAAGAGTAAAAACAGTTTTATAGACATGATTTTGGAAAATATTTTCACTTTTTTAATTTTAAAAGTAAAAAATTGATAAAAAAGTGTTACTAAACACACCCAAAATTTTTAAAAACAAAAATTTTACTTTTATTTTTATAATTAAAAAATTAGAAAGGAAAAATATTACTAATCCACACCTAAATTAGTATGGACTGAATTATATATAATTAAGTCTAATTAGGATTTTTGCTTCTGATTTTGACATGTATCAAATCATAACTTTTAAGGTCCTTGAAAATGCTCCTGAACTATTGAGATTGTTTGATTTAAGGACTTTTGTCTAATTTCATTCAATTTTACTATTTCAGTGATTGGTTATGTATTAAACCGTGCTTCTTAAATTTTGATACCTACTAAATCATGTCCCTCGAACTTTTATATGTACTAAAAGAATTGTTTTAAATTAATGAAAAATGTGCACCTAATTTTTTTCTTTTTCTTTACACCTAATTAGTATAACGGTTAGAGAAGATGATATTTGTTAGATATCTAAAGGCATAATTATGTAATATTCTTTTTCAAGAAATAAAAATTAAAAAATCAAAACACAAAAAGAGAGAAAAACTACATACATTTGTTGTATTTATTTATCTTAATTTAAAATAAAAATAGTGAGCGATTAAAGCCAAAAGCAATAGCCAACGCCGAACGAGTTACAGCCCGTTTCAAAATCTGGGTGCGTTTTTTTACGGTACAAACAATTTATATAACGGGAAAAGGACGAGACTTTCTCTCTCTCTAGGCCTCTTTCTGGCCTGGTCTCTCTTCTCTCTCTAAAGCTCTTACTAATGGATGCCATGGATTCCTATACCTCCAATTCCTATGATATTTCTGATGCTTATCGCCAATTCTGTGGTAAATTTCACTTTTTTCTTAAGAAATTTTGTATTTTGTGTTTTGGGATTTTGGATTTTAGATGAGTGGTTTATAACTCTTGTTGGTTTTATAATTATGGGTTGTTTCGTTGATCAGGGAACATAGGTTAGTGTGGAAATTTTTGTTCTTATTTTGTGAAAAATGGGGTTTTATAATTGTTGGTTTTAACAATTTTCAATGTCTTGGCTTGGATATAGGGGTTTTAGTCTGTCTGAGTATTAGAGAGACATGAAATGGGGAATGGGACTGCATTTTTAGCTTTTTTTTTGATCAAGAATAATAATCTTTCTATTAATCAAACAAGCCATTTACAACCAAATAGGGACTAAGCATTTTTAGCTTTATTGATGAAAGATTTCATTTAAAGATTGGAGCTTGAATGGGCTTTGATTTGTGAATTTGTCTTGCAGATATTGGATCAGGGAATCTGTATTTTCAAGGGGAAGAAGGTTATAGAAAAAATGAGGAGTTACAAATGGCTCAATGTTCACGAGAGGCACTGACTCAGCTTTCGAAGATGGTAGAGTCAAGACTGCATGGAAGGTATGCATCACAATCCATGAACTTTGATTATATAATGTAAGTATATAACTACCAAAATTGGGGTTGAGGTTGTCAAACAGCATTGTGGTTGTGGAAAATCTGATTGATTTTCTGTTACCTGTCCGAGTATTTTAGCTGTGTTTCAAATGATTTGAGCTCCGGAACTAGTCAATTTTTTTTGTGGCACTTTGCTCCTATAAAGCTGTTGTTAAAATGCATTAGCTCAAAATTATAAAAATTGGACAACTATTTAATTAGAATGTTTGCTGTTTCAATGGCTAAACTCCAATGGGCTATTTAAGTGTCGTCAAATATTCTTTTATTTTCTACCATTAGGAAAAATAGTTCCTATTATTTCGTCTTCTTATAGAAAATTAATGGCTTTCTCTGCCAGGACGTCTGTTTTTGATGGAATTTCCAAGCTTATGTCACAACTCAACTTGATGGTAAGGTTTATGTTCTTCTGCATAACAGATTGTAGATGCTCTTCAACAAGTGCTTGTTGATGCTTTGCGTGTCCCTTGAACTTGTTAATCAGCATATCGTGGTCTTTACTTTGTGTTGATTTTTTTTCTTTTGCAGGTTGATTTTTCCGAATTCTCACGCTTCTATGAATTTGTTTTCTTTCTTTGCCGTGAAAATGGTCAAAAGAACATCAGTAAGTGTTCCCCCATCTATGTTACATTTTCAATTGTTTTGTTGATTCACAATGAAATGTCTTTACTGATATGTTGATCCACACATTGTTGTTTGACCCCTTTAACTAATATTTGCAGCTGTAAAAAAGGCTGTTACTGCATGGAGATTAGTTCTTGCCGGAAGGTTTCGATTGCTTAATCATTGGTGTGAGTTTGTTGAGGTATGTAGTTGGCATGATGCTCTACTTTTCAATAGTTGGAATCATGTGAAGCCACAAATAGTTTGATTTACTAGGGCATGACTTTATCTTGCTTTTTTTTTTTCTGTGAATACTAATCTACTTCCTTGTAGAAAAATCAGCGGCATAATATCTCAGAGGATACTTGGCGGCAAGTTTTAGCTTTCAGTCGGTGTGTACATGAAAATTTGGAGGGATATGATCCCGAAGGTATAAACATTCCTTTTAAAAAAGAAAAAGATTTTCCCTTTGTACATAATAATCACGGCTGCATTGTTGTGTCCATTCTTTCTGTTCTGCCAATGCAACAACATCATTTTCGGTCAATGTGGTGGTTATTGGTTAGTCTAGTTGGATAATTATTTTTTAAATAATAAGGATTAAGGGGCACTCTTAATTTCATGTTTCAGCTTAATTTGGTTAATGCATGTATTATTTTCACCATAAGTAACTCCCAGTTGCTTTCGTTGATCTTCTAGGAGCTTGGCCCGTATTAATAGATGACTTCGTTGAGCACATGTACAGGTTTGATATAATATTCCATAAAGTATTTTTGTTTTGTTTCGACGTTTCTCTTTGTACTGTCTATTTATTTGTTCACAATTTACATATCATACCTCGAAATCCTCGTCCATGTTATGCCCATCAGTGAGTCGACTTTTTGATTTTTGACAACAATTGGTTATCAGTTCATACCTATCTGTTGCTAGATGAATTGGTAAAGAAAAACAATTAACTAGCAGTGAAAGATAATCTATTATAGTTAGCTTATGTTTGAATTTTATTATGTATCATCATATAAATTATATCTATGAATCATAATTAGACTGACATCTCATACTTATGGATCAAATCAAGGTTTAGGAAAAGATGAATACCGAACAAACATGTGGTATCATAATGGCAGAAAGTAGGTTGACATTGTTTTTTGTTTTAATTTTGATTCATGAAAGCAAAAATACTCACAATTCTTTAAGAGTACGAATTCTCTTTCCGCTTTAGGGTTACAGTTGCATGTAGTCACTAGTGTGGCTAGGCTCTGTGCCATTAAAGTGTAGCCTAAAATACTTGTCATCTGCTATTCATTCATAATTGAAGGCAGGTTTTGATATCGTCGATGTCCATATCCATACATGAAATTGTGTGCTCTATCATGTACTGAATTAGCCCGAAATGAAACAACAAATACATGTTCATATTTTCGTCACCATGTACTGAATTGCAGGTCCTTACCATCATAGTTCAAAATCCACACACTACAAACAAGAGTTTATTGTTTACTCATTATTAAAATGAATTCATACATGATCATCTCTTAATTTAAATATGGATTTCTATATTTTGATAGATCCTTTCAGAAGTTCATAATTCATCTTAAATACAGAAAATACATCTAAGTTATTGGTGGGGTACTCTTGACTAATCAAAACTTGTTTTGCATGTAAGGTATGATGACAGTAATGACATTCTTTTTCTCTTTCAGGATTTCTGGATCTAATAAAAAGCATAACTTTTCATGTAATTGTGGTGACTCAGAAACTGAGTCTGGTGTATGTGACAACGACTCCCTACCCGGTAAACTTATTTTCGCATTCAAAACTTCGTTCGAATAAAAAAGCTTTTCCTGAAAAGTGTTGATGTTATATTACAGGGCTGAAAAGTCTCCCCGGCTTGAAGAGGAAGTCATTCAAGGAGCTTGAAAAAGATGATTTGGGATCCTTAATAACAATCTTTCCAGATAGTACCAACTTAAATCCTGTAATGAGCATAAAGAGAAACCGGTCTATTATTTACAGACCACCGGAAAACCGAGAGGATGATAATCCATTAGTGGAGAATGATGATTTTATGGACATCAGTAGATGTAATAATAATACTCAGTTGAATGCTTCTACTAAGTCACCATGTGCAATTGAAGGTTGTATGTCAAAAGGATTTGCAGCAGAAGGGATCTTCCCAACAACACGCCCATGTTCGCGCTTAAAACGAGAAGCACGAGTTCCCTTTACCGCTCAGAACTACACATCCTCCTCTCCTGAAAAACTCCTGCACAGAGTGACTTAACTTTGGAATATTAGAGTGTGCTTGTCATTTTTTTTTATGTTCACCCAGTTTTCTCATTCTTGGAATTGTGTATTAGTCAATAGTGTGAGCCATTTTTATTAAAAGGTAAAGTCAATATATATTTTTTTTGTGTGTACAATTGTACCTATCATTTCTACTGAGGCAACGTTTTGTGAGAGCCTTTGTATTAAGATAAAATTCTAAACAAAAAAAAAAAAACTATAAAAAGATACAATTATAAATTTGTTTATTAGTATTATAATATAACTAATAAAATGAATCAAATTATTATGAAACAAATTTTCAATCTTCTTCCATGGCTGCTTTTGCTCTAGCCAACTTTCATCTCTTCCGGCCAGTGCTCCTCTGCTCCGATCAGGTAAGTCATCTCTCTTATTACCTTTGATTATGATTTGTCTCTTGAATAATGAATTATGTTAAAATGTAATCAGGAACTAATGTTAACTCTTCCAAAAGCACATTCAGAACAAATCACCAGCCATTCTTTTTGGTTTGGGAATTTACAAGAAAGTATGAAAGTTAATAATAAGAATGAGAATAAGGAGGGCATAGGAGAATAATAGCTCATGAATTTGAAAAGTGGGGTGTAAAACAAGGAAGATGCTACAACAACTACATGATTATTTCACTACTGGATACCATTACAGGAAAGGGTGCAAACTAAGCAAAAAAAAAAAAAAAACACTATTTACCAAAAAATTGTTATTTTCATTGGCAAAGGCCGTATTATTCACCACTGGTACTTGGCAGCCACAAGTACCTCTTCGTAAGTCTCAGCAGCTTTATCCCAGCTAAGGTCTTTTGTCATACCTCGTCTCTGGAGTCCTTCCCAACTCTGCTTGTAATCCCGGTAAGTAAATAAACAGTTCCCTAATGCATGTATGAGCTTGTGCGATTCAGCGCTATCAAATGTCCACCCCAGTCCAGATTCTTCGTACGGATTGAACTGCTCGACTGTGTCTCTTAGCCCACCAACAGCATGAACAACAGGAATCGTGCCATACTTCATGGCGTACAGTTGGTTCAGCCCACAAGGTTCGAATCTTGATGGCATGAGTAGAATGTCTGCACCTGCGGTTATCCTGTGAGATGTTTTAACAGAAAAACCGACCCATCCCCTCACTTTGTCCCTATGTTGGCCTTCGAATTGCCTGAGCATCTCTTCCAGATCAGGTCGGCCAGTTCCCAACATGACTAGTTGCACATCCTGATCCATCATCCATGGAATTGCCTCAGCAATGATGTCAACACCTTTTTGTGGATCCAACCTACCGATGAAGCCAATGAGGGGAACATCTGGACGAACGGGTAGACCCAGCTCTTTTTGCAAAGCTGCCTTACACTGAGCCTTTCCGGTTTGGAGTGTCTCTAGGGAGTAGTTTGTGTAACCATCTGTGGTTAGATGAACGTCGTATTGTGGATTCCACTCCTTTGTGTCGATTCCATTCACAATGCCCCGAAGTTTCCAGTCGTTCTCATTGATGATTCCATGTAAACCCCAACCGCCTTCAATAGTTTTAATCTCCCAGGCATACCCATGGCTTACAGTGACAACTCGGTCTGCTGTCTTTAAACCAGCTGCGAAGATATTAAAGTGCTCGCCGCCAACAGGATCATATAATTTGAAATAATCGATGTAATGTTGTGGGAGATCCACAGTGAGGAAGTCCTCTACTGGGCCTCGGCCCTGGAGACAATGAACATAAAAGTTAACATTTGTTATTAGGAAAACACGAAAAATTATATGCAGCTTTATAATTCAAGTTTACGAACCTATTCACTCAATAGCAACTGTAAATAGTAACTACAAATTGATTTGTGAAAGGGATTTTCTTGAAGATGAGGATGAACAGACCTGGTGAGCTATGTTATGAATGACAAGGATTGACCGTGTATATGTCATTAAGCCGTTATCACGATAGTACGCCTTCAAATATACTGGTAAAAGTGCTGTATGCCAATCATTTGCAATGAAAGCCAAGTTCCCATCTCCATAGACAACACCACCGCATGGAACGTACCAAGGGACCTGAAAATCCCAGATAGAGGATAAAACGATATCCCAACGCCAATTAAATTAAATTAGCACAAAAATGTATAAGCATAGAAAAGTGCAAGTGATCTGGAGACAGGCATTCAGCCAATGTACCTCAACAGCAGCTTTGCAAAACAACGCCATGCGTCTTAAAATGTCCTGAAACACAAAACCATAGGCATGTGAGGTTCGATTATTCACAGACTTGTTGAAGTTGAAAGAACTAGACCAGATATTATCTCACCAATCGGTTTCCTCCATATATATTGTTTTCTAAGTGCTGAAAGATAGGACTGTCAATGAAAACGAAATCTACACCATCGATATATGCTTGGAAGTATGTCACTTCCATATCCTGGCCAGCTACTTTATATCTTTTCCGTACTCCTGTCTCTTTGGCTTCAGCGTATTGACCATAGCGAGGTGCCACAACCTTTGAGAGAAACAAAATTAGGACGATTTAAACTAAAAAGGAAATTCAGTCTATCTAAGAGCCATAGTAAAGTAATCATGTATGAGACAGGTTACAGGAAAATCAGTTATTTTGAAATGTAAAGGTCAGTTTATTGAAAGGATTAGGACCATACCATAACCCTGTGTCCACGCCGAGCCAAAGCCTTTGGTAAAGCCCCAGCAACATCTCCAAGACCACCTATAAGAACTCTTTGTACATCAATCTTGAATTGCAGAGAAATGCATGAGTTCATGTTTACATTATTATAAGGATATGTTTGCTATATAAATATGTAAAATAATCATTGCTGAGATCGTTTTCCTAGAAAGCAAAGATGCAAGAAAAATCTTAAAAACAGCTACATTCCGATGTATACCTGTTTTTGACCATGGAGCACATTCTGCAGATACCATTATGATATTCATGACATTTGTCCCAGCCAAAGGAGGGGGTTTTGCGTCTTCATATGAGGAGTCATCTTTCTTATCATGGACTGGTTGAGGAATTGATTCTTCCGAACTTACCTGCTTTTCATCTTTAAAACTCGAGGCTAAACTTGGTTCCTTCAAATTTACTTGCCTTTCATCTTTAACAGGGGAGGCTTTAAAGTTACTTGCAAGAAAGGATGGAAGGGGACTGGACTGTTGTGACTGTTTCAGAGGGAGGGTGCTTTCTTTAGATGAATCGCTGTCAGGGTTTTTCTCACTTTCACTAAACTTTCTGCTAGCAACAGAAGGCGGGGTTTCTCTCTTCTTTTCTTTAGAAGAAAGGACATAGGTGCTGAAAGGGATTCTGTCGTTTTGGTATTCAGCAGGACTGTTATCCTCATAAGAAGCTTTTTCCTCCAAACTAGAGTATTTTGACTGTTTGATAGAATCAACTCGAGGGGGAGTATTTTGTTTAGGTAAATCTTTTTCAGGTATGTTCTTAACTCCACTAAACTCACTACTGGTAGCAGAAGGCGGGTTTTCTAGCTTCTGTTCTTTGGTAGAATATGAATAGGTACTGGAAAGGATTCTCTCGTCATAGCTTTCAGCAGCATTCTTATCGTCTCCTACCTCATCAGATGTGTCATCATCTTCTTCTTCTGAATCAATAGTACTACTTTTGATAGAAGAAATCATTTTTCTTCTTTCTGCAATCTGAAAAAAATATAATTCTAATGATAAATTAATCAAAGTGATGGAAATATCAAATAGAAATGGATAAACCTTTAATCTTTTAACCATAAGTACAACTCTCCTTAAAATTGCCAAGGAATAGAAAAAGAAAACAAATTCAAGAACAAAAAGCTTATGACATTTATCTACAAATACAACAGCTCCAACTTAAACAAGATCAATATTTTGTCATTACTTTGTTCTAGTCCACATAAAGAAGCACAACAACAAAGGATTTTTTCCTTTTTTTTTTTTCCAAACATGTTGATGCAATGCAGCAAGATTTGTAACTTAGCTAGACTGACACTCGTAAACAGGCAACTTCTATTAACTTTAAAATTATCCCATGTACCATTTCTCTGTATTCATCTTTTACAATGACATTACTCTTTTTGAAGGGTACAGAGAAAGATTTGTTCTTGTACTTGATAAATGGTTATAAGAAAGCTCACAAAAAGAAAAGATTCTTGTTAATTAGAAACTTTAATGTTAATTTCAAACAAGAACAATGAATTTTAGTACCTGTTGCAGCAAGTCTCTTTGCATAGCAAGAACCTTCTTGCTCTTCTCAATGGTGGCCTGAATTGCATCATCTGATCCCTCAAGTCTTTCATCACTACCTTCAGAATCCTTATCCAAAGCTTTCAGAGGCTTATTCCTCTGTAACTGCCTTCTACTACTGCTGCCACCTAAGATTAATCCATTACAAAATCCCACTACTGAAGAAGACCCACGACTTGAGCCAGTGAGGGATTTTCTTGGTAGATTAGAGAAGAAGGGGAATCTTGGTGGGTGACAACTTTTGTGGTTGATAATCACAAAAGTGTCAGTCTTTGTCTCTGGGACAAAAGGGAAATACCCTACAGAAGAAGCCATAGGAGATAGTTCTCAAAGAACTGCGTCTCAAAACAAGGAAAGATCGTTCCTTTGTAAGAAGATTGAGAAACCCAGTTGAGGAAACTGAGAGACAAGAAAACCCAATTGAGGAAACACTAAAATTATTAAGCTGGAAGAAGTGAAGAATGATTGAGTTTGAGAATGAGTGAGTCAATATAAGCAAGAGGAAACCATGGAAAATGTAGTTAGTTGAAATTGGGTCCCGCAAAAGAAGGAATCACAGGGATGGTTTTTGATTGAGGTTCAGAAATTTGTGTAATGAAAAATGTGAGTGAATGAATTAAAGAAAGGTTTTTTGATATTCTCGGACTCGACTCGACTGACCACAAATCTCCTGTTTCTGTTCTCTAACAACACTTTCAACCAGAAGTTTTGGATCTCTGGTGGGCCTGGCCTTTAGAAAGGCCCTTTTGTTGCCACAATTTCATGTACAATCGTTTTGTTCTTTTAAAATAGAGTTTTGAGGGCTAAAGTGTCTCAATTATTGTTTCACTTGTACTTTATTTTTTAAATTTAAATTTTGACGGTAAAATCTTTCAAACTATTAAACTCTTAGAAAATTTAAAGTGTTATCTGGTGAATTAACACCATGAACTACTTTGTACATGTGTCATGTTTATATTTGTTCACCTAATATTTTTATTTTAAAATTAAATAAAATCATAATAAAAAATTTAAAAAATAAAAAATATTATAATTTTTTTTATAATTATTAAATAATAATATTAATTGTACTAATATAAATGTGTCAAGTGTAAAAGAGTGTAAAAAGTAGATGACATCTTAAATTTGCTTACAGTTCAGTTGTTTGGAGAGTTTTACACCAAAATTTGAGCTTGGAGGAGGGTTAAGTACAAGTGAGATGATAGTTGACAGAGTTTATCCGCAAAAAACTCTATAAAATATATACCTTTATCTATTTTAATATTTGAAATAATTTTTTAATCAAATTTTTTCTTATGGTCATGTACGATGTAGTTATTTAAGATATCTTATAAAATTTTAAACAATTAAAAAGAATTTTACATGCAGCTAATAAGATTCAAACAATGTGTTGCACGCGTGACTATTTTATTTTATAGCGTGTGAAATAGACTATTTAAACACTGCTTTCTATATTATAAATTATTCTAAATTTATCAAAATTTTGTAGAATATCTTAAATAACTATAACGTAAACGAATATGAAAACAAATTAGACTAAATTTTTTTCTGAATACTGAAATAGATAGAGGGTGCATTAATGCATCTCTTTTAAGGAAGTGCATTATAGAAGCACAAAATATTATAAATTAGATGTCTAAATTATCTAATTTAACTATATATATGAGTAAACTCTTTATCGATATTACACATAAAAATTCTCAATATTTCAAATAAATAAAAATATATCAGTACATTTTTTTTTGAGGATACTATAAAATTTTCCAATATATTAGATGTGTAAATTACCTAAATTAAGTTATATATTATATATATAAATAATCTTTCCCATATTTTTAGTGAATTTTTGAAATAAATAAACTACTCACCTCTTAGTTTCCCATTTTCTCCTAACATTCATTGGAATGTGTAGTGGTAAGTCCTAACTCACTCACCACCTCATATTTAATATTTAATATTTAATATTTAAATTGAGTTATATAAAACGTGTACTTAATAAACAAATCAGAATTCACAACGTGCTGCTCTCTACACACATCTCAACTTCTTTCTCACTTTGATATCATTTTGTTCTTTTTTGAATCAAGTTGAGCTACATGACAAGGTTGGTTGTCATACAATATTATCAAAAAAAAAAAAAAAAAAAAATTCCAATTTTACATAAACAAAAGTGGGACAACAAAGTAAAATTTATTTTGGTAAAACAGTAAAACATGTTTACCACTTTCTACAAATCCAACTGATTTTGTAGTTTGTGTTGTCTCTAGACTAACTTAATAGATTGCATTGCATGCATTTACAGTACTTATACATATTTACATGGGTTCTTATTATGCAGTAAATATCTTGGTTAAGGTGGGAATAGGGAGTGAGTAGATGTCCTCACTACTTTGCCATCTTTGAACTCAATGTTATGTAGCTTTTGTTGGCACCATTTAAGGTGAGAGGAGGAAACCATGGACATTTGAAGAACCCTTGACACAAGACTCAGATCTATCATTGTCAACAACATCTCTTCTCTTTCACACTCTTCCAAAGGCTTCACTACCCTCTTTACCAAACACCTCTTCTTCCCTTCTAAATCTTTCATCCATAGTTTGCTCTACACATAATTAATTAAAAAATGTCAAAAAGAAGAACGGAATTATCAAGAGCAAATATCATTTTAGACTTTATATTTTGTAAAAGTTATTAATTAAATATTTTATTTTTTAAAATAGTACAAAATTAATCTTGAACTTAATTTTTTACCAAATTAAAATTTGATAAAAATATTTATATTTTTTTGCATCTGTTTGTGCTACAAACAAGCTTCAAGTTTGTTATATTAAAAAAAATAATAAAAATTAAATTCAAAGTCTATTTTGTACCATTTAAAAATAGAATGGAGTTTGAATTATCATTTAACAAAACAAATGATGTAATTAATAATTTTTATAAAAATACATAATTTTAATAGTATTTACCAATATTTTAAAATATATTGTATTATTAATAATCATGGATTTATTACCTTTTGGAGTCTCTTGTTGAGTTGGGCTAAAAGCTCTAAATCTCTTGGGTCTTCCACAGGTGGATAAGCCCAAGGAGAGTTTTTGATTTTCCACCAAGGCTTTTTGATGTTATCTGTTTTGACAAACAATGAAAAAGCTTGTATGCAATCCTCTATGGCTTTCAACACTTGGTTTAAATTTGTACCTTCTCCTCTCATTTCTTCCTTGTCATACTCCTTCAAGCCTTTCACTAAAGATAATATATAAAATTTGCAAGACAAGAAATTAATTAGATCACATATCTTTTAGATAATATATAATATTATTGAGTTTAAGATCAATTCAGTGTACACTTGTTCTTACTTACTACATATTATGTTTAAAATCTTTATTGTTTTTAAGGCATCCACATGCAAATATTTTTCTTCAAGTTGATATTGATACATTAAATAATTGAAATAAGTCATTAGAACCAAAAGGAAAGTTACACAACAACTTAAGTGGTAACAAAACCAATATAAATATATGGATCACTTCTCAATATGTATTATAAATACAAATGTATAATTGAATAGAGTTGAGTAAGGTAATATGACAAAGTAGACGTATACTCAGGGCCGGCCCTGAAACAAAGTGGGCCATAAGGAGAAAATTTTTTTTTGGGCCCTTATATTAAAAAAAATGTGATATTTTTCAAAATCGGTAAAAAAATGTATAATTTTAAAAAAGGAAAAAAAATTTTTGGGCCCCTGAGCTGGGTGGCCCTAGGCACAGGCCTAGTCTGTCTATGCCCAGGGCTGGGCCTGCGTATACCCATACCTTATCCTATACTCGTATCAAGTATATATTTTTATACACTTACCCTACCCTGAATCTCAATTCAATGGATAATTAGGGTACTTACAAATAAACGAGTTTTCGATAAAATTACCATCCTTAAAAAATACCATTAGTGCACGTATAATATAAAATTATCCTATACAAGGGTGCAATTCAATATGAAGTGACACGTATTTAAGTTAAAGTATATCTCGTAATAATATTAGACACCACGAACACTCAATACTGAACAAAAAAATGTAAAAGGTATCATAAAGTGTTAGGATAACCACTAACACAGTAATTAACTAATTGTTATGGTTGACTTGACCCTGTTGAGTGTTTGATTAAGAGAGTATATTTTATTCACTAAAACAAGATTCCTTAATCAAATCAATGAATAGAAAATCATTACCCCAACAACAAAAACAAAAAGAAAAAGTGAATTTTTGAGTACCTGAAACGGCTGGGACTTGGAGAAGACTTTTAAGAGAAAATCTTGCTCTAACAAAATTCCAAACTCTTTTTCCCTCACACTGTTCATCTTCCATAAATCTCTCCAAAACAACTTGAAACTTTTGGAATTCAGTTGCCACATTACTACAATACATGTTGTTATGATCATCATCATCATCACCACCACCCATATTGATTACTACTTCTTTGACCTTTTTGTATTGATGATTAAGAATCTCCCATGACAAGCATGATTGAGCTACATAAACCATTTCAAAGTCATTCTCTATACTTCTCAAAAGCCTTGTTTTACTAATTTTGTTCACTCCACAATCAACAATCTCCTTGTTCTGCATTATTGCACCTATACATAACAAAAAATAGCCAAGTGTTATATAATATATCATCATATAGTAATTAAATTAAAGACTATATTAGCAGCTAACTATACATACTCATTCCACAAGTTCTCTCATAGTTTAGTACATCAAACCATCTCATTCTCTCAGCATAAATCTTGTAGAATAATCCATCTGATGAATTATCATCTTGTCTTTCGACTTGTAGTACTCGAAAATCAGAGGATGGTGGTGAATCTGCTCTGTCTTGTGAGTTTGAGCCACCACAAATCAAGTTCTCTTGACTTGGATAGAACATGTTTTCATGATTCCCCTGAATCTGACTTGAATTTTCATCTGTGTTGGACCCCAAAAACAAGTACTTCTCCTTATAATTCCTAGTTGAAACATCACATAGATAAAATAGACTCTCTCCATTGTTATTATTACTACTATTATTAACAATTACATCATCATCTGCATAATCTATGGTGTCTTCAAATTCATGATCTTCCTCAAACTCAAGAAGTTTCACCTTGCAACATTTCATGGAGGTAAAAAAATAATCTATTTCATGGTTATAAAAGTCAAAACTTGGTTGAGTTTCATAATAATATTCATGATCAACCAAGTCTTCATCAACTTCAACACTTTTAAATAATCTTGTCAATGAAAAAAGACAGACAATAATACATTTTTTAAAAACTCTAAATATACACAAACAAATAACATAAATGGCTCTAAAAGGGAATAGTAATACATATAGAAGGATTTGTATTAGAAGTTTGAGCCAGAGAAAAATTTGGCAAAAGAAAAGGATTAAAGGATGGATAAAAAAGCTTAAACAAAACCACTTCTTAATTAATCCATCTGGGATTATGACTGTCTCAACAATAAACCAACAAGATGTTAAATAAGCCATTCTCAAGTTATTTCAGTACTTCTTATCATATATATTGAGTTTTAGAGAAGAAAAGAGGAGAAAATTTGAAGTGTTTTTGGTGTAGACAAAAGGGGACTGACTTTGCTTTATTTTCTAGTATTTATATAAATATGTGAGATTGAGAAGTTTGTTGAAGAAACATCCAATTCATTTCCTCCAATTAAGATAGAAAAACAACTTAAAAGGGCAAGAATTAATCAATTGAATATTAGTTTCACTCTCATTTTTAAATGGGGAGTTTAATTTTGTACCTCACAAAATTATAAATAAATATACTCTAATATTAAAATAATTATTTTTTTTAAACAGATAAATATGTTTTTTTGTAGGGTTAAATTAATAAAATGTTAAAATAACAAAGGTAACTACAATGGGCATGAAATATCTCAGTAAAATTAGATAATAAAACTTTAATATTAGAAAAAAAAAATTATTTGTACCTTATAAAATTATAAATATACTTTAATATTAAAAAATTTAACTTAAATTAATTTTTAATATTTTTATAATATTATTTTGTATTAATTTCAACAATTATTTTAATTTTATTTTCATATTTTTATATTTCTTCTGATAAGATTTTAAATAGTTTTAATTTTCTTTTTGTGTCAATATCTAGAGTATATTTTATTTTATATATTTAATTTTTCAAAAATGTAAAAAAAAAGAAAAAAAGTTAGTATAAATTGAAAAAATATAAATTTATTGGGTGGAAATATCTTAATTGATTCAAATAGTACAAAACGTTTTCTTTGTTTGAATAATTGTGTATTTGACTAACATTTTAAAGTCACTATCTTATAATAAACAAAGATATATTTCTTGATTGCCACTTGGATCCTATCCATAAACAGTACTTGAAAAACAAATGTTAATTAAAATGATCATTTACTTTCCTATAATACCTCATTTACCCTTATAAAATATTTACATTCATGATTAGTGATATCATCCTTATTATTGGTATATATAGCTAATAGCTCGAAAAATGGCAGCATGATATGAATTATGAATTAGGGAGAATGTATATATGTATGTACGTACGTACGTATATATTTATATAAATATATAAATTAATTTATAATATTATGATAGAAAAGTCATCCAAATCAACTCTTGGGATTGGCTGTTGGAAGAGTGTTAGAACAACTACCAAGTGGGGTTTTGACCTTTCAGCAAGCATGGCCTTTTGATGGGTTTTTTTTTTTTTTTGGATTATTTGTGGCCGAAATTTTATTATATTTTGATTATTTACATTTAATTCTTTTATGTTATTTTATTTTTACGAAAATTTACTTTTATTTTTTTTTTTTTATAAATTTGAGGTGTTAGTTGAATATTACTAATATTAATTAGATTATTACTATATTGACTTCAGGGCCGACTCTGAGGGTAGACAGGCTAGGCGTGCGCCTCGGGTCCCCGAACGCTCAGGCTCCCGAAATTGTGAAAAAAAAAATTAATATATAGATAAAATTTTAAATAAGAAAAAATTATAATAAAATTTATTTGGTGTAGTGGTACAAGGTTTAACTAACATCTCAAATTTGTAAAAAATTAAATTTAAGAGAATTTAACTACAAAAAAAGATTAAGTTTATAGAAATTAAAATATAAAAGAGTTTTGCTGCTAATTATTCTTTTTTTTTTTTCTTAAAAAAAGAGATCAGGTGGTATAGATCTCTTCTCCACCCTTTCAGTGGCTTTGATAATTTCGAAGATCACTTTCTAATTATAGAGATTTTATACCTCATCCTGTCTTAATTAGATTATCATTATGGACCTCATGATGAATTTCCATTCTATTAAAGATGACACTACCCCCAATAAGTTAGCTTTCCAAAAGACAAAGCATAATTCCTCACAATGAGATATTATAATGGGATTCAAACTTTTGACCCAAAAAATAAAAGATGATAGTAAATATTTCCCTACTACTACACTGCATGACATGTACGTGTATACAGGGTCGATTTATTTTGAGTTAAAATAGGTCATAGGCAAATTTTATTTTTTAACTCTTACTATAAAGATAAATGATATTTTTAAAATTTATTAAAAATATATATATTAAAAGATATATTTTTTTTTTATTTTGGACCCATAAAATAAGTAAATTCTAAGCGCAAACTTGTCTATACTTAAAGCTGACCCTCTGTATTTATAAGCAAGATATATAATATTCTCTCCTAATTAGAGAGAAGACGGAATCTTAACTTTACAAGAAAAAGCATGTAAGTTGGGATAAAAATATGAATCATGTGACCTCACAATCATACATAAATAAATATATGTATTATATAGATAATCACAAGTTTATTAGTCAATGGCTTTTACATTTTAACTACCTATCACCTAACCTTCGTCCATGGAATAAGTTAGAGATTTTTTTTGGTAGAGTATTATTATTGAGTATTAGCAGTGTTTATAAATAATATTTTACGATCACGTATTTAGAAGTATTTGTTTAAAGTTTTTACATTAAATTATACAAGGCTCGATATAACACATCGTATTGTTTACTTTTTTCTTTGAAAAATAAATGGTTGACTTGATGTTTTATTTTAATTTAAGAGTGAATTTTAACACAAAAGCAAAAAGACTAAAACACTATATTTGTACTTTTCCTTATATCTTTTTTGCCACTATTAATCCAAGAAAATTAATTATATTTGCTATAATTAAATAATTGTGTGCGTGGACCCGGTCATAGCTGAAGTTGTGGGGGTTAAGGAGGCTCTGAGTTGGATAAAGAGACACCAATGGAGTCGGGTTGATGTTGAGACGGATTCTTTGGTTGTTGTTCAAGCAGTTCGAGGTTCGGTATTCATTCCATCTCCTTTTGGTCAACATGTGTCTGTTTGTCGTACATTGTTGGCTTCCTTACCTTTAGTCACTATTAATTTTGTTAAACGTTCTGTAAACAAAGCTGCACATTGTCTTGCTCGTAGCTCTTGTTTGTATTCAGATCGTATTTTCAGTGAGAGTACTGCTCCTGCTGATCTTTTATCTATTGTAATGGTTGAAAGTTCATTCTAATAAAGTTTACCATTTTCCTTAAAAAAAAAAAAAATAATTGTTAACAGAAAAATTAAGTAAATGCAGGAAGATTCAATGAAATAACATATATAACATGAATATATAATATATATTATTTCAACATAGTTTTAAAATTGATAGTGATAATTGATATAATGTTGACAAATTAAATGTAATCCTAATTAATTGAAGCCAAGCCAACACATGGGTTGAATTTAAGGCAAGAATAGATTTGTCGTAATCATACATAGTCCTACACACTTACTCATGAGTGTACCCTATTAATTAATTATTTAGTAATGGTGGGAATTTTCCACAATTTCCTTGCTATTTCACTCTCTCGATTGACCACCTTAATTAATTAATTAAAGATCATATGATCCAGGTTTGGAAGATTCACACAACTGATATCAAATTGGGGCCAACAATTTATTATTTTTTATTAATTATTATGTTAATTATAAATACAATTGTATGCACTGACGTAGTAGTGTGTATGTATATTAATGGTTTTATTACGAAATTTTATTAATTTATCCTTTGAAATTAAGTTAACTAATTAAATCTACCAGTGGTACTGGTGGCCGTGGCAATTGGCAAATAGTGACTTATATTATTCAAGCTTTACTTTGGATTAAGGGTGTACATCAAATCGTTCACATTGTATAAATTTTTCATCTCTAGTACGATTGTAGTTTGTATTTTTGTTAAACTGCACGCTACGACGTAATTTGTAATTTTAAATAATTTAATAATTACGACTCAAAATATATCATACTATATATTATAAATTTTTTAATTTTTACAATGTAATTTTTTTTATATAATATATATTATATTATTTTTAGAAATAATTTAATATAATAATTTAATTATTAGTATATATATGGTATAATGTTGAAATTTTATAAGATTAATTTTTAAATTTTTATAATAATATTTAATAATGATGACAATGTAACCTTTTCTATTTTACATGGAGATGATATTTTAGATTTGACATGTGAAATTAGTTTTATTGAAGAGTGACAGGTATTACTTTTCCGAAAGTAGTCAACACATGCCGTAGTCTTCCCGAAATAGAGCTACTAAGTCTTCTTCAACTTATCTTCACGAGGTGGAAAACTATTCCATTGGGAATTTTGGAACCTACGTCTTCTAGATTTAGCTTACTCTATCTCCAATTGTCAATGAAACTCAATTTTGATGTTAATTCAACATAAAGAAAATTAAAAAAAAAGTACTATTTTAATGCTACATTTATGTTTAATTTCAATCAAAATACCATAAATTACATTAAAAAATATATATTTACTATTATAGTTGTAGGGATTTTATCAATTTGCCCTACACACAACAAAGTGAATAATTAAATTCCCAAGGTCAAAACTGACCTTTTACCCTAGTCAAACCCCGGTTGACTCAACTGAGTTATTACCTTTTTATTCCCAGGCTACACGTCGTTTATCATAACCCTAATTAACTCTAAAGAAAAGTCTAGAATCATTCATTTGCACACACAACACACACACACGAAAGCCTGGCAGAGCAGGCTTCGTGTTTCTTCTCTGAAGAACACGAAGGCTGCTCCAATAACCCAGAAAATAACAAATTTACCCCTTCCCAGATCAAATCAAACCACAAAATCATACACAAACAATAAACACGATAGTGAAAAAATAGAAAAGAAAATGGAAAGAGTGCACCAAATTTTATAGAGGTTCCCCATATGTTGCTGGTTACATCCTCTTCGAGCTCGCCTTAGAAATGGATCGTTTCCACCATAGGATCTTCAAGATCAAAGATTTACAAGTATTAATTCCAAATCACAAGTACGATTGGTAATCATTTTCTGTTTACAGTGTTTATTTCTCTCTCTCTCTCTCTCTCTCTCTCTCTCTCTCTCTCTCTCTCTCTCTCTCTCTCTCTCTCTCTCTCTCTCTTTTCTCTTTGTATAAGCACTAATCCCTCCTTCTTCTTACTGAATGTATGAATCTCCCCTGGTTTTGGATCTCCGAGCTCTTACCCTAGGGCTTTAAGACTTAACCACTACAAGTCTCCTCCTCTATAGTAAAATTTGATATGTGTTATTTTTCTCTGAGTTTCTGTGCTTGTATTTATATGTGTAGCTGAACAGAGAGAGCTGAGAGTTAGTTGCAAAGTTTTAACATACTTTGTAACTAACTTAATAATCTATGTAGGTTGTTAGAGGTTGAAGGCCACCTAGGATCTTTACTGCTTTGTAATCTTTGCTTGATGTTGATCTGAACATTGTAAAGGGCATGTGGGGATTTATTTCAACAATATTATTTTATTTAATTATTTTATCACTAATTTTTTTTTTAATTCTAATCTAAAAAGTATTATTTAATTATTAAAAAGTTTTAAAAAAAATACTCTAGTCTACAATACCTATTATTATGTAGACTATCACAAAAATAGGATAAGTTTTACAGTTAAATTAAAGTATTTTGTGAAAAAACTCACATTATATATATAATATTTTATTGTTAGGTTCGAGATGACCTTAGTAGGGGTATTCGTAAAACCGCTTATACTGCACTAACTGCTCATACTGTACAAAAAATATAGTTAAAATTATTCACAGTGTAATTGTAGTTTATATTTTTGCCAAATCACGTAGAGTGCAATTTATGGTTTGAATTTTTATATTTACAGTTCAACAACATCATACATTCTATAATAAAATTACCAATTTTTATAATATATTTTTCTTAATATATAACAAATATATGTAGTATATGTAATCTTTTTATAGAGTTAATTTAGTGTAATTTGATTAGTGTATATGATATAATCTTAAAATTTTAATTAGATTTTTTTTTATTGTTAAAATTTTACTAGATTGATTATTTTTAAATTTTTAATTGTATTTGATGATAATGATAGTGTAAATTGTCCAAATTGTACCGTACCCCACCATATTTTTACAGTGTTATTTTTGTAGTTACAAGATGGCACCTATTCGGAGAGCTTCACTACGAAGGCCTTTTAGAGGAGGGCTTCAAAGTTTTGTTAAAACATTATCCTTTTAATTTCTTTTATAGAAATTCTAAAAAATATTAGTGATACTTACACTTAATCTTAATGAGTAGTTATATCTTCAAAAAAAAAAAATAGTTGTATGAATATTAGTACAATTAAATATTTAGTTCCACATAATTTAATACAATAATTTTATAAAATATAACTAATTATTTTTATGTGCCTAATAACAATCTTCTTTCTTTTAGTATCAAAAATTAATATTCAAAAAAGAAAAAAAAAACAATAATGTATACATTGTATATTAATTTTTATTTCTTTAAACAATTATTTTTTATTCAAAAGTTTTTGTTTTGTTTTGTTTTTTTTTATTTGATTTTTTCTTTAAAAATTGATTTGAAATTTTAGAATGTAAGGAAAGCCACTTATTACTTGGCATCATTATTTTGATGTGATTAATAGAGTTCAAAGTCACACCCTAATCCATAATAAACCATTTTTCTTCTTCCAAGTGTTTGGCTAACATAAAATTTGTCCAAACGATGTTTGTGTTAATCCAACATAATTTCAAGAACCTTCATACAACAACTATTTAAGCTTGATTTATAAACCATAATAATAACAACTACTAATAACAACAACTACTAACACCTTTCTGGAATCTTCAAGACCAAAAAAGAAAATGACAAAAAAAAAAGTACTGGAAGTCTCTTAGTTTTTACATATTTAAACAAGTCTTTACCAATACCAAGTTACCAACTTCTCAAACATTAAACACATTACTATTACAAATTCAAACAACATTGCAAGATTGAGTTTTTAAGACAATAATGTCTACTACTGCCACTGCCTTATCTCTCTCCCTCTCACTCCCTCCCTTATACAAATCCCAATACACTTCATCAAAGGATACCCATGTCCCAAAATTCACAAACAGACAAGACTCATGTCCCCAAACCCCCTCAGAATTCAAACTCAGTAGAAGAAATTTGATAAAGTTTACTACTTTAGGCATTACAGGAACAGGGTTCTCTGTTTTTAGCTCCCCTGCAAAGGCAGCTGAGCCAGAGAGCCCTGTTTCATCAACTTCAAATAGAATGTCTTACTCAAGATTCTTGGAGTACTTAGATGAAGGAGCTGTAAAGAAAGTTGACCTTTTTGAGAATGGTACTGTAGCTATTGCTGAGATATACACTCCTGCACTGGAGAAGATCCAAAGGGTCAAAGTTCAGTTACCTGGATTGCCAAGAGAATTATTAACCAAATTGAAAGAGAAGAATGTTGACTTTGCTGCTCATCCTTTGGAGGTCAGCATGTGGCCTGCTGTACTTGATTTGTTGGGAAACTTGGCATTTCCATTGATATTAATTGGAGCATTACTCTTAAGGAGTTCAGGATCAAACACACCTGCTGGTGGCCCAAACTTACCATTTGGTCTAGGAAGGTATGTATTTACTTTGTGACAATAATACTTATATAAAATTTGTAGTACACCTTCACATACTGTACTCAGAGTGTTTTGATAGCCTTTCTATCTGTTTTGATATTTAGAATAGATTTTTTTGTTCGATATTTTTTTTTTGATAGACTAGAGTGTAAAAATAAGATTCAAACAACACGTATATGAAAAAATAGTTATGCATGCAATAAAATACTCAAATCTTATTTTTTACCTTGTAAATTATTTAGAATTTTGTAAAAATTTATAATTGGTACTAAATAATTACAACATACATTATCATTAAACAAAATTGAGCTAAAAAATTCTTCAGAAACATAAGAAGGGCTACCAAAACATTCCTTAAACTTTTTCATAAGTACTTAACCAATATTTATTTATACCAGGAGCAAAGCCAAATTTCAGATGGAACCAAATACAGGGGTGACATTTGATGATGTTGCTGGAGTTGATGAAGCAAAGCAAGATTTTCAAGAGATTGTAGAGTTCTTAAAGACCCCAGAAAAGTTTGCTGCCGTGGGGGCTAAGATTCCGAAAGGAGTTCTGCTAGTAGGGCCACCAGGAACAGGGAAGACACTGCTAGCCAAGGCCATTGCAGGGGAGGCCGGGGTGCCTTTCTTCTCGCTTTCGGGATCAGAATTCATTGAGATGTTTGTAGGAGTTGGGGCTTCGAGAGTGAGAGACTTGTTCAACAAGGCGAAAGCCAATTCGCCATGCTTGGTGTTCATTGATGAGATTGATGCTGTTGGAAGACAGAGAGGAACCGGCATTGGTGGTGGAAATGATGAGAGAGAGCAGACTTTGAATCAGTTGTTGACTGAAATGGATGGCTTTAGTGGAAATAGTGGAGTGATCGTCATTGCTGCCACTAATAGGCCTGAAATTCTCGACTCTGCTTTGCTTAGGCCTGGTAGGTTCGACAGACAGGTGAGTTAACTAACTAACTAACTAACTGCATGCATTGCTTTATATGTTATTTTCTTTATTGGATTTGAGATGGAACGCATGCACTTTAGAGTAGGCACATCAAATGTTTTAAAATATTTAAAGAATTAAACTAAAAGCATATTATATTTAAATTTATTACTCTAAATATATTTTATTACCTGTTTGAGATTTTAGTTTTAATTTTATATGTGGATATGTGTAATTGTAAATATTAATATTATATGTTTGAAATGAATAAAATATATTAAAATTAAAAAGAAAAAAAACAGAATTTTGTGATGTATTTTAAGAGAATTGCTAAAATGTACTATTACATTTTGTTCGGTGACATACTGCTATTGGTGTAATTAAGTATCGGGTTTTATATAACTTAAGAAAATAACTTTTAAAAAATATTGCTAACCAATCGTGAGGTGTCACTTATAGAAAATGCTGGACACTAACAAAGTCAGTATTTTAAAAAATGTGATGTAAAAGTTTGAGGTAAAATTTTAATAATGTATTTCGAAAAATAAAGTAAAAAAACTGATGACATGATGAGAGTACTGTTACCATACAGTCACCGACTCTTACTTTCATCCTAAAAACGTTCAAATTCTAACAAAGATGGAAACTTTGGTTCATTTATGTCTTATGACTAAAAAAAATATGGCATATTGTAGGTAAGTGTGGGTTTACCTGATATAAAAGGAAGAGAAGAGATTTTGAAAGTGCATAGCAACAACAAGAGGCTTGATAAAGATGTTTCTCTTAGTGTAATAGCCATGAGAACACCAGGCTTCAGTGGAGCTGACTTGGCAAACCTCATGAACGAATCAGCCATTCTTGCTGGTAGGAGAGGCAAACCCAAGATTACAATGAAAGAAATCGACGACTCAATTGATAGGATAGTCGCCGGAATGGAAGGAACAAAAATGACTGATGGCAAGAACAAAACTCTTGTGGCTTATCATGAAGTTGGCCATGCAGTGTGCGCGTAAGTTGAACATTTTTATATACATAAAAACCAATTATTTAAACTTGTTCTTCTTCTTAACACTAAAAGGTCTCTATGGTTAATGTAATTTTCAGGACATTGACTCCTGGTCATGACCCAGTTCAGAAAGTGACACTTATTCCTAGAGGACAAGCACGTGGCCTTACTTGGTTCATGCCAGGAGAAGATCCCACTCTTGTCTCTAAACAACAACTGTTCGCAAGAATAGTTGGTGGTCTTGGAGGTCGAGCTGCTGAGGAAATTATCTTTGGAGAACCAGAGATAACCACTGGTGCTGCTGGTGATTTACAACAAATCACCCACATAGCTAGACAGGTATATATATACATATAATGTATGTTTCGGTTGGAGAGTAGAGAGTGTATTACACCCATTTAGGATAATCATTATGATAAAAGTGTGTTGTTTTTTGTGTGTAAAAACAGATGGTAACAATGTTTGGAATGTCGGAGATTGGGCCGTGGGCATTGACAGAGCCAGCAGCGCAAAGCAGCGACGTGGTGCTGAGAATGATGGCCAGAAACTCCATGTCTGAAAAGCTTGCGGAGGATATTGATTCCTCCGTGCGACGTATAATCGAAAGTGGTTATGAGGTTGCTAAAACTCATGTGAGGAATAACAGAGATGCAATAGACAAAGTAGTTGAGGTTTTACTAGAAAAGGAGACTCTAAGTGGAGATGAGTTCAGAGCAATCCTCTCTGAATTTACTCAAACTCCCATCAAGGTTAACAAAATCCCTGTTCGTCAAATGATTGAGGCTTAAGTTATTATGTACAGTTAATTAGGCTATATTATAACATGTAAAATTTAGGAACCGAGTGTCTTGTAAAAATAAGTTTTATTAAAATTATTATCAGCAAAATAACTTCAATTTTTCTTTGTAATTTTTATCAAGAAATATATTTTCATTAATCAAATCGGCGGATTACAAACTCAACAAGTTACAACACTACAGAAAATATATTTCTTGATAAAAATTAAAAAGAAAAATTACATTTGCTCTCAAAGACACAAAAATTACAGTTCTTCATATTCCATATAGAGTTCCTGTCTATCACAACAGAATACACATCTAACAACAAAAATAATCACGTTTTGTAGCACAGCAATCAAAAATTATATTGTGCGCCATAAATTAATAGAGAGTACAAATTTAATGTGGTTCTTTTAGAAATTTTACAATTTCATGATGTTGTTAGTTTAACAAATTTCCCAACTATATATATATATATGAATAAGAGTATCTTCATAAGTACACTTGTTTTGAATTGATTTGTAATCTTTACACCATTCCATTCTAAGAATATTAGGTTGTGTTTTTGATTAGAGGCAATGAAATAGAAATAGAAAGGAAACAATTTTTATTCTATTTATTTATTTGGTTGCATATTGGAATCATGGAATGTTATTTCAATAGAATGGTCTTTCACAATTTTTATAAAATGACTATTCCATTTTAAAATGTAAGAAAAGACCATTCTAATATAAGATAAGAAAAAATTTAATAATTTTTTTTTATCAATTATTTTATACATTTTAAATTTTATTCTATTTTATTATTATTCCTATTTCAATTTTCATTCTTATATTTTTATTCATTCAAACCAAAAGCCACTTTAGTGTCTACTAAATTTTATTGTTACTATTAACAGAAACACAGTTAGTTGAGAGTATTATTCTTACATATGGTTCATCTTCCAACCCAAATCTCAAATGGCGATTCAAGTTTTCTGTTTATGGAGCAACATTGCCTTTCTCTACTCAACCGTTGTTCTTCCCTAAAACAACTCTCTCAGATTCAAGCTCGACTCCATTTCTTCGGCCTTCACCGCGACTCATACATCCTTTCAGAGCTTGTCCGATTCTGCGCAATCTCTTCTTCCAAATACTTCGCCTATGCTCGAACCCTTCTCTTTCGTACCCAAATATCACGCCCTTCTTCATGGAATTTCCTCATCAGAGCCTACGCTTCCAGCCATTCACCCAGAGAAGCCATCTGGGTGTTCCGTGAAATGAGAGTAAGGGGAATCACACCCAACAATCATACCTTTCCTTTCATTTTCAAAGCTTGCACTTCCATTACTGCGCTAAAAGAAGGGAAGCAGGCCCATGTGGATACCTTTAAGTTTGGTTTGGATGGGGATGTGTATGTTAACAACACTTTGATTCACTTTTATGGCTCTTGTAGGAAGATTGAGGATGCCCGGTACGTGTTCGATGAAATGCTTGAACGAAGTGTTGTTTCTTGGAATTCTGTTATAACTGCTTGTGTTGAGAATTCGTGGTTTAGTGATGGAATTGAGTATTTTGTGAAAATGAGAGGTAATGGGTTTGAGCCTGATGAGACTACTATGGTGGTCTTGCTTTCTGCTTGTGCTGAGATTGGGAACTTGAGTTTAGGAAAATGTGTTCATTCTCATGTGATTGGAAGAGGGTTGGTTGTAAATTGCAAACTTGGTACTTCCCTTGTTGACATGTACGCCAAATCCGGGGCTTTGGATTATGCCAAGTTACTGTTTGATAGGTTGAAAGAGAGAAATGTTTGGACTTGGAGTGCTATGATTTTAGGACTAGCTCAACATGGATTCGCCGAAGAAGCTCTTGCCCTTTTCGCAAAGATGATGAACTCTTCCATATCGCCAAACTACGTCACTTTTCTTGGTGTCCTCTGTGCTTGTAGCCACACTGGTCTCGTCCAAGATGGCTATCGTTACTTTCGCGAAATGGAACATACTCATGGAATTAAGCCATTGCTAATACATTATGGTGCCATGGTCGATGTTTTAGGCCGCGCTGGTCGTTTGAGTGAGGCTTATGCTTTCATAAAGAACATGCCTGTCGAGCCCGATCCCATTGTTTGGAGGACACTGCTTAGTTCGTGCACCACGCATGGTGTCAACGACGAGGAAGGTGTGGGAGATAAAGTGAGGAAGAGGTTGCTTGAATTAGAGCCTAGAAGATGTGGGAACCTTGTGATGGTGGCAAATATATATGCTGAAGTTGGGATGTGGAATGAAGCAGCTGATGTTAGAAGAGTTATGAGAGTTGGGAGGATGAAAAAAGCTGCTGGGGAGAGTTGTATCGAGTTAGGTGGATCGATTCGTCGATTCATCTCTGGCTATGATTTAGAAGCTGACTATGTCAATGTCTACCAACTACTTGATGTACTTAACTTGCACATGAAGATGATCAACTTATAACCTTTTTTCACCATTTTTTTTTCTCTTATTCTGACTGTAAATGTGAAAGCTTGGAATAGAGCATTGGGAAAGCAATTCTGATTAGTCCGATGAATAAGTCAAAATGAAAAAAATCACAGAAGAAGAATTCGAATAAACTCATATAAACAATCACTAAAGATAACTCTTACAAAACTGGTAAGCATTATTTGCTTTGTCATCCGAAAATTGACAGAGGAAAAGTCTCAATTTCTCTACATGGATAGATACCTTGTACTAAGACAAGCCTTTTACATTTTCATGTTGACTAATATATCAAGAACAGACGTGTAAGTACCGATTATAGTAACAGCAACCCCCATTAATATCGTCACAGCTACAATCACTATTTCACAGTTAAATGTCCTGTAAATACCAGAAATCTTCAAGTAGCAAATACATGGAATGATGATCGAAGCTGTCACGCTGAAAAATGCTCCGACTAATGACATGAGGGATGCGAAAAATGGCACAAGAAGAGCTACTATGACACTGCTGATGACCAATGTGGTGCCAATGATAAGACCAAAGAATCTTTTGTTGAGAAACCATGGAATTGGAAAGCCATTTTTGACAGCATCAATTATAGGTGTTACCATTAGAGCATATTTGGCAAGTGGATTCACCAAAGTTGTGTATATGGCTATTCTTGAGCTGAGTTTCCCAGTTGGAAGATCTAAAGTGATCTGTGATTGTACTCTTGTTCCGAACATTAAGTACCCAAATACAGCCATGGATGCATAACCAATCGTACATATAACAAAGCAAAGAATCAACACCTGGATTAACCACAACAACAACAGCTTTAGCTTATTTGAAATTTGCACAAATATCATTTTCAGGTCATTACAACAAAATGACACTGAAAATTGATAAATCAGTGAAATATTATCAATTAAGTCTTTCTTAGAGCTTTAAATTAGAACTAGTTTTCTTTATTTGATTATAAAAAATCTACAATTGTGATGAGACAATATGTATTTATAGAATTAAGAAGGCGACTTAACTACATAATTCTAGTTAGACTTCTAATCAAAGACTTCAGTAAACTAAAAAAACTTGAGATACTAAATCCAAGAACTATAATAATATAAGCAAACAATACAAATAACTATCAAACACAATAAATTTTACTAAAAACAATAAAACTTAATGTAAGAATTTCATAATGAGTTCACATTTTAAACTGAATTTGATAAAGATGAGGCCTTTACTTACATTAGAAAATTGGTGTTTTTTCTTCATGGAAGTATAGAGAGAAGGGAAAACTGGATGAGCACAATAACAAAATGCATACAAGCTCATAGCAGTAGGGATTCCACTCCAATTAACGAGCTCACCCTTTTGACGAAACCCGACTCCATCGAAAGCCCCGGTCCACACAATGGAGAAGAGGATGATAGCAGAAGCTAGCACACCACTAGCAGAGACATAAGAGAGTAAACTCATATTGTCTAGCCATACAGTTGGTAAGATAACAAGAGCAACAATTAGTACAAAGCATTGTTTGCCACCAATTATAAGCCCTGCTATTTCAAAACCATCATTAGGGAACATGTTGTACAAGTTATCACCTTCTAAAATCAAGAAGCCTGCTGAGACTAAGTAGAGCTCTGTGTACATAGCAATAGAGACAATCATTCTTCCTTTGTTACCAAATGCTCTCTCTCCAATATCAGGGTAACTTCTTATGTTGGAATCAAAATCCATACATCTTTTAATCAACAAGCCTGAGTAGAATGCTGCTGTTGCTATAGCAAAGAACAGAATCAAGCTTAACCATCCACCAGTTGCTAATGCATATGGAACTGAGAGTATTCCAACTCCTGAAAAAGCAACTTAATTAGCAACATTTTTGAGATTCAGAAACAAAAGCCAGGAATAAAATGAAATTGAAATATATCTGGCTAGAAAGGTGAACCTGATAAAGCATTTAATCCATTGAAACATGTTTTGAAGAAAGATGTTGAGCCTGTTGCCTGTGGAGAATGGTTTGACTCTACTTCCTCTATCTTTGTACTTAGTCCATTATTATTATACTCTTGCTTGTTATCATCTGACATAAGAGGTAAGGTCAAGGAAAATCCATCTCTGTGGTTGGCCTCCATGTTGGTAAGAGGTGAGAAAAATATATGTGCACAGAGAGAGAGAGAGAGAGAGAGAGAGAGAGAAGTGTTTCAAAGTATGAAACTTGAGGAGGAGAGAGGCTTAGAAATTGTGAAAGAGATAAAAACCTCGTCCTCTGCTATCTAATTGACAGAGAAGGGACACGACATATCAAAGAAAATATGCATACATTATTCGAAAATGCACCGAAACTAATCTGTTTTCGACGTTTACACAAATATTTTAGTCTAATTTTTTTTATTTCGATAACAAGATTCAAACAGTCTCTTGAACACGTACAGGGCGGAGAGGGGCAGCAAAACACGCCCAAAGCCCTATTTAAGGAAAAAAAAAAAACCTAACAAGGAGATAATTTTTTTATTTTTTAAAATACAATATTTTATATTTTAACTATTATTTATAAAATAGTATAATTATTTTTTCAAAAAAAAAAAAAATTTAATTTATTTTTAAAATACTACATTTAATATTTTATTAAAATAAAACATACTTTTAAAATACTGTATTATAAAATTTTACTACTATATATATATACAAAAACATAAAAAATTATACAAAAAAACGTCTAATTAGATATTTTTAGCCTAAGACCTCTAATTGACTTAAGAACACGTCATTTTTTTTTATTTCATACACATAAAATATATCTTAAATAATTATAATGTAAGCGACAAACAAAAATAATACATAAAGAGTAGTATACTTTTTTAAGGGCCATTATAAAAATCCCTTATATTATATAATAATAGTTTCAAAATTGTTGACGCTCAGAACAAAAGACTGCCAAACATGTGTAGCCAATAATGTATGAACAAATATACTGAACAACTCTCATCTCATCTCATCTTTTTGAGTCTTAGTGCCATATAAAAAAAGAAAAAGAAAAAAGCCAAATTCATGTGTATGAATGCTCTTTTCTCCTGCACCATAACTTATTCATGAAATTAGGAATTTGAATCATTAGCAATTATTATTGTGTTATATTGTATATTAAATAGTAATAAATTTAAATTATGTGGGGTTTTTTATAGAAAGAATGGAAAATGGTGGAGATTTATGAGTTTGTTTATATATGGAATGATATGTTTGTGCTTGCCCACATGTACAGTTGTACTCTACTACTATTTGTCTAGCTAGTTATGGTCAAATGACATTGGAATAAGAGCATTTTAGAGGCATTTTGGGATGAAAACTAAAATGTTGAGATTTTGCCAAAATGTGAGGAAGTTGGGAATGCATACTTTAATATTAATTTTTATGATAAAAGAATAAAAATAATTGGGGTATAACAAATTAGGAGGTATTGAGCAATGGGCCAATGGCGAGGCAATATTTCAGTGGGCTATAGGAGTGTTCATCAAACCGTTAACACTGTACAAATTGTGACAATAATTATTACATAACACGTGTGCTGGATAAAACTGTAATAATAATTATTGCTGTTAGATTTGATTTTGATGTTTGATATTTTTTTTTTCAACTAATACATCTATTTAATTATAACATCTCAATAATATAATTTGTTATCCATAGATAAAGCTAGAAATATCTATGTATATTCTTTCTTTGTTAAAAAAAAGTAAAATTTAAAGAGTTTTAATTTTTTTTTTTTTTCACTAAAATACAACAGATTTAAATTTAACTATTTTTATAGTATTATTTTATTTATTTTAAAACTATTTTTGATATTTTCTATGTTATGTATGTATAAATTTAATTTTCAAAATCTATATTTAATCTTTAGATAAATAAATTTTAGAAAAATAAAAAATTTCATTTTTTTCTTCTGTCAAACCCTACATCCACCACTCCTCAACAACTCTACCTATCCACTTTCGTTCACTAGCTCCACATCCGATTCACATTAGAAAAAAAATCTCAATATATACATTAACAAATAAAGTATAATAAAACAAGTCTTGTTGTAATTGGATTGATTTTTAATTGAATTTTTACATTCAATAACTAATGCAATTTAATATTTTATATCCAATCCAATCTAATTGTAATTGGATATCTAATTTGTTATAATAAGATTAAATTGGATTGGTTTGATTCAATTAGATTAGACTAGATATTACCTACCACACTTATCTCCAATCATAACATCAAATATAGTGTTGTACTAACACTATATGTTGTTATGTTTTGTTTCCATTCCAAACCCAAGTAAAAACTACACAAAAAAGTAATATTTTTTTATTATTATATTATTTATCCCACACAAAATAAACTAATTCTTAAATTTTATACATGTATATAATGATATAAATGAGTATATTGAGTATATCAGTAGATTTTTATCTATTTTGGTATATATATATATATATGAGAACTTTTTAATTTAATTTTTTTTTTTATGATTGTATATCTTATAATTATTTAAGACTACAAGTAAATTTTAGAAAATTAGTAGTTTATAATACCAAAAATAAGATTTATATATTTTGCTACACATACAACTATTTTTCTTATACACGTAGTAAGTAACTATTTAAATCTTATTTTTAGCACTATAAATTATTTAAATTTTTTAAAAAATTTACAAATAGTCTTAAATAACTAAAACATATACAATTATTATTTACGTCCAAATAGACACGAGGTTACCAAAACAACTTTTAGAGTGTACTACACAAATTTCTAATAATATAAAATTATATAATACACCACATATATGCTAAACTAATAGTGCTACGTTGGAAAGAGCATCCTCAAATTTGCAGCCACATTAGACTTGCTCTAACAACCCAAAAAAAAAAAAAAAATCTCAATATATACATTGAGAAATAGAGTATAATAGAACAAGTCTTCACATTTGTAGATTCACTAAAATATCTAGTACAGATGAGTATGTACCAATTATAGTAACAACAATCCCCATGAATATCATAACCACTAAAACAACCATTTCATGATTAAATGTCCTGTAAATCCCAGATATCTTCAAGTAGCATAAACATGGCATTACGATTGAAGCTGTCACACTCAAAATTGCTCCCACCAATGACATTAGGGATGCAAAAAATGGCACAACAAGTGCTACTATCACACTGCTTATGACCAAAGCTGTTCCAATTATTATACCAAACACTCTCTTATTTAGATAACAAGGAAAACCATTTTTGACAGCTTCAATTATTGGTGTCACCATTAGAGCATATTTTGCAATGGGATTCACCAAAGTTGTGTATATGGCTATTTTTGAGCTGAGTTTCCCAATTGGAAGATCCAAAGTGATCTGTGATTGTACTCCTGACCCGAACATTAAGTACCCAAAAACAGCTATTGATGCATAACCAATTGTGCATATAATGAAACAGAGTAGCAACACCTGTAATCACCACCACCAACAACAACTTTAGCTTATACACAAGTTTCAATTTTTTTATGTAGTGGTAAAAATTTAAAATATAGTATTTTAAAAATATAATCGGGTCAATTTTTATTTTTATAGTTTTAAAAGTATAAATTTGTAAAAATATGAGTTTCTCTCAAAAAAGTTATTTCATAGAAAAATTTCAGAAAATAATTAAAAAAATACGGAAGCAAACATTATAAGATACCTGGTTACGTCCTCATGGTAATTAGTTACCTCTCTAGTTACTATAAGGGTACTAATTACTCCTACAAAATATTTCTATATTTTCTAATTTTTTTTATTAAACTTTAACATAAAATAACTTAAAAAAAATTATATTTTTGCACAAAAAGTATAAAAATTTATAAAATTTTTTTAGTAAAATTTCAAATGTAGTACTTTAAATAATAGTAAGAATATAAAATATGGTATTTTTAGAAACAGTAAGGCGTGTACTTACATTAGAGAATTGGTGTTTGTTCTTCATGGAAGTGTAGAGAGTAGGAAAAACTGGATGAGCACAATAACAAAAGGCATACAAGCTCAAAGCAGTAGGGATTCCACTCCAATTAACGAGCTCACCCTTTTGACGAAACCCGACTCCATCGAAAGCCCCGGTCCACACAATGGAGAAGAGGATGATAGCAGAAGCTAGCACCCCACTGGCAGAGACATAAGAGAGTAAACTCAAATTGTCTAGCCATACAGTTGGTAAGATAACAAGGGCAACAATTAGTACAAAACATTGTTTGCCACCAATTGTAAGCCCTGCTATTTCAAAACCATCATTAGGGAACATGTTGTACAAGTTATCACCTTCTAAAATCAAGAAGCCTGCTGAGACTAAGTAGAGCTCAGTGTACATAGCAATAGAGACTATCATTCTTCCTTTGTTACCAAATGCTTTCTCTCCAATATCAGGGTAACTTCTTATGTTGGAATCAAAATCCATACATCTTTTAATTAACAAGCCTGAGTAGAATGCTCCTGTTGCTATAGCAAAGAATAGAATCAAGCTTAACCATCCTCCTGTTGCTAATGCATATGGTACTGAGAGTATTCCAACTCCTGAAAACCCCAAGACACATTATGAGTCATACAATAACGGACTCAGAATTTAAATAACTCAACTATTATACAAAATCTTTTAATTACAAATATGAAAAATATTTTACAGTGCATATCCTTAAAATGAATGCACCGATACACCTTATGCCATTTGGTATTTGAAATAATTATTTAATAATACTTAACAGATTGAAAACACGGTTTAAACTGTGTATTGCAAGCATGAATATTTTGCTTAAATACTGCTTTCTATATTGTAAATTATTCTAAATTTTTTAAAATGTATCTTAAATAACTATAATATACACTAATATAAAGATGAATAAGAAGAAGAACCTGATAAAGCATTTAATCCATTGAAACAGGTTTTGAAGAAAGAGGTTGAGGTTGGAGAATGGTTTGACTCATCTTCCTCTATCTTGGTACAATCATACTCTTTCTTATTATTATCTTCACACATAAGAGGCAAAGTCAAGCGAAATTCATCTCTTTGGTCGGTCTCCATTGTCTCCACACACAGAAAAAAGAGAAATTAAGACTAATTTCTAAATCTCTAAATGGCTAATCTAATTATTACATATCCCAAAAAAGCTGAGAATTAATATGTACTTATATATAGAGAGAGAGAAGTAGAACTAGAAAATTGAAGATATGAAGAAAAAGTTAAAATTGTTAAGAGATGTGTATTATAAATTAAAAAGTGGTATTGAATTTTCAAAGAGTGATTGTCAAAAGTGAATGTCAAACATGTTTGGCGAGAAAAGTGTGGATGGCACCCAGGTCCCATTTCCCAAGCTAACTTTAATTTTGTCTGTACTCTAACTTCCCACGTTTAATAAAACATTATTTAAAGTGAAAATTACAATATGGACTTGCCAAAACACTCACAACAACTCGGCTAAACACTAAACTCACTCCACAACAACAGAGACACTCAATTTAACAATAGAATTACCTCATGTTTAATATGGGAGAAAAATGAAAAGGAAAGAGAATTTTGTTGAGGAAAGTCAGTAGTTTTTTTTTTAATTACTGATATAACCTATACTAATATTATTTTAAAATAATAAAAATGTAATTGTAAAATAATACAAATTTATTTCATTCATCTCTACCAAACATTTATAATGGACTATCATTAATGGTGCGGTGCGGTGCGGTTTATGCGGTTTTGCGGTTTGGACTATCATTAACTAATTAAACTATCACAAATACAATAAAGTTTGAGCAACACTTGTTAAAAATACTATAAGACTTAAAAATAAATATGAAAAAAAAAATTAAAGTTTCAACAATACAATAATTAGTGGGCTTAGATTGGGCCTTCACATATTAAACCTAAATAAATATAAAAATTGATATTTTTATAATATGCGGTGCGGTGCGGTTTGAACCGCATATTAAAAATTCAAAACCGCAAACCGCACCGCACCGCGCGGTTTAGGAAAAATCCAAACTGTGACCGCACCGCAAAGAATTTCAAACCGTATTTTTTTTGCGGTGTGGTGCGATGCGGTGCGGGCAGTTTGAACGGGATGAACACCCATAATAATATAATATATAAGGTAATGAGAAAGTCGGTAGTACATGTAAGAGTAAATCTATCTAGTTCAATAAGTTGTAGTATACATTATTATACAAAATAAAAAATAACATAAAAAAAACTCATCTAATAATGTTAAAACAAATAAAACTGTTTATTTGATGTGGATGTGACATTCAGTATAAGTACTAAGTAGGTAGCTGTCTTATTAAAATAGATGATTAAAAGAAAACTTAGTACAAATTGATCACGGAAGATACAGAGCAATAAGATAAAACAAACCAAATCACATGACACCACCATTACTGACTCACTACTCAGGTTTGTGGCTTGTATCGGAAAAATTATATAAATTGTTATTTTTTTAAATATTTCTACTTTTCTTATATATTTATAGTATTTTAAAACAATAATAAAACTGTATAAAAATAATATGAAAATAAAATAAAAATAATATAAAAATTAATACACAAATAATATGATTACAATATAAAAATATATCAAAAGATCTATTTAATTTAAATAAAATTTTAAAAATCGTAAAAATATTTAAAATTTTGTACAACCGTATTTTTTATAATTTTTTTTTGTGTTAATTTGTATATATATATTTTTTTAAATTATCCCTATTTTTTATTTTTTAAAAGAAATTAGGTAAAAATAATGTGTAATGTTTTATTTAGAAATTTTATTGTTTTATTTTTAATTGTAATACAAATTTAAATAAATGTAATTATTTATATATCATATTTTTTCATAATTTTAAAAATAAAAATAATATACATTATTTTTTTTTTTATATGTGAGCTTAGCACACTTTTCACAAAAGAGATGTTGAATTGGATTAGAATTGGCTCTCATAATTACAATGAGAAGGGTGAGTAAAGTAAAGAAGGAAACATAACAATCATTCTTGTCTCATAATTAAGATGAGAACTATTTGATTGCTTGTTTTTTTTGCTAAGCACCTTATTTTGTAAATAGATTAAAAGAGACATACCACAAGAAAATATGTGTGAAAGATCAATTTTGGTTCTCAAATTTGTATAGAGATTTGATGTATAATTGAGGGGTTAGTTAGCTGCTAGTGCAATTGGTAGGGGTATTTATAAAATAGTCGATCCAATTCAATCTGCACAATCTAATCTAATTCAATCCAATTTAATATTCAATTTGATTAGATTGGAAAATTCAAAATCCGTACTTGTGCGGACTGGATATTGATTGACATGTAAAAGTAACCGATTCAATCCAATCCACACATATTTATAAAAAAAATTAAAATATTATATATACAAGTAACATTTTAATGTAAAGAAAATAATAATTTAAAAGTTTAATACATATAATACAATTATATTTTAAAACTTAATAGATCAAATGTATATTCCATTCTTATATATAATTTTTTTCTACATATAATTTAAAACAAAATTAAATATTTCTTTATATATATATTTTTCTTTCTTTGAATTTATTATTTTATATATATTTTAATTTGTTGTTGGAGACATTAAATAACAATAATTTATTTTATTTTGTTACTAGTTATGTGAAAAAATATTTTTTTTTCATAAATATTAAATAATAATTTAATATTAAAAAGTAATCAATTCAAAATAACCGATTCAATCTGCACTTATGCGAATTGGATTGAATTTAATTTGAGCTATTATGCGGATTGGATATACTGTGAGCAAAATAGTACAAATTGGATTGGATGAACACCCCTAGCAACTAGTTGTAATAGTTCTTTGATGCAATACAATATACAAACTTATTTACCAAAAAAATAAAAAAAAAATAATCAAAGTATGAACAAAGCTTTTGGCAACTATGAACAAAGCTTTCAATGAATTCTGCTATGTTTCGAACCTTAAAGCCAATATAATTTTTTTTTTTAAACAAATCAAACATTTACTTTGGAGGTGTCACAACTGAGAAAGCTAATTTGCTTAAGGAGAGTGATTATGGGGAAAGTAAATTTCCATACCTTGGTATTCCTATAAGACCTACAAAATAGAAAGTTGAGAATTGTGGGACAATCATCTGAAAGATCAAACCCTTGCTTCATAGTTCATACTTGGGCTAGTAAACATTTATCTTTTGTTAGTCAGACTCAACTTATTCATTCAATTCTTCTTGAGTTGAGGAACTACTAGATGAGTGTCTTTATTTTGCCTCAAATTTTTACAAAGGAAGTTGACAAGCTTTGCTGATAGTTTTTATGGGGTCATAATGAAACTCGCAGCTAGATGCATCTTGTTTCTTGGGAATAAAAGTTTGCCTTCCAAAGGTGTATGATAAAATTAGTTTTAGAGATAGCTCTAAGTGGAATAGATCCATTTTGGCAAAATTCATCTCGGCTATTTTAGAAAAACAAGATCTTCTTTGGGTGAAGTAAGTCCATAACTTGTATTTAAAAGAGCAGGATTTTTGAGAGTACCAGCTAAAGTCTAATTCGAGCTGGTGTTGACGCAACCTCTGCAATATTCGAAAGAGTTTTAACAGGGAGATATTGTAGCCGTTGGTTACAAGTGAAAATTCTAGGCCAAGAAGGTGTACAATTCGTCAAGAAAAGGTGGTCTTAGCTTGCCCAAACCTAGATTTATTTTGGGGCAAGCAACTCGTTCTTATCTTCTAAGTTGAGACTATCTTATCAAATGCAATCTAAAAATTGACTCATAGGGCTATACTGTTTGTGATGGGCACGATGAGAGCCACCATCACCTCTACTTTGATTGCCCTTTATCAAAAAGGGTGGTTCGACATCTTTTAGGTTGGGTTTTGATGCTTGGCCAATGGAGTACTCGAATTGGCTAGTGTGTATAGGGAACAAGAAGACAGGTCTATTAGCTGATATATAAGTGGCGTTTGGTAATACTTTTTTAATCAGTTTTCTGTTTTTAAAAGTAGAAAAGTGAAAATATTTTTCAAAAACATGTTCTATATAAAACTGTTTTTACTTTTCAATTTTATGATTAAAAATCAATTTTTTTTTTTTAAAAAAAATCACTTTTAATATTTTTTTAAACAGTTTTTTTTTTCTTAATCAATCTTTTAGATTACGACCAGACCCGGACCCAAATCCCCTTCTCACGGCCCTGGCGCTGAACCTGGCTTCTGACTTGAATCCGAATCCGACCCCGGACCTAGACCCGACTTAAATAAAATCAAAAAATAAAAATAAAAATGAACTTTACAGAACACACTTTTGTTTTCTGTTTTTAAAATTGAAAAACAAAAGTGGTTACAGAACGCATTTTTGTTTTTCAAAAATAATTTTTTTAAAAATAAAAATTTTACTTTCATTTTGTGATTAAAAAATTAAAAAATAAAAGTGTTACCAAACGGCACCTAGTCTCTACTTTCCTAGCAACTATTGTCTATTACTTGTGGAGAAATAAAAATGAGTGTGTTCATAATGATTTTTCCTATTCTGATACATACATAGTCAAAGAGATAAAATGATACTTTTGTATTGATTACAAAACGTAAAGCATAGGAAGTTCTCTCATAGCAATTCTAAAAAGTTACAATAATAAATAAGTTATTGTGGTGAAAGATCACCCTCAAAACACTACTGTTACAACAGAAGTGATGTTCAAGAAAACACAACTAAAACTAGAATAATCACAAAATCAAAATATGAACTTAATTGAAAACTAGAAGAGAATAAAACTTAGCTCGAGAATGAATGAATTATGAATCTTTATTGATAGAATAGATAGTAGTACACATGGGATATGTCCAAGATTACAACTCAATACAAACACTTACAAAGAAATGTCTCACATTGAGAGAAATTACTTCAAGAGTCATACTCCCATTACATCCCTCCACACACAGACTTCCTGCGATCTTTGGACTCTCTCTCTCAAAACTTGAGTCTGAAATATGAAGTATGAGCCTTCAAGTTGTGTTGAGAGAGTAGAGGCACATGTGTATTTTAAATTGGTGTCAATGCCAACTGTTATAACTAACAATAATTTTCTTCAGATTCATCTAATGAATGTTAAGATACATCTACTGACTTGACATAGTTAAATGAGTTTTAATCCCAACAGTTATAATAACTGATTGGTTTGTTGGGTATATAGATTGGTTGATTAATAAAATTATTTTCTTCCTGTAGTGATAAACCAAGCTAATAATGACATTTGGGAAAGCAATACTGTGGTCTGCCACTCTTTTTTTGCAGCTGAAGGAGAATTACTTGCTCTTATTATCTGATGCTCAAGTCATTGTTTAGGCCCTTAATTAAAAAGTGTTACACGTTCTAACCATAATATTAGTATTGGAATATGTCTTTAATAATTACAATATACATTATTATTGTATAATCATATATTTAGATTAAAATTATCAAAATAACAAAGAGAGTGTATTGATGCATCTATTTTTGAGAGATGTATCATAGAATTTTATCAATAGTAATATAAACACGTAGAAAGATATTAAGCACCACTAGTACTTTTAGTATTTTTTTAGACTAAAATATATTGTGCCAACAAATAACAATATGATATCCCATGACTATGGTGATAATACTAGACACTATTTGTGCCTATTTCTCAATAAAATATCTTCACAACATTTGCATATTCATTAAGATGTCTAGTAAATATGTGTAACTACCAATAATAGCAACAACAACCCCTAATAATATCATAACAACAACAACAACAACAATCATTTCAAAATTAATTGTACGGTAATTAATACCAAAAATCTTCAAGTAGCATAAAGATGACATTATGACAGAAGCTGTGACTCTCAAAACTGCTCCCACCAATGACATTAGGGACGCGAAAAATGGCACAACAAGACCTACCTACCATACCATCACACTGCTCATTACCAAACTTGTGCCAATTATTATACCAATCAATCTTTGGTTGTCTAAGAAACAAGGACAGTCACAATTAGAGCATATTTTGCAATGGGATTCACTAAAGTTGTGTATATGGCTATCTTTGAGCTGAGTTTCTCAATTGGAAGATCCAAAGTGATCTGTGATTGTACTCCTGACCCCAACATTAAATACCCAAAAACAGTTATGGATGCATAGCTAGCCACAACCACAACTTTAGCTTGATGAAACAGAGCAGCAATACCTGTAATCACCAACAACCACAGCTTTAGCTTCAAGTAATATTTGCATAAAATAAGGCATATGTACTTACTTACATTGGGAAATTTGATTTTTTATGGTTACATTTGGTTAAATTTTTTTTTTTCTAAACAAATAATAACTAATATTTGTAAGATATGACAACTTTTATGATATCTCTAAAATATCCCCATTTACATCACCCCATTTACACCATCGGACCACCCATCGGGCGACCCCATCGGGCCACCATCAGACCACCCATCGGGCCACCCATCGGACCCATCGGACCATCCATCGGACTACCATCGGACCAAATCTGCTACCAATTTTTTTTTATGTTTTTGTACATACAAAAGTAGCATCAGGTGACCATCGGACCACTATCGGACCCCATCGGACTACCAATTTCTTTTTTTTTTTTGCACTAAAAAAAAGTATAAAAAATTTGAGAGGGGTATTTTTGGGTTTTAGATAAAGTGGTCATATATTTCAATGATGATATGTATTAGTTTAAAAATAAAATATTAAGTATATGTAAGTATAGAAAATCAAATTATGTGGCAAAGCTAGCCCAATATTTTATAGTGGGACATTTTTGAAGTATTAATGAAAATTATAATTTTTATTGAAAAAAAAATACAAATTTTGTAAGGAGGGACAAATGTCTGCCACAACTTACATTAGAGAATTCATATATAGAAGTGTATAGAGTAGGAAAAAGGTGGATGAGCACAATAACTCATAGCACTGGGGATCCCACTCCAATTAATGACTTCGACTCCATCGAAAACCTATACAAAGTCCATTATAATTATACTCTTTCTTATTATAATTATCTTCACACATAATTAAGAGGCAAAGTCAAGCAAAAACCATCTCTTTGGTCGGTCTCCATTGTCGCAAAAATCTCAATCTCAAAGGCTTTCATGGATGAGAAAGAGCATATGAAAGCTTTGGGAAACCATATCAAATCTCTAAGCTTAATAAGTCTGAATTTGTTCTTGACACTTTCCAAAAAAGTTTCATATTAATAAAAATAGTGTACATCCTTATTATATACCCATGATTTTTTATATTTCTAACAATGTAAGACTTTAGTTACACACTCAAAACTATATAAATGTTTAAGAAACAATTTAGCAAACTATTCATAAGTCGACAACATTACAAAATAAGCCTCCCATATACGAATGAGGTCAATTTGTGGCATTAACAGTCTGAAAGTCTAAAAGTATAATTACCTCATCCTGAAAGGGAAACTTACAAAAATACTGGAATTTGGGTTAACTTTTACAAAAATACTGCCACACGGAAATCTTTTCAAAAATACTGTGTTTTTATAAAACACCAGTAAAACACAAAACAGAATAACTCAAAACAACAGTAGAACACTAGTAAAACACTAGTAGAACACCAGTGTAAACTTAACACAGTATACTGCAGTATGAAACTTATAAAAAAAATACAGTAAAAAAGTAAAAAATTTCGCTTGATAGTATTTTTGTAAAAAAATAACAAAAGTTAGTATACTATGTAAATTTCCCTCCTGAAATCCCATTCTCAACATAGTGCAAATAAAGCAATAAGCCTTGCTGAATTGCTTCTAGCTCAGCCATTACCAAATAAAGATATTATTTTGATAGAAAATTGTACAATATAAAAGAAAATACAGCTAGTTTCAAGTTTTGTTTTAATAATGTTCATGAGAGATTTTATAATTAGCCACATAATATATATGTAAATTATTATAGAATGACTTTTATTTTATTGAAGGTTGGAATTGGAGGTAATTGAAGTTAATTACACAGTTTTGTATGTTTCTTTAATCGTGTAATTACGCTATAATAATCTAATTGGAAGTAATTAAGAGACTTTAATTACATTATCCAACTTTTATGCCTCATGAAAATTGAGTAAAATTACACTGTAAAAACTAAAAATTATTGCAATCTCTTATTCAAATACACATTATAATTTAAAGTAAAAGTATAATTACACAATTATTTCGATGACACTTTTTATATTTCCTACGAAATTAATGAAGAGATTGGTAAGAATGAGGGGTCCATGTATTTAATCATAAAGATATGAGATGGACATATATAATTATAATTGAAAATATATGGTTGTGATATATATACACACTACTTGTCACTTTAAATGGGTCGTGCTCAATATTATTGTCAATCATTATTTGACAATATGAAACATGTGGATATATATATATATATATATATATATATATATATATATATATAAGAGTAACTACTACTACTCTTCATTCAATTGTATGGTAGTATAGATAATGGCTACGCAAGAAAGTTAATTAGATCTGACTTTATGGATGTTTACCTACCTACCTATACGACAATCTGCTAGAATTTTTGTGAAATTGTAAAACTAAAAAGTGAAATGTGTGAGTGATTACAGTCTCACAAGGGATAAAAATATTTTATTAGAAGAATATATATAGTGCAAGTTTGAGATTTGGCTATAGGCTTTAAGGGGTACCCAATTTTGTGCACATGGGTGAAAACTTATACACTGGACCACCATGCGTTGCCGTCCAATTCGGGTCGATGAGGTGTCACTTAATTTTTTTTAAAAAAATTATTTAATTAAATAATGATTTATTTTTTATTTATTTATTAATTGATTTTAACGTTAAATATTGAAGTAGTAAAAAGCGATCAGTCAATGATTCGCTTTTCACTGTCATGATCCAATTTCACAATTATATCACTGTTTTCTTATCGTTTAATCTTTGATGGACTTCTCTATATAAGCCGTATCAGAATAACGGAAGAATACATCCTTTTCAACATAAAAAATTTTCTTTCTTCCTTACGATTTTTCTCAGAGCGAAATTTAAAGTGTAATCGAGCGATATAGTTCGGTACAAAACATATCGTATACAGATGCTGTTTTATCTTGGAGACACCGTGATTGCTAGACTGTCGTGCACACTTCGTATGTATTCTAAAAAATGAGTATATTCAAATTTTCAAATATAGTTTACTTGTAAATTGTAACAAAAAATAATAAAAAATAAAAAATCCTTTATTTATATGTTTTTTTTTATCATTTTTTTATTTGGCATATTCTAAAAAAAAATACATGGAAATAAAATATATTTGAGAATATATGTATATAAATATTAAACACCTTTAATACAACTTGTGGTGTGTGTCACGTTACGTAATCTTATTTGATAATTCTCAATATATATAATCCAATAATAATGTGGACCAGTCCTTAGTGTGGTACCAATTTCTTCCTTAAATGTGACCCCTGATCCCCTCAAAGAAATTAAGTAGCCGATTAATTATTTTTGTTTTTTTTTGAGCGAATTAGTTGTCTTGTTTATTTCGGCAACAAAAGACATCACAATGTCATAAACATTACAAGATATTTGTAAAAGTTTTATATCTTAAAAATATTGTAACCATATTTTATATATATATATATATATATATATATATATATATATTGATAGTATTGATTTTGGTAGTTAACGTATAAACTTTAATGGTTATAATATTTTTAAGATATATATAAAATATTGAAACAACATCCGCAACTATTAAGTATTTATATGCAATATTATTACAGAAAAAAAAATGAAAACCTAATATCCTACCATAGATCATATTATTACAGATTATTTGAGCTTCACCATAACAAGATATTTGTAAAAATTTTATATCTTAAAAATATTGTAATGCCACATTTAAAAACAATATATTGTAACCATATTTTTTTTTTTTTTTGAAAGAAATAACCATATTTTATTTTAAACAATATATATATATATAAATTTTTGATAGTATTGATTTTGGTATTTAACGTATAAACTTTAATGGTTATAATATTTTTAAGATATAAAATATTTAAACAATATCCGCAACTACTAAGTACTTATATGCAATATTATTACAGAAAAAAAAAATGAAAACCTAATATCCTACTATAGATCATACTACTATTACATATTATTTGAGCTTCACTAAAATCTAATATAACAAATCTACCTCTATTATCTAAGACTTATTTGTACCACAAGTCCATGAATTATGTGACAGTCAGTAGTCCCGTGATCCGTAAGGGGAAATACCGGGTAAGCTGTGCAGTCCCACATCGCCTGGGGAAAGTCAAGTGGGATGATTCGGAGACTGTGTATAGGTATGGGACTACACAGTTGAAGAGGGCTTAAATGGATTGATTGGTACTACCTATGTCAACAAGGTACATCTTGTTTTTCGGTAGCCCATCTCGAAAGAACTCCACAGTTAAGCGTGCTTGGCCTGGAGCAATTTCAAGGATGGGTGACCTCTTGGGAAGTTTTCTTAGGATGCGTGCGAGTGAGGACAAAGCACGCTGGAAACACTCGTGTTGGTCTGTAGGGTCAGTCATCAATTCAGGAAGCAGCCAGAGTGGCGTACTCGTGTATAAGAGCCATTAGTCCGTGGGTGTAAGGGCCCAATAGAGGCTTGAAGCGGGGACGTTACAAATTATGTTTTTTTTTTTTTTTTGATTTAAACGTTTATATATTACATAATGCATAATTTGAGACTCGAATCCTAAATCTCCAAAACGTACTACCCTCCTATGACCACTTGAGCTAGCCTCAAGTGGTTGTCCATGCATTATGTAACTTTTGACAAGTTGGTCTCCAAAGAATTTTTTAGCCAATTAGTCCCAAAATATATAAGTTTGGACAAGTTCCTTCCTCGACCTTTCTGGCAAATTGCTCCTTGAATTTTTAGTTTCTTAGAAGCTAATTGGTTTATGATTTAAAAGATTTAAAAATTATCTACTCATCTCTCTATCAAAATTATAATATTTTATTTATAGGCAAATTAACAATAAATTTAAGATCTATTTGTATATAATATAGAACACGATAAATTAACAATAAACTCAAGATCTACACTACAAAAAACTGCTACTTTTAGTGATAACTTTTTAGTCACAACATAATTTTTTTGTAACTAAATGTGAGTTTTAGTCACAACAAAATGTTCCTTGTGACTAAAACATAGTCTTTAGATACAAGTTATCACTAATTTAGTTTTAGTCACAACAAGTATTGCGACTAAACTATATATTTAGTCACAACAAATTGTAATTTTTGTGAATAATACTTTTTGCCACGGACCTTTTAGTCGCAACATAGAAATAATAATTTATAATTAGTTACAACTTTTCCACTTTTAGTCAGAAATTTTGTTGTGACTAAAAATAAGATTTTTTGTAGTGCTATTTGAGATATTGATACCACATGTTAGATAAATTAAAAATAAACCCAAGATCTATTTGTGTATAATATAGAACACAATATTAATATATGATAATTAAGTATATGCGTACCTGATTGATCCATAGTAATTATGGCAATTTGATAGTGCAATACTATCAACTAAGTCTTCCTCCCTAGATCTCTAAATCAGAAGCAGATTATTTATCTGATTATCAAAAGGTATACAATTGTGATGAGACAATATGTATTTATAGAGTTAGGGAGGGGACTTAGCTACAAAATCCTAGTTGAACTGGGCATGCTCATCAAAGGTTTCAGTTAACTAGAAAAGGCCACACTTCTGTTTCACCTAAACTTTACACACAAATGCTAAGTCCATTAACAATTGATCACCAACAATATGGGCTAACACAGCAAATATACACTCATCACTAACTAAGTAACCAGTTGCCACCACGATTGATATTTTCGCAAATTTGAATAAGTAACTATATAGTTACTATCGCAATCGGTTTAGGTTATAATTTTTTTTTAGGTTTTGTTATTTTAATTGTAGTAACTAGTTATCTCCACATTACTAAAGAATATCTCGATATAGTGGCAACCATATTACTAAAAGTATAAAAAGTACTAATATATAGAGGCAATCGGTTACCAGTGCATCACTAAAGCAAATGGTATTTGAGAAATACCATTTTCTTATTATGGTAACCGGTTACACCAAACCATGATCAAATGAAACAAGCTACTCGTAGATGAAGAAAGAAAATGAAAAAAAAAAAAAAGTTGAAGAAGGAAAAAACGAATGCAATTTAAAAATACTATGATGAATGACTCTAGATTATTAAATACTACAATTAGGTATGAGAGAAACATTTCAGAGTTTTTTTTTAAAAAAAAAAAAAATAATAAAAACTTTTTATAATATATCTAAATAATTAAAAAAATATATATAGAAAAATGATGAAAATACCTTCACAAAAAATATCACAACCAGTTTCTACAGTTTTATTTAATTGATACAATGGTATACTTAAAAAAAATATTATAAATATATTAATATATATAAATGTATATATATGAAATAGGAATTACTCACAAGAAAAAAAAAAAAAAAAAAAACTGCCATATTTTTCAATATTTTCTGAAAACTTTCATATTAGTGTAATTTCATCTATTACGAACGAACGTTAAAAATGGCATTAATATAAATGTAAAATTGACTAATAATAAATGATTAACACATGAATAAGGATACAAATTAAGAAGTTACAGTACAATAAGTTGAGTCTTAATATAATAGGTAACAATTTTCTCAGTTAATTAGTATTTTAATTCATTACCGATCAGTACATATAAGATCAGATTATATATATATATATATATAAAAGAGCTCTACCCAAGCCTTTCACGAGCTCATATATACATATATATAGAGAGAGACTCATAGATTATACACAATTGGCCAAGAAGAGCCTCTAATTATTAACCATTTATTAACTATAACATGGTTATATCATGAAAAAAAAACTATATATATGGTTATAATGGTTGGGATGTTTTGCATAAAGTTTTTGGTTTGGTTGTCTTTTGAAGTTTGAGTCCTTATGTGGTAACATTATTTATCCTATAGGCCTTAAAAATGAGTAACAACTAACAGGTCTTAATTTGTGTAAGCCCTATTGGGTAAGTCCTACGTAGAAGGGCATCAATTGACATGACAACCATCTTAAAAATTATATGTATAAGCTCCAACTTATTCTTTGGTGGTCTTTGCGATTCCTATTAAGCCGAAGAAGCTGCGATAGAATGTATACATCTTTTTCTTTTCTTGACATAGTGATTAAAACCACTAAAGAAATTTAAGATATTGACATTCATCATTGAATCGGAATAGCTCGTTGAGTAGCCGAAGAATTTGCTTTGTCAAATCATGAGCTACAGAAGTAAGGAAACTACAAGAGATAAAACTACTCCCGAAAATTTAGACAATAAAACTATAACGTCCTCAAATAGCCACTACAAAAAATTGCTACTTTTATTGACAATTTTTTAGTTACAATATAATTTTTTTGTGACTAAATGTGACTTTAGTCACAACAAAAAATTACTTGTGACTAAAATATATCATTTAGATACAAGTTGTCATTAATTTAGTTTTAGTCACAACACGTATTGTGACTAAAAATACATTTAGTCACAATAAATTGTAATTTTTGTGACTAATACCTTTAGCCACGGACGTTTTAGTCACAATATAAGAATAATAATTTATAATTAGTCACAACATTTTTACTTTCAATCACAAATTTTGTTGTGACTAAAAGAAATTTTTTTTATAGTAAGCATATAAGAAGAGCTAGAGAATTTTAATTTATAATACTGAAAAACTTCCTAAAATATCATAAAAAAAATAGTAAATTAATAATGTACGATATTTAAGGGTGGTATTTCTTTAACGGCTTCTTTAGTCATGAATTAAGAACCCTAAACCTAATAAGCGACTTGTACGTACTTTATTTAAAACAGCATGATCCGCATCTGGTCGGACCAGTAATACTTACATAAGCTATATCATTTAATTATGTTGAATAGATCCAAATGCCAAGTTATATATCCAACCAAACTTTAGGAATATATAATATTATATATGATCATTATATTGATATTATATAATATAATAGCTTGTTTACATCCACATTAAAGCAATAGTTACAAAGTTAATTAGGATTAATTAAATACATTATAAATAAGGTGGAAAGAGAAAGCTCATAATAATTTTATTAATATTAGAGGTGGGTCTAATTGGATTTAGGAGACTGTAAATTTAGATAGAGTAGATGATCATACCGGACTATATATATATATATATATATATGAGAAGATATATATATATATATATATGTATATATATAATGGGAGCCAGTTGTTACCCTGATTGAGATATATAGAGATTACCAATAAACACTTGGCAACAAAGCACCTCTTCCCTTTGCAAGTTGATAGATCAATCAACCTTCCCTTACTTAGTGGAAACAAATTATATATTATATAATATCGTGCTTATTATAAAATGTATATATATTTGTATGGGTGGAAAAGTTCATTAATTTTTAAATAAGATTAATAAGACCAAATCACTTTACGACTGAATCTTTTGCTATATTACTGACTATATATTTATGTATATTGTATACATATAAACTCTACATAATGGAATTATAATTATGTAAAAATATACGATCAGTGAGAAAGATTGGGCCAAAAGGAGATCTAAAAGTACGCGGTTTGAATACAAAAAAGTAATAAAGAATATGGGAAAATACATATATATATTTATGTTTGCATCATCATATATTTTTTACCAACCAATATCAGTTATATTTATAACATTTAGTTGTTAAAAAGAAACATATCATGAATATGGAAGAAACAAACACAGAGATATTATGATTGATTCCTCTTTTCATTTTTTAACACTACTTTTGTTTATCAAATTAAGACCTAGCTAGCTAGGCATATGGTCGACGATATGATAAATAGTAATCTACTAAATTAATTACAAGATAACTACGTATCTAACTTAACAAATTAACTCTATATATATATTTTATACACTACTTGAAATTTTTGTTTCCCAAATTTCAACAAGTAATGAATTATGTTCTTGAACTATTCATATCATTAAAAATTCATTCCGAACGGTTAAGATTGTTGTATTTATAAATTTTTGTCCATTTTTATAAATGAGATGAGTCTAACATAGATAAAAGTTCACGGAAGCATAATTAATTAGTACATGTCAAATTCAAAGTTTGGGAGCATATAATCTAATACATGCGTACACAATCACTACAAAACTACTTTTAGTGTGATAATCTTTTAGTCACAATATATATTTTTTGTGATCAACTTTTAATCACAACAAAAAATTACTTATAACTTAAATATAGCATTTAGATAAGTTGTCCTTAATTTACTTTTAGTCACAATAAGTATTGTGACTAAAAGTATATTTAATCATAATAAATTGTGATTTTTGTAACTAATATATTTAGTTACGGACCTTTTAGTCACAACATAAGAATGATAATTTATAATTAGTCACAACTTTTATATTTTTATTAGTTACAAATTTTATTGTGACTAAAAGTAAGATTTTTATAATGAATTATGATAATAAAATTGAGAAAATAGTTAATTTAGGAGCATTTTTAACCGCACGAGATGATTTGGGGCAAATACCTTAATTAATTAGCTTGTTATATAAAGACTAACTAAGATTTTTGTCCCCTAAACTTTGACATATACCAAATTATGCCCCCTGAACTTTAAGGTTGTTAAAAATACCCCTTAAACTATTGAGATTGTTGGAATATTTAAGGACTTTTGTTCAATTTTAGTAAAAAAGTCTAACATGGATGAAAGTTTAGGGAGCATGATTTATTATACATGTCAAAGTTCGAATGAAATGATTTGGTATAGTTATCAAAATCTAGGAAGCATGGTTTAGTACATAAATAATCATGAAATAGTAAAATTGAATGAAATTAGACAAAATTCCTTAAATCCAACAATCTCAATAGTTCAGGAAGCATAATTTGGCAAAATTGAGGAGACAAAAATCCTAATTAGCTTTATATAAATATATTGTTGAATAAAATCCACTTATAACCAGTCCTCTTTACAAATATCCACATCAGCAAAATACAAACAGTTTAAAAAGCAAGTAAGACTCGATCCTAGGGTGGCTTCGCCTCTAGTGGATCAAGACTTAGTAGTTAGTTACAACTGATGTTGTAACTAACTCCTAAGGCTTTGATCAACCGACACAACAACAATATAAATATACAGATCAAAGCAGAAAAACCTAGATCTACAACATTGAATACAGAGAAAAACAGAAATAGAGAGAGAGAGAAGGAGAAAACCCTAGTTTGAGTCTTCAAATTAAGATCCAACCATGAGAATCCAGATCTCATGGTGAGAAGCTCGAAGAAGCAGTACATGCACAGAGAAAGAAAAGAAGAGAGTTAGATCGAGAATAAAACACAGAGAAAAAACAACAAAACAAAGTGTAAAGAAAGAAATCGAGCTTACCTGATCGATTTCTGTGACAGGAAGCTCCCAAAAGTTTGTAAACAAACCTTGTGATAGTGGATATCAAGCTTCTATCTCTGAGAAGAGCTTGACAGAGACGTAGCCCAGATTTGGGTGAACTCTGAAACAAATTTCTGGTGTTTTCTCTCCTTATCTTTCATTTTCTTTTCATCTAACCTAAAAGCTTTGTGTCTGAGTGTTTGGGATTCTAGACTCTTCTACTGAGTCTTTGAATCAAAGGATTCATACGACATCAAGATTGATGTCGTGGGGTTAATACGGTGCCGTTTAGTCTAAGGGTTTACTTAGACTAGGAAAGGTCATTTTTGACCTTGATAACTGATATTGTGGCTTTGTTGGTGTAGGGTTAAAACGGTAAAAATCCTACAGTGGTATCAGAGCCTGGTTTGGCTAAGGAAGATCAACAAAGAATCAAGAAAACAATATCAGGAAGGAATTGGCAAGAAAATCTTGAAAGAAAGATTGACAAAAAGAACAACACTCAAACAGCAAGAATATCAAGATTCAAATTCAAATATCAGAAATACAAACTGAGAAAATTCTAAAACTCTTATCTGTTTCTTTTCAATTTCATTAAAATGAGTAACATAAAGGTTGACATTGATAAATTTGATGGTACAGGGGATTACAGAATTTGGAGGAGGAAAATTAGGTCTCTACTAGCTCAACAAAAATTACTAAGGGTGCTAGATGAACCTATTGAATGGCCAGAAGGAACCTCTAAAATACAACAAGAAGAATACCTAAATCAAGCATCGGAATTCTAATCTTCAATCTATCAGATGCTATAATAAGATTAGTAGACAAGGAAGAGACTCCATCAAAGATTTGGAAAAAGCTAGAGGAGCAATTTCAACAGAAATCTTTGACAAACAAGATTTATCTCAAGGAAAGGATTTTTGGGTTCAAAATGAACCAATCCAAGTCCTTAGATCAAAATCTTGATGAGTTCTTGAGGATGCACATTGAGCTTGCAAACTCAGGGGAGAATGAGGCTCTTAGTGATGAAAACCAAGCCATCATCATACTTAATTCATTGCCGAAACTTACAGAGAAGTTAAAACAAAGCAATTAAGTATGGAAGGACCTCAATCACTCTTGATGAGGTCATCTCTGCCTTAAAATCTAAGGACTTAGAGATGAAATCAGAAAAGAATGGTGGCTCTAATGGTGAACTAAATCTGAGTAGAGGCAGATCTACTCAGAAGAAGCCTTGGCATGGAAAAGGGAGGAGTCAAAGCCATAGCAGGGGTCCAAACAGAGGACAAAACAAAGGCGATCAAATTCTAAAGGACCACAAGATACGAAGGATGTTACAACCGTGGGAAACCCGGACATTTCAAGAAAGATTGCTATTTCTTGAACAAAAACGAAAGAACAAGTTTAATGGACAAAGAAGCGCTTACAATTCGTAATCCGTAAACCCTAATAATAAAACGGATCACCAAAATGCAAATTTTAGTGACTCGTTATGAAAATGGGGAAGTTTATGTTGCGGGATCATCTTTTAAAGATGATTGGATACTTGACTCGTTGTACATTTCATATGACTAATAACAGATCTATTTTGATCGATTTCGTGGATTCAACTAAGTGGAAAAGTGATTCTAGGGAATGACCAAAGCCGTGAAATTAAAGGGGCAGAACAAAGTGGCATTTAAGATGCATGATGGGGTCACTAGATCATTAACTGGGGTAAGATTTGTACCTGATTTATCTAGAAACCTAATTTCACTAAGTGTGCTTGATGATTTAAAAATAGAAAGCAAGATCAAAGATGGACAAATGAGAATATGCAAAGGATCTATGACTATCATCAAAGGAATTAAAAAGGAAGGCCTATACTACATGATTGGTGAACCTATAGCTAGAAGCAACAACACCGTTGGACAGAACAACATTCTACAAAGTCCTGAAGATGCTAAAGCTATACTATGGCACAACAGACTTGGACACTTAGCAGAAAAAGGTTTACAGATTGTGAATGAACAACAACTACTGGGCAAGGACAAAATCAGCAAAGTGGAATTTTGTGAGCATTGCATACTTGGAAAACATCATAGACTGAAGTTCAAAACAGGGACACATAAATCTAAAGGTATATTAGATTATATACATTCGCATTTATGGGGTCCCGAAAAGACTCCAACTCATGGAGGTAATACCTATTTTCTATCTATAGTTGATGATTTTTCTAGAAAAGTGTGGATTTTCTTATTGAAAAATAAAAATGATGCTTTTCAAAGGTTTAAACATTGGAAGACACTTGTTGAAAATCTTACTAACGTAAAGGTTAAAAACCTAAGGACGGACAATGGTCCGGAATTTTGCAACAATGAATTTGACATGTTTTGCAGAGAAACAGTATTCAAAGACACGAACGTTTAGGCTAACACCACAACAAAATGGTGTTGCGTAAAGAATGAACAGAACCATTCGAACAAAGCCGGATGTATGTTGATACAACTGTTTGTCCCATGGTTTCGGGGAGAAGCGCTATGACATCCGCTTATTTAATAAACAGATGTCCCTCAAGTGTTATTGAATTCAAAACACACGAGGAAAGGTGGTCCGGTAAACCACCGCATCTTTCAAACCTGAGAGTTTTTGGTTGTAGTGCATTTGTGCACCAGAGTATTGGTAAGCTGGAACCTAGAGCTATTAAAGGGGTTTTTCTAGGCTATCCTGAAGGAGTTAAGGGCTACAGAATTTGGCTAAGAGACAAATGTGGATTCAAAACTATAATTAGCAGAGATGTTATTTTCAAAGAAAATGAATTTCCTTGTTTGCTTAAAACTAACCCTGCAGTACAAGAGACACTAACCATGCGGGTACAATACGCTTGACCCTACTCTATGGAGGCTAGATGACCAAGAAGAACTCCGATATAAATCGTGGAACCCACTGGAAGTGAACCTCGATCGGGATCGGGTGGAACACACGTAAAGCTCCAACAAGAGAAGGAATCGAAGGAGAAGAGCAACAGGGAGATGAAACTGAAGTTGTTCAGCCCACTGAAGCTCTGGATGACTACCAATTAACTAGAGACAGAGAGAAAAGGACACCTAAACCTAATCCTAAGTACAGTTTCAACATCTGGAATGAAGACATAGCCTATGCCTTCATGACTGCTATGAAATCTCTAAGTACAGAACCTCAAACCTATGAAGAAGCTATGACAGACCTAATGCTAAGAAATGGTTTAAAGCTATGGATTCGAAATGGTGTCTCCGAAGAAAAACAAGACCTCGGATAATGGTTCTAAGTGCCTAAAGGGAAAAGAATAATAGCTCGCAAATGGGTTTACAAGCATAAAGAAGGGATACTTGAAGGTGAACCTATAAGATTCAAGGCTAGGTTAGTAGCCAAAGGTTTTACACGTAAAGAAGGAGTTGACTACAATGAGATATTCTCACCGGTAGCCAAGTACAAGACTATAAGGATAATGCTATCTATAGCTAATCGGTTTGACATGGAAATTGATCAAATGGATGTCACTACAGCCTTTTCTACATGGAGACTTAGAAGAAGAGATTTATATGGAATGTACCTAAAGGTTTTGAGATTAAAGTGGAAGGAAAATATGGTACTCAGGTTGGTTAAGTCCTTGTATGGACTCAAACAAGCTCCTAGACAAGGAACGTAAAGTTTGATGCTTTTATGTTAAAGCATGGGTTCAACGTAAGCTACCATGACACATGCATCGTACTACAAAGGAGACTCTATAAAAGATGTCATCTACTTACTACTTTATGTAGATGACATGCTTATTATAAGTCAAGAAAGGACTAGGGTTGATATGGTTAAAGCTCTACTCAAGACAGAATTTGAAATGAAGGACCTTGGAAATGCTACCAAGATCCTTGGGATATCTATACTAAGAGACAAGAGATAAAGGAAAACCGGTGCTTAGACAGGAAGATTACATTGAGAAAATCATAGATAAGTTCTCAATGAGAGATGCTAAGGTTGTTAAGCAACCTATTACTAGCCAAGATACACTTTCTAAGGAACAATGCCCTAAGACAGAAGGAAATTGAAACTATGAAGGATGTACCCTATTCTAATGTCAGTAGGTCTCGTGATGTACTTAATGGTAAGTACTAGACTCGATCCGGGATTTGCTATGAGTGTACTTAGCAAATACATGGCTAATCCAGAAAAGTTCATCAAGTTAGCCATGAAATGGGTGTTCGAGTATCTACTTGGGACAACTAAGGTTGGATTAACCTACAATAGACAGAAAGCTAACACTATAATTGAAGGTTATAAAGTGACTCGGTACTATGCAGGGACGGGGACAATAGGAGATCTACATCCGCCTATTTCTTTCTAATTGGAGGTAACCGTGTAAGTTGGAAAGTTCAACTTCAACCCGTTGTGGCACTATCAACTACGTAAGCCGAGTATGTGGCCACAACCGAAGCTATAAAGGAAGCTATATGGCTAAAAGTGGCTAATGAAAGAACTTAATCTACTTAAAGGAGTACCCATCGTGTACTCGCATACCAGAGCCGCATATTTCTATGTAAGAACCCTATGTTCCATGACAGAACAAAACACATAGAAATTAAGTATCACTTCATCGTGACAAAGTGACACAAGGAGAGATAGATATAGAGAAGGTGCCTACCGAGGATAACCCAGCCAGACATGGGAACTAAAATTGTGACTCTTAACAAGTTCATACATTGCATGAACTTGTTAAGAATCGACAAAGGAGACTAAGTGTAGGACCTATCAAGCTAGGACTCTCGGAGATAAACATACAAACATCGTAATCGGTTATAAGAGGATTTCGGGTGGAAATTGTTGAATAAAATCCACTTATAACCAAATTCTCTTTACAAATATCCACATCAAGAAAATACAAACAAGCTTTAAAAAGCAAGTAAGACTCGATCCTAGGGTGGCTTCGCCTGCAGTGGATCAAGACTTAGTAGTTAGTTACAACCGATGTTGTAACTAACTCCTAAGGCTTTGATCAACCGACACAACAACAATATAAATATACGGATCAAAGCGAGAAAAACCTAGATCTACAACATTGAATACGTAGAAAAACGTAAATAGAGAGAGAGAGAAGGAGAAAACCCTAGTTTGAGTCTTCAGCTCCAAGATCCAACCATGAGAATCCAGATCTCATGGTGAGAAGCTCGAAGAAGCAGTACATGCACAGAGAAAGAAAAGAAGAGAGTTAGATCGAGAATAAAACACAGAGAAAAAACAACAAAACAAAGTGTAAAGAAAGAAATCGAGCTTACCTGATCGATTTCTGTGACAGGAAGCTCCCAAAAGTTTGTAAACAAACCTTGTGATAGTGGATATCAAGCTTCTATCTCTGAGAAGAGCTTGACAGAGACGTAGCCCAGATTTGGGTGAACTCTGAAACAAATTTCTGGTGTTTTCTCTCCTTATCTTTCATTTTCTTTTCATCTAACCTAAAAGCTATGTGTGTGTGTGTTTAGATTTGAGTTTTTCTGGGCTTTCTGGGTTTCTAGGGTCTGGAATCGAGCAAGTTCTCAGAGAGAACTTGCTCTGCTAGGGTTTCGAGTTTGTGAGTGTGTGAGTGATTTCAGGTCTCGAGTTGTTTCGGGATTCTAGACTCTTCTACTGAGTCTTTTAATCAAAGGATTCATACGACATCAAGATTGATGTCGTGGGGTTAATACGGTGCCGTTTAGTCTAAGGGTTTACTTAGACTAGGAAAGGTCATTTTTGACCTTGATAACTGATATTGTGGCTTTGTTGGTGTAGGGTTAAAACGGTAAAAATCCTACATATATAATAGTATCTTTATTAGAATATTTTTATTAGCACAACTGACGACACAGAAACAACACATACTAGTGCTTGTGATATCTCTATTTAAGTCATGAGTCCAAGTTTCATTAAAATTACAAAATCCTAGCTAGCTATTATCAAAAGTTCATCATTATTAATTTCACTTTTCAACCTTTATATTATTCCGTTCATACAAATGGATAGATCAGTAGAAGGAGAACTTAAAGTGAATGTTCTTACTAATCACCCATCAATATCATCATCATCATCATCATCATCATCCCCTCTATGGGTACTCTACTATAAGGAGTGTCAAATTAATTTTCTTAAAAAGGTACGTACCCCTACATATAAATATTTATATACTAATATTCCCAAAACTCCCATTACGTTAATTGAAATTATAGTTTCATATTAATATTGTAATGTTATATAAACATATATATAGGTGGTGGCAGAAATCATAGCAACGTTTCTGATGGTGTTTGTGACATGTGGGGCGGCTGCCCTAAGTGGAAGTAATGAGAAAAGAGTGCCACAGCTGGGAGCATCACTCGCCGGCGGCCTCATTGTCACCGTCATGATATACACCGTCGGCCACATCTCCGGTGCACACATGAACCCCGCCGTCACTCTTGCTTTCGCCGCCGTTCGACATTTTCCATGGAAACAGGTATCACTACTTGTTTTAGTGTAATATATATATATATATAAATTTATGAAGGCAAATGTATTTTTATTATCTGTACCTAAAATTATAATTTTTGTTTTTCATATGATACACTAATATAGTATACTTAATTTTCGAAAATATTCAAGTAAATAAATTAATTTAAACAGTTAGTTGTACATGTACTCATATTTGTTTAAATATGTTTTTTAAATTTATGACATATTAATTATAACTCCAATAAAGATTGGAATGTAATTTCTACCAATATATATCTATGTATATAAAGAAAATAATATACTATTATACGAGAAATTCTAATTATTAATTGAAAGAAAAAATTCCCTTTCAAAAAAAAAAAAAAAAAATTGAAAGAAAAAATGTTGGCGATCGAGTTGTCATCATATATATAGTTCGTTTCTTTCTTTTCATTAATTAATTGGTCATTAGATAAAGAGATCACGATGATGACTCTTCTTAGTTAATTTGTTAATTAGTTAATTAATTAAACTACAAAAAACATTTTGTATGCGTAGACACACACGTGTTTGAATGCCATAGATAATTGAAGAATTTGGTCACAAGGATCGATCCAATCATTTTCCAAAATAGTTACCAAACATCAATTATTGGAATTAATTAAGTTAATTAGTATATTTTTGCAGGTTCCATTGTATGCAGCAGGTCAAGTTATAGGTGCAATTTTAGGAGCATTTACACTACGTGAAGTGCTAGACCCAATTCAAGATATTGGAACCACAACACCACATGGGACACATGTCCAAGCTTTGATCATCGAAATAGTTGTTACTTTTATTATGATGTTTGTCACTTCTGCTGTCGCAACTGATACTAAAGCTGTATGTTCATTAATTACAAAATACCATCATTAATATATAATCTTATATTTTTTATTTTAATAATAATAATTTAATTAATCTTCCAATTTCATTGCTTTGCTTTCAGGTTGGAGAACTGGCTGGTATTGCAGTGGGTTCAGCTGTGTGTATAACATCAATCTTTGCTGGGTAAGCAATTATATGGGTTCAGATTATAGGCCCATATCCCGGCCCAAAAAGAGTGACTCAGTCCATAATATAATTTCTCAAATCTAATTAATCCCACACATAAGGGAAATTAATCAATATTTAGGGATTATTTCGTAAATACTTAAAAGTGAAAAAAAATTCATATTTTCATAGATTTACATTTTTTAAGGTTTTAACATTGTTTTTTATATATACATAAAAATATGTAGTGTTGTTTTTTCATTGTTTTGAAAATAATATTTTTTTTTCTGAAAAAAATAAGTGAAAACCTTGTAAAATAAATGTAAATTTCCCTAATATTTATCAATTTTTACTTTATGTGATATTTTGGTAAGGGGAATTAATTAACATTAGATTGATGAGTCCTAAAAAGGATTAATTAATTACAAAAAATAAGTGGTATTTGTGAATATACAGACCAATATCAGGTGGATCAATGAACCCAGCAAGAACACTAGGCCCAGCAATTGCGAGTGGGCAGTACAAAGGGCTTTGGGTATATATGGTTGGCCCAGTAATTGGAACAATGATGGGCTCATGGGCCTACAGATTAATTAGAGTGGATGACAAGGCTGTCCATGCAATCTCTCCTTCCTATTCATTCAAACTCCCAACCAAGATGAATAACCACCAACACGTTGTAGTTGACCCAAACATTGACTCCCTTGTTTGAAATTTTTTATGTATTTTATTTTCTCCTATAAAATATTAAAATTTTCTTTATGGAGAAATCATAGATATTAATTATATATACATATACATGTAAAATGTTAGTAGTATTAATGAGAAGTGAGCCAAACATTAGTAACACCTTTCCACTAATTTATAGTGTTGTCATACTCAATTATTGATATAAATATATAGTATTATATGGTACAGTGCAAACTCTAAAAAAGTATTTGGATAGATCCCTATTTATTTGGACATACATAAAAGTTTTATAATTTAATATTTTTTAAGATGAAAATTACTTGAGTGCAATCTGTGACCGTGATCTGTAAGGAAAACACCGGGTAAGCTGTACAATCCCACACCGCCTAGGGAAGGTCAAGCGAGATGATTCTGAGACTGTGTAGGTATGGGACTACACAGTTGAAGAGAGCTTAAATGGATTGATTGGTACTACCTATGTCAACAAGGTGCATCTTGTTTTTCGGTAGCCCATCACGAAAAAACTCCACAGTTAAGCGTGCTTGACCTGGGAGCAATTTCAAGATGGGTGACCTCCTGGGAAGTTTTCCCAGGAAGCGTGCGAGTGAGGACAAAGCACGCTGGAAACACTCGTGTTGGTCTGTAGGGTCAGTCATCGATCCAGGAAGCAGCCAGAGTGACGTACTCGTGTATAAGAGCCATTTATTCCGTGGGTGTAAGGGCCCAATGGAGGCTTGAAGCGGGAACGTTACAAATGGTATCAGAGCCTTGACCCAGCCGGAAGTGTGGTCGACGAGGACGTCGGACCCCGTAAGGGGGGGTGATTGTGACAGTCAGTAGTCCCGTGATCCGTAAGGGGAAACACCGGGTAAGCTGTACAATCCCACACCGCCTAGGGAAGGTCAAGCGGGATGATTCTGAGACTGTGTAGGTATGGGACTACACAGTTGAAGAGAGCTTAAATGGATTGATTGGTACTACCTATGTCAACAAGGTGCATCTTGTTTTTCGGTAGCCCATCACGAAAGAACTCCACAGTTAAGCGTGCTTGACCTGGGAGCAATTTCAGGATGGGTGACCTCCTGGGAAGTTTTCCCAGGAAGCGTGCGAGTGAGGACAAAGCACGCTGGAAACACTCGTGTTGGTCTGTAGGGTCAGTCATCGATCCAGGAAGCAGCCAGAGTGACGTACTCGTGTATAAGAGCCATTCATTCCGTGGGTGTAAGGGCCCAATGGAAGCTTGAAGCGGGGACGTTACACAATCTATCTATATATTATAAGGTAAGGATACAGTAGACTCTTTAAATAAGTGTTTTGATAGATTCTTTATCTGTTTCAATATCTATGAGAGTTTTTTAGTTTTTGGTCTATTTTTTTTTTATTATTACATAAGTTGTAACTATTTAGAACAATTTATAAATTTTCAAAAATTTTTGAGTAGTTTGCAATGTTGAAAATAAAATTTACATATTTTATTGCACGTGCAACTATTTTTCTTACATGCGCGATAGACAATTGTTTAAATCTTATTTTTGTTACGGTAAACTATTTAGAATTTTATAAAAATTTATAAGTGATTTTAAATAGCAATAATAAAAAAAAAACTAAATTATTTTACTAAATGTTAAAACAAATAAAAAATTTACCAAAATAATCTTTTACGGGTCTACAGACATTTCCAATATTAATATATTATTTAATGTATAGGCCGTTTGGTGTGGGGTATATATCAACATGGAGTGTATTATACATATTTATATCATCATTAAAAGGTATTTTTAATGTTATTTATTGTATTTAATTTATGGAATTTTATTATTATTTTTTTTTTGTGATTTTTTAAATAATAAATATATTTTAATACTAATAAAGGTGTATTTATATGGGCAAGATTTCAAAAGCGCACGTCTTTTATGATAGTGGTCAATAATTATTTTTCAACACATGAATAGACTATTGCATAATTAATAATTTATATGAAAACTTAAAATTGAAGGAGCAAAAAATAGGATTTAAAATAGCTTTAATTAAAAGAGTCTATAAAATAAGTCAATATGAATTTAACTATAGGAGTGGAATAACCAGGACACCACACCTAAAAGAAAACTATAGATGTTAAAGAAAATTTTATATAAAAAATCTTTTAATTGCCTTTTAGAAAAATAAAAGTCAAACATATGTAATTTTTTATTAGATATAATTATTTGAATCCATATTATTTGTTCTTATTTTGTATTTAAGAGAATAAAAATTAAAATCTTCTTTTTTAAAATATGAACCATTTTTCTGTATTATTTTAATAAATTATGGGTGTAGCTAGAAATAATATTATAAAGAAAAAAAAAATAAGGGTGAAAAAATATTGGAGAATTACTACCCCATATATTATTTTTCAACTTTTTGTTTCTTTTTTCAAATTTAAAGTTTGAGTTGTTCCGATTGTTTCTATGTGGAAAGTATACGGATTTTTGTGGCAATTTAAGTTCCTTCGTTAGTTCGTATATGAGTTTCAATGTAGAATTCCGTAAAAATATATTAAAAAAAAAAAAAACTGTTTTAAAGTTTGAAAACAAAAATACCCCAAAAATATTTTATTTTCTTAATTTTTTTTTTATTTATTTTTTTTTTTTTTATAAAAGGCTAATTTTGTACCAAGTCAAATTTAATAAAATATGTGGAAATTGTTACAAAATCATCCAGACATTTATCCTTCTATTTGTAATTTATTTATTTAATCAAAACAAAATAAATGTTACGCAATCCAACATTCACAAGATATATAACATTAAACTCACTCACTTACATATTACAAATAAAATTAAAAATTTGTTGGTCTGAATTTTCTCCTATCAACAAGTAATATTACCCAATTTTTAGCATCAAGATTGATTCTCGTGTGAAAACATCTCTAAGGTTAAGAAATTTATGCCAATACTCTAAATCTATTTGTAATTTATTGTCTTGTATTTTTTTTTCTTTTAAAAATATGAATCCTTAAAGAAACTATATATTTTACTATTTTTAGATATTAAGTCAGTATATATAGTTATCCAATTTAATCATATTTTGATGTAAAAAAAAATCTAACTATTGCATAAAAATATATCACAACTAGAAAAATTTATTATGATCAATATCTTTGTTATTTTTTATTTTGGAATATGTATGTTTAATACATAATTTGATGCAAAATGACACCATATCAAATCATTAGCTCCCAAAAATTAATCATGAGTTGTTTAGATGGATCGAAGAGGAAGAGATAATGTCATTTTGGTCAAATATAATTTTTTAAGGAATTACAGGAAAATATATAAATAATTTAGAGAGGTGACATTATATAGAGTACAAAGCTTTTTCAACATTGGGTTTAACCTAAATTAATTATGGCTGCAGAGAAAGATTGCAGCACACTAGAATTTTCTATAAATTAGTAATGAATAGAGTAACTCATATTGTACAATTTTTTTTTTTATATGTGGAACAATATTGTCTAATAAGCACAATAACAAAAACAATCAATAGTGTTCACTGTATGTGTATATATAATTAATGTGAAGTGGAGATTAAGTAGGCTTGTTTTACAATATATATATATATATATATAATACACAATTTCTTTTTTCTTTTTTTCTTTCTTTCTTTCTTTGTTTTTTCAGATTTTTCTAGTGTAGGGCTGTAGGCTTGAGTTAATTTGAGTAAAAATACAATTATACTCACACATACATATAAATTATAACAGTCACCTATTGTTGAGCATAGCTCAAACTCTTAAACTTTATTTCAAAATATATAAAATTGTCCCTCTAAACGGTACATTTGTAATAAAAGTTAAATTGAACGAGATTTATTTGATGTAATATTTGCTGTTGTCAAGTTACATATTATGGGTGGTGGTACCATGAAATGGGGATGGGGTCCCATAAACCATAATTTTATATATAATAATGAATGTAGTTATTTAATCAGCTTAATTAGTAGATAGTTTATAGTGTGAAGGAAATTAAGACGTGTAGAAAAGCTTTTTAAAGGGCTGCGCCTTGAGATTTTGGGTACCTCGACAACGACACTGTAACCTCTCCTCATTATTAATTCAATTATAACTCTCTAATCACTTCCATTCTCATGTGTTAAATACTAAATTTTAAATTAAATCTTACTTTTACAGGGTATATCCTTTAATTAGTTTATGGGGGTATATATATGAACCTACTTCAATATATATAAATTGTAGAGAAAGTAAAACAGGCCGGGCAAACCCAAATTGAGAGAAATCTAATAATATAAGAAAGCTTAATTCAATATTAGTGAGGGGCCATTTTATATAGACAACTGATCAGTACATTACAAAGTGTAACAAACTTAACAAAAATTAACTACCTCAACTAACTACTCTTACTAAACTAATTAATTTTAGCTAACAGTAGGAATAGTGTTAACATCCCCCTCAAACGAAAAAGAATTTGAGCCATTTTTCAGTTTGGATTTGAGGTGGCTGAATCGATTGATATTGGCTTAGCTGCTTGGGATTACAATAAGCTACTTGATGTTGCTTGCTCTTTCTTTCTGTCAAGTTGTTTAGTGTTAAGGGCTGAGTTATTGTGCAATACGAGAAGGGTATGTTACATTTTCTTTGGGATCTTAGGCTGAGAAATTTTGTGATTGAATCTGATTGCAGTAAAGCAACTAGATAAAACAATTGTTAAGATGACTCGAATAGTGGACTGAAAGTCTCTGTAAAATCATAACCATATTGTTGCAGAAAACATTTTGCCACTAATCTTGTTTTATATTGAGCAACACTACCATCTTGATTTTCTTTTTTCCTGAAAACCCATCTAAGAGGAAGTAGAAAATTAGTTTATGGGGTATATCTTAACTAATTACTTAACTAACTCTATATACAAAGCATATTAACTAAGAGATAACACTCTATCTAACACTAAAGGCTGAGTTATTGGCAATACGATCGAGAATGGTACGTAACATTTTGCTCGAGATCTTAGGCCGAGAAATTTCTTGATTGAATCTGATTGCAATAAAGCAATGGTCTATTAATGGCACAGTTAATAGTTGTTTAGATTTTGATGCAATCATCAATGATATTTATTGTTTTAATTTTGCGAATACTTGTGGTAAAATATGCTTTGTTGTTAGAGAAACTCATATTGTTACTCATATTTTGGCCAAATTAGCTTTATTTTCTAAAGCTTGTGCTTTTTGTGAAGAAATTGTCCCCAATATGGTGAATGATACCATTGTAGCATACCTACCATTTTCTTTGTAATCTTCTTGTGGATCAATTTAAACTAATGTACAGAATTAAACTAATTAAAACTCAAAACAAGAAACAATTAATAATGACAATATCAACAAATTCAAAAATTGAGGAGAAATAAAATAGAACAGAAAAATTAAACGAAGCAAGAAAACCATAAAATCTACTAAGAATTACACTGGTTCAAGTCCGATAGATTATCGAGATCTATGATTTTAATCCAGTTTTGAAAAACCATCGTAAACTTCTTTATTGATTGAGCAAGAACACAAGTACAATACGAAACCCAAAAACTCAATCTCTTTTTCTTCTCTATATATCTCTCTCTCTATACCTCTCAATTGAAACTCTCTCTCAATCGTATTCTCAGTCCTCTTTTATAAATAATGATATAGTGGTGGTATTTATAGGTCAAGGATATCTAACTAAGTAGTTAATTTGGTTACGACTTAACAGTCTTAATTAGTTCCTTACAGAGAGATCTCTAAGTTAGCTCCAAAGCTCTCCGGGTATGAACTACGCTTCTTGGCTAACGAAGCTGGAAGGACGTTCCGGATAGATATAAAGTCAATTGGAACAAGCTATTTGGGACTCTTTCTTAAAAGGGACAGCTAGTCTTCTAAAACTCTTTTTCAAAGTAGGACTAGTTTTTCTGAAGACTTCTTTCGGATGGTCAAGTTAGTCTTTCGGAACTCCTATCTGAACGATAACTAACTTTCCATAAGACTTAACTTGAAATTTTTTCATTTAAATGAACTATACCACAGCTCTTGAGTGTTTAACGAAATCATTCCTATTTCAAAGAAAAAATGAGAATCATGTTCCATAAGGTTTCTTAATTGAGTAGTAATGCTTTTCACTCATGTGATTAGACATGTCAAAAGAATCACAAAACATAGAGGAAAAATAAAATGAAAAGGTAAAGCACAAAACTTACCAAACAAAACAACTAGTCCTGTATACATTTGGCTGCAAAATATTCTTAATTGAAAGTCGGTTGATTTATTTTTGTTTAAATAGTTGACTTTTCACTGTTTATTCCAGATTTTGTTTTGTTTTTTTTTTCTTTTCTTAAAAAAATACAAAAAAAAAAATAATAAAAATAAAAATATGGGTGGTGTGCTTAGATTAACTAAGGTACAGATAATTTCAAAAACATAATTCATTTTGGAGGTTAGAATTTTAATTACAAATAATTAATTAATTACAAGGCAGAGGGAGAGAAGGTGATGAAATAATTTAATTTTCCCATCTTAAATATTTAGGTGATAAGCTTCACTCCTTTCCTATAAATATAGGATCCAGCTAATTAGAAAGTAATTTAAATAAATTAAGAGTGTGTGTTTGGGTGTTGGGATTTGGGAATGGAATTCAAGTCGAGAGGGTCATCATCAGATGAAGTTGTGTCATTGAGTTTGCCCCTTTTGATTGGTGATGATAAAGAAGATCAGAAGCAGAAGAAGGTGAAGGAATATGGGTCACCCCAAACAACAACAACAACAACTACTCCATCCAGATCTTCATTCCATACCCATACCCATACCCATACCCCCAATAATGCTTTATCAGGTTCTTCTTCTTCCTCTTCTTTCATCCCCTATTAAAATTTATATTTAATTTCAAGATTATGATAATAATTTGAGATATTTTTATTATTTGAGATTGATTTATCGTTTTTCTGGGATATTCTGGTACTCATCATAATAGTGATGATGATGTTGATATTTTTGATTCCGTACATTTTTAAATTTGTTGGCACAAACAAACAATTGTCTTTATGTGTACGTGTGTGTGGCACGTACGTATTTTGATTCATGTGGCAACCAAACAAGATTCAAACACATATTAAAATTCATTTTCAAAACAAAGAAAGAAGGCAAAGATTTAAAAAAGAAATAGAATAAATAGAATTTTTACTTTTCAAATATGATTTTTTGTACAGTTTTGCCCAATAAAGTTTAGTCTTTTGCAAAAAAAAAAAAAATTATAGTTATTGTTGTAAATATTTTCTTTTAGTTAAATTTTGTTTATTTTTAAAAAAATTTATTTATGTGATTATGAATTATCTGTATAATTATAGGATAATAATTTATTTAATAATTTTAAGTTACTTAAAATTTAATTTATTATCATTAAATGTACTAATTACATACTATGAAAGAATGTATATAATTTTAAGCTACTAATTTTAAGAACGTATATAATTTACATATTTTCATAATTTATTATTAGACTTTATTGAACTAGAATAGATTAGCATTAGTAATATATCAATAAATTGTTTAAATAAATGAGCTAAATGCAACTACAAAAGAATATTTGCAATAATTTTCAAAGTTCAAGAAGTATTTTATGCCGCAAAGAAAAATTTAAGGAAAAAAACTTACTAAAGGTTATAGTTCAATATATTAATTATAAAAACACATAATAAAAGAAATGCAAATGCATATTTTATTTTACATACATATTTTCCAAAGTAGTGTCGGAATTGCTCACGCCACATGGGGTCGTGTGGGCCATTCAATCTCTTATAAATTAGATTTTGATGTATAAAATTTTAACTATTTTTACGTTTGCCCCTATAAAATTATTTTTATTCATTTTAGTCCTATATAATCGTATTTTTATCCCTATAATGTTTGTCTTTTTTTTTTATTATTTTATCCTTACAAAATTTACATTTTTTTTCTCTCTAATAAATATTATATTCTTTTTTATCAATGTTGGCTTTTTTTTTTACAATTTTTTTGTCCCTAAGAAAAATTTATTGGCTTTACTATTGGATGTTAAATTAAAATATATAAAATTTAATATTAAATTACACTAACAATAATATATCACCTCTTTAAAATAATTACCATCTTAAAATATATGGCCATGTGGGTATGGGAATATATGGGTGTGCCTATGTAGTTGTATTGGGCCTGTCTGATATTATTCTTTCATTCCCATTAAATCCAATTAACTAACGCTTTGACATATCAAAGCCAAGCCACGTATATATTGCATCTCTCTCAATTACATATATTTATATGTAATATAAATATTTTCTTAGTGGAAATTAAGTGAATGAAGAAGAAGACATGCATATTCTCTGGCTTAGCGTTTGACCAGATCAAACTAATTAAATCTGTCTTGCTATACATATATATATATTATGTTCAGAGCAATTGCTTTTCATAAATTAAAAATCAATAATAAATAGTATGCTTTATATAAATATAAATATATTTATAACGAGTGCATCGATCATTCACACTATTGCACTAGAAACATGAATTAATTAAAGAAACAAAACTCAAATATTTTGTGTTGTGATATTTCTTTCTTAATGCACTAGATTAGATATTAATTTATGTAAACTTAATTTTATATATTTAATATACGTAAACATGTACTACTATCTCTCGTTTATATCTCATTTGGAAATATGTATATTTCACTATATAGATTTCAGTTCCCAACATAGTATGGGGAGATCAATAGAACCAGCAGAACCTGATCAATCACAAAATAATGATGATGATCATCATCATCATGATACTTCATTCTCACTTTGGGTGTTTTATAAAGACCAATTTCAACCTGGTTTTCTTAGAAAGGTACACACATACTATACATATATGTGTATATATAACAACAAATAATATCATTTATGATTTAATAAATAGTGTTTGAAGCTTAACTAGTTAATTAGTATAACATATTTTCTTTTTGCAATACACATATACCATTCTATCTCATGACTCATACACTCACCCCAATACTTTCCTGACCATTTGAACTAGTCGCAAGTGGTAATCTAATATATAATATAATTAATGATTTTTTTTGCTTAAGTAATTTATTATTATTATTATTATTCAGTTATGTGTATTGTTTGTCAAAATTAACTTTACAAATTACCAATAAAAAACACTGACAAATTAATTAAGTATTAACCTCTAAACCAAATTAAATCCTCCTTATTTATATTTTTAGACATAATATAATCAATTTTATGTTTATATGGAAGCAGGTTGTGGCAGAGATCATAGCAACGTTTCTGTTGGTATTTGTGACATGTGGTGCAGCTGCCATTAGTGCAAATGATGAGCATAGACTCCCAAAGCTCGGAGCATCCATCGTCGGCGGCCTCATTGTCACCGTCATGATCTACTCCGTCGGTCACATCTCCGGTGCACACATGAACCCTGCTGTCACTCTAGCTTTTGCAACTTTTCGACATTTTCCATGGAAACAGGTACATATTATATTATTATTACTCACATATGATATATGAATGATTGGTTGTTGTATATATGTAGGTTCCATTCTATGCAGTAGCTCAAGTAACAGGTGGAATTTTAGGAGCAATTACGCTACGTGAAGTGCTTAACCCAATACAACAACTTGGGACCACAACACCATCTGGGACAGATGCTCAAGCCTTGATCATGGAGATTGTTGTTACCTTTGTTATGATGTTTGTCACTTCTGCTGTCGCAACTGATACTAAAGCCGTATGTTGTTTAATTAATTAATACCCATCATTCTAATTTCTATCTCTATTCTTTCAATATTTATTATTGATTTATTAATTTTCTGAATATGGGCAGGTTGGAGAGCTAGCTGGTATTGCAGTGGGTTCATCAGTCTGCATAGCATCCATGTTTGCCGGGTAAACCACAGTATATATTAATTATCAAAAAAAAAAAAATAAAACCACAGTATATATTCAACATAAATATTGATCACATGCCCAAAAATATTTGATAATACAAAAATTATATCTTAAATGTGAAATCGTTAGTTTATTAAATTTTTTATTTATTTAAGACTAATACTATTAAATTAATTAATTAATTATATTTTAAAAAAATAATATTAAATATCTAAATTTAATATATTATTAAAATATAACTTAAATAATTAATAAAATACATTTAATTATTATTTAATTAATAATAAATATTTTTAAATAATTTATTTACTATTTTATTGTTTAATAAAATTAGTTAAATATTTATTCTAAAGAAATTTAAAACTAGATTTAATTGTATTATTATTATTTAAATTAATAATTAAGTAATAGCAACCACTCCAAAAAAAAAAAATATATTTTTAGTGACAATATTTTAGTCACAACATAATTTTTTTTAATGACTAAATGTGACTTTATTCATAATAAAAAATTACTTGTGACTAAAATATAGTGTTTATATACAAATTGTCACTAATTTAATTTTAATCACGACAAATATTATGACTAAAAAATAAATTTAGTCATAATATATTATGATTTTGGTAATTAATACAATTAGTCACAGATTTTTTAATCCCAACATAAAACTTATTATTTATAATTAGTCACAAATTTTATCTTCACTAAAATAATTTTTAGTATATCCCATGTTACTAGTACATAGATATAACATCAATAGTAATTAATAACACGAGGGAATACTTAACTAATTAAATACAGTACCAAAATTTTATTTATTTATTAGTATTCGAGTACAAATAAATTTTAACAGTATAGGACAATTGAGTTCTAATTAATTTGTTGATTTTAAATTGAAATTTACTGGGATGGGCTTTTACAACATGCAGGCCCATATCAGGTGGATCAATGAACCCAGCAAGAACACTAGGCCCAGCAATAGCGAGTGGGCAATACAAAGGGATTTGGGTGTATATAGTGGGCCCAGTAATAGGAACGTTGTTGGGCTCTGGCGCTTACAGAATAATTCGAGTGAGTGACAACAAGGCTGTTCATGCAATCTCTCCCTCCTATTCATTCAAACTCCCTACAAAGATGACCGATGCAACCGTTGTGTAGTTCCCCATATTTACTATATCACTCTCTATTCAATTCTATATTTTCTATCACCTTTATAAAATTGTGATTGTTTTTTCCTATTAATTTTAGTTTTTTTAATAAAGGTTTGTGTTTAATTTCCACCCTTTTAATAAAATGTGCTTATGATCTTTTCATCATATGTTTTTTTTTTAAGAAATCTTTACATCATATGTGTTAGAGCTATTATTAAAATAAATTGAAAACCAAGACTTACAACTCAATTGTACTAAAAGTAAATTATTTATGATTAGAAAGACAAACAAAAGAGATTAAATAAATTACAACTCTATAACAAAAGTTGCACATAACTTATAGAAATAGAGAAGAATAAGAGAATGTTACAACACAAAGTAAAAGTATAATAAAGAACACATATTTACAACATTGAGTGTGTCGATTAGTAAGAATCATCAAAATAACAAGCAGGTTTTACACATTTGTCTGAAAAACTTATTTTCTTTACTTTTAAGCATTAAAAGAACTCTCATAGAAATAGTTTTGAAAATTATCAAGCCATATATTTTCTATTAAGTGTTTGGTTGATATAGAAAGCTAGTTGTCGAAATAATTACCTTAAGAATCTAGTTATAGTGTTTAAGAGCACATACTGTAAAATTCACACATATCTTATACCTCGTGGTTATTACGAGCTCTTCATTGAGTGTAAATGAACTTAAATAGGTGATTTAAGAGTTATGAAAGTTGTTGTAAGTATTCCAACATTCAAAAATGCCCCAAAAATAAAGCTGAAAATATGGTACTAGTTAGTAGTTACTAGTTTTTTTTCAGCTTTTGTGAATTATTCTCCAAAACGTTCTAAATCTCTCTCTCTCTCTCTCTCTCTCTCTCTCTCTCTCTCTCTCTCTCTCTCTCTCTCTCTCTCTCTCTCTCTCTCTCTCTCTCTCTCTCTCTCTCTCTCTCTACACCTTATAAATGATAAATCTATAAGTCCTCAACAACTATATTTCATTATAGATTTTTATTGGGTCATCAACCCAAGTCCCACACATCAAGATAAGAATTGTCTTAAATATAAGTGTTTCACATAAAGTTCATTAGTATCAGGTCATTTAAAAAGATGCTCAAAAATAAATCCGTGTAGGCTAGACCCAAAGTAGACAATATCATACTAATGTAGGAGTTAAGGTGAGCTTGCTGATCTGACAAGTTGAATGAATGTGGCCCAACAAGTGGTAGTATCAAAGCCATTTCAAGAGTTGGGATAGTGTACTACATTTGCGTTGAGTGGGAGAAGCCCTCAATATGAACTTACGATTGAAGATCTGTATGGTCTCTTGTATCGAAATTCTAATTTATAGCGGTCAGGCAGTGTGTTTATTTGGTGATTACAGCGAAACTAAATAGAGTTCTATGTTTGTGTCGAAAGTCTTCCTAACAATGTTGATAGTTAGGTGGCAAGTTTTATTGGTGGTAGTAGTAGTACAAGATTTGGAGGGAAAGTCTAAGAGTACGAGGTCCTTAATTTAAGAGAAGATCTGTTGGAGTATCAACTCATGTCCCACATGAAAGAAATAGGTAAGAATTGCCTTGAATATACATTCCACCTATTCTATTAGTATGAGATTTTTGGGAAGGTGCTCAAAAATAACTTCGTGCAAGCTATAGGCTCAAAGTAAAAAATATCATACCATGTGAGAGTTAAGATGAGCTTGGAGCTCAATAAGTTGGATAATATATAACTTTTATAAATTTTAACCAACATGTTATATTTGAAGAATGAAAAATGATTAGAGGGGATGATGTTAGAGAGTTGACTAATCCTACATGTTTTGGTAAAGAAGAAAAAGTGGAGAAAAAGAAAACTTTGTAGAGACAAGTGAAGAGAAGAAGAAGAAGTTTTATGTTTGGTAGAAAGAAAATAAAGTGAAAGAGAAAAATGAGTGGAAAAAAAATTAGTGGACTCGCCAAATTTCTTCTTTCAAAACTTTGTGAGAAAATTGAGGAGAAATGTTTTATAGTATACCTAAAATTAAAACTACTTACTTAATGATTAAAAATAATTTATATCATTTTATTAAATTGTAATTGTAATTACTTTTACTGTTCATTTTATATCTTCATGTCAAATTTTAATATCAAACTTTTTATTATTCTAGGATATTGTTAATTTATTTTATATTTATATGATATGTTAATTATCATATTAAATTAACATGATAAATATAAATATATCAAAAAACATTGATCAATTTTTATATAAAACTAAAAGCATATGTAGCTAGGTTGACCCATATAAATTAATTTTCTTATAGAAAAATAATTAAAATAATAACTAAACCTTATCCTTTCTTAAATCAATTTAGTAATAAATAGTTAATTAAAATCTATACATCTTATCTCTCCCCTCTACACGCTACTTTGTCTCATTTGTTACTATTTCAAAATTAATCTTTCTCTCTCTCCTCTCCATTTCAACTATCCTCACACACACTTCTGTTTTCTCTCTCCCCCCATCATTGATCACTCTCCCTCTCTAGGGGAAGAGTTTGTAACGTCCCCACTTCAAATCTCTATTGAGCCCTTACACCAACGAAATAATTGCTCTTATACACGAGTACGTCACTCTGGCTGCTTCGTGGATTGATGATTGACCCTACAGACCAACACGAGTATTTTTAGCATGCTTTGTCCTCACTCGCACGTTTCCTGGAAAAACTTCCCAAGAAGTCACCCATCCTAAAATTATCCCAGGTCAAGCACACTTAACTGTGGAGTTCTTTCGTGATGAGCTACTAAAAATCAAGATGCACCTTGTTTGTAACGTCCCCGCTTCAAGCCTCCATTGGGCCCTTACACCCACGGACTAATGACTCTTATACACGAGTACGCCACTCTGGCTGCTTCCTGGATCGATGACTGACCCTACAGACCAACACGAGTGTTTCTAGCGTGCTTTGTCCTCACTCGCACGCTTCCTGGGAAAACTTCCCAGGAGGTCACCCATCCTGAAATTGCTCCCAGGTCAAGCACGCTTAACTGTGGAGTTCTTTCGTGATGGGCTACCGAAAAACAAGATGCACCTTGTTGACATAGGTAGTACCAATCAATCCATTTAAGCTCTATTCAACTGTGTAGTCCCATACCTACACAGTCTCAGAATCATCCCACTTGACCTTCCCAGGCGGTGTGGGATTGCACAGCTTACCCGGTGTTTCCCCTTACGGATCACGGGACTACTGACTGTCACAATCACCCCCCCTTACGGGGTTCGACGTCCTCGTCGACCACACTTCCGGCTGGGTCAAGGCTCTGATACCATTTGTAACGTCCCCGCTTCAAGCCTCCATTGGGCCCTTACACCCACGGACTAATGACTCTTATACACGAGTACGCCACTCCTACCGCTTCCTCGGATCGATGATCGACCCTACGTACCAACACGAGTGTTTCTGCGTGCTTTGTCCTCACTCGCACGCTTCCCGGGAAAACTTCCCAGAGGTCACCCATCCCGAAATTGCTCCTGTGTCAAGCACGCTTAATCGTGGAGTTCTTTCGTGATGGGCTACCGAAAAACAAGATGCACCTTGTTGACATAGGTAGTACCAATCAATCCATTTAAGCTCTATTCAACTGTGTAGTCCCATACCTACACAGTCTCAGAATCATCCCACTTGACCTTCCCAGGCGGTGTGGGATTGCACAGCTTACCCGGTGTTTCCCCTTACGGATCACGGGACTACTGACTGTCACATTGTTGATATGGGTAGTACCAATCAATCCATTTAAACCCTCTTCAACTATGTAGTCCACTACCTACACAGCCTCAGAATCATCCCACTTGACCTTTTCCAAGCGGTGTGGGATTGCACAACTTACCCGATATTTCCCCTTACGAATCATGGGACTACTGACTGTCACAGAGTTGCGAAGAGTACACACATCATAAAACCATATGTCGTCAACTATCACCACCCAACTTTAACATGCACATGACCAATGCCTATATTTGATAATCCAAGCATTCTTTTCAAACATCGGATCTTGAATTAACGACGTCATTGTATAACGCAAAATGATGATTTAAGATTTTGTTTAGTAGTTTTAGTTAAGGACATATTAACGTACAACCTAGATTACTTTATATTTTTTTGATTTTGGATTCTAATTTCTATAATAGAATTTGATGGGATATGCTTTTGGATTATACAACTTGTAGGAGGGTACTAGAAGCGAGCTTGAACTACCACTAATGTAAGTGCGAGTGGATTCATTGCTCACCTGAACCCTCTTGCTTTAATTCAGTATTCGGGGTCAAGATCAGAGAGGAGCTCCCTATTGGCGGTAGGAGAAACCATAAATCTAGGCTCTTCAAGACCTCCCTTCTCACTTCAGCAATTTTGAAGCCAAGTTTGATATCGTTCGTTATGTTGCATCTCTTCTGTTTAATAAAATGGAAGCAAAATAGATTGGACATGATAACACGGCTCGAAATCTGTTTAAAAATAAACAATTTAGATTTTTCTTAAATTATTATTTTTGGGATGATATGGCTAACTCGTTTATTAAACAAATTATTTTTGAGTGTGACGTAAATAATTCTAAAGTGACACAACTATATATAATATATTATATTTATTACATGTAAATTAAATAGATTAAGTTAGTTAAATGCATATATCATAAATATATTAAAAGAATCATAAACATGTGTGTCATAAAAATATTGTAAACATGTTAAAATTGTCATAAAAAATTATTGAGTTGATGTAATTTGTTCCAAATTAAATATTAACCATATTATAATTAACAGATTATACAGATTGTGTTATGTCAATCCCTTTGTAAGCATATTGAGTTTGGGTTTTAAGTTTTAATACGATTAATAAATGAGTTAGTTTTATATTAATAATTCCTTTTATTACTTAAGTCTCGACACAACACGAATATGACTTGTGAAAACAACTTATCATATTCTTACCTATGTTTTTTTACCTCTCAATTGTAAGCATGTGATGTTGTGCTAAAGTTTATGACGTTCAGCGTAGTAACTCTATTAGCTAGAGCACTCTCAGCATCTTCCCATTAGTAAGATTTACCTATTTTATATTTTACTTTAAATTTTACATTAAGCCATATATTAATTTTCTTTACTAATACTAAAACCTCAATAATATTAATATATACATATATACTCATATATACACTATAAAATTAAAGTTAGAACCTAAAATAAATCGACAAAATATGTTTAAACTAATGGATGATAATCTATAAATAAATTAACTTTTAAAGATATGCTTTAAAATTAAAAAGTAATAAGTTAAAACATTTAATTTAGTGTGCTTTCTTTAAAAAATTAAGGCACTCACAATAGATGTTTTATAATATTCTTTAATTATTTTAAGAATAACTTACTAAAAACACATTATATGAATTGTATTTTCATTTATTTATTTATCGCATATTGAAATGGTAGCAATATTAATAAAGTTTAAAACCGATGCAACAAATTATAGTGTCGGTGTATACACTGATGCAATCAATTGTGTCGCCGGTTAAACGACATTGACGTCGTATTGATTGATGCAAAAATTAGCTCATTTGGGAAATAGCTTATGTACTAATTAATGCAAAAAATCGAACTTGCTATAGCTATAGAGATTTAATAATATGAAATCTCTCTGTCGTTGTGGTTCATACAAATTAATAACTTGTCTGAAATTATATATTAACACCAACTCCACGTTTATATATATACTACGTGTCTTTAAACAAGTGGCCCTTGTTCACAACTTGCATGATACTATACTATAATTACGTAGTTAAATAGTATGACATGCATGTTTTGGCAACTTCTAATTATTTTATTAATATATACTTTTTAATATTCAAGCCACTTTCTCTTTTGTATCAAACTATTATTGGAAGTTAAGGTTAAATTAATACCTCTTAACAGATGATTTAATTAATTAATTAAGTGAGGTACTACGGCCGAAGTACAGTGCCCAATTGTGTTTTCCGTATATAATCTTTTTAGAGCTTCACCAATACAAACAATTTAATAAGTTGCCAAAAGTCTCCAAATCATCTTATTTGTCCTATAAAGAATACTCAAATAGGTAGTAGTTTTCAAAATTACCATATCATGGTCCCACATCTTAATTACTTTTTATATATAATTTAATTATATAATTTATATTTTTTTTTTAAATATAAATTTAATTCAATTACACTAACTCGATGCTCTAGCTATATTAGCAACATCAGGGAGATTATATTTTAAGAAAATACGATCAGCATATAAATAAGATGCATTAGCTATACAAATTGTTTACATATAAGAGTTTACATATTAACAATACCACATAAATTAATATAGTTCAGATTTGGTAACACTTTTATTTTAATTTTTTAACAACAAAATTATTTTTAAAAAATAAAATGGGTTAATTATTTAACTATTTTTATTTGAAAATGTTAAAAATAAACAACAAAAAGGATGTTTCATAACTATAATTTTTTAATTTTAAAAATAAAAATAATGTGTTTTTATAACTATGTTTTAAGAAAAATGGTGTAGGCAAGGTCTAGACCAGGGGACTAGGGCCACGGTCCGGGCCATTAAAGGTTGGGGTCCGGCTTGGGTATGTGTCCGTGTTTGGGTCAAAGGCGGGGCTTGGACAAGGAGACTAGGGCCATTCAATGTCGAAGTTTGGCCTAGTTTGATTTTGGGTCTGAGTCCCGGGATCAAGGGCAGGGTTTGGATCGGGGTCGAGGTCGAAGTTAGGGTTCAGGCCATTCCGAGGTCGAGGTCCAGCTAGCTTCAGTTCGGGTCTGGGGCACGCTAGGGTCAAGGCTGAGCTCGGTCCGAGGTCAGGGTCTGGGATCCAGGTTTAGAGATGGGTTTGGCTCCATGGATGGGGTCCGGAACCATGTGCATATATAGCTGGGGCCGAAGTCCCAAGTCCAATTCCAAAACATGTTATTTGAACATATTTTCGCTTTTATTAAAAAAACAAAAACCTAATAAAAAAAAGTGTTACGAAATTCACCCACAGTTTAAAAAAATCAAAGTATTAGACAATAAAATGTTTGAATCGTAGACTATATTTTATAATCGACTATATTGTTCCACATAGATATGGAACCCATAATTCTTCTAGTGACAATGAGGAGTCATATCCCTAGTAAGTATTTGATCCACTCCTCCTATGAATTTTTTAGGGGACAACCACAATACATGTGGTGAGATAGAGAGATAGTAATGAAAATCAATTAATGATATCGATCGTCACAGCCGACCAATACGTATAATATGAAAAAATAAATATATCATGATCGACAAGCTGCAATAATCTATCAATAAAATACAAAATAAACTAATTTAATCCCAATATTAATATATCAGTCTAATATTGTTTGTTAATGAAGTAGGTTTTTCTCATCGATCCCTTGCAAATATTATATTGCTTGGATTTTAACAACTACTTTTTTACTCAAAAGTTAATTAATATCCAAAGTATAGTCTAATTAACTGTACTTTTAGTAATAAGTATAGTAATAAGCATGTGACACCATTAGAAATTTTTATTATATAATATATCGATCAATAGATTTAGAGTTTAATTAGACAATATTATATATGAAAAGTTGTTATATAATATATGTAAAATAGTAGGTACCTTTACGATCTCTATTTAAGTCCGTTGTACAAATTTTGTTGAGCACCAAAATAATATATATTCTGAAAATTAAGGAAGAAGAAATGGACAGAATAGAAGCAGCAGCAGTAGTAACGAGGGAATCGAGTAGTAGTGATCGTAATAATAATAATAATAATAATAATAATGCAGTAGTGGTTCCAATTGCTCAGAGTCCTCAAAATCTCACCCCACCATCTCCCCTTTGGGTTCTCAAGGAACACTACCAAAAATCTGGTGTACATCGTAAGGTACCTACATCTAAATAATATCACTGATGCTATATATATATACATATATATATATACATCTACGTACAATATTCTCTCTTGTTAAATTATAGCTTATATACATATACTTACTAATTGATAATGTGTATCTATACTAGGATAAATAATGAGTGGAATGAATCAATTATATATTACTTGTTTCATTGGAAAAGTATTAATTACCAATGTAAAATGTATCATAACTTTCTCATATATGATGATAAAAAAATTTCTAATCAAAAAAATAAAAAAAATTATGATATTTAAATTATTAACACATGATATATTTAGTAAGAAAAACGTTGCATTGTGAGTATTAATAAAATGGTTATTGTATATAATAGAAAGCAATAATCTTTGCAGTGGTTGGTTTTTATATATATATACATATTTATATAATTAGTTATTTGTTTAGTTTGTTTGTCTTTATATGTATGTCTTTTGTTAATTTGCTGTAGTGAAATTTGTAATGGTGCAGTTATAACTAAAATAGATTATTTTTTTCTTCTTTTGGAGTAATATATAATGTTTGGGTGCTTTGACAATGTAATTTCTAAAATGAGTGTATCATGAATGCAACTTTATTTGTATTTTATAATTATATATGTTATAGCTATTTAAAATATTTAGTCTATTTTTTACGCGTATAAAATAAAAAATCGTATAATAAACATTTAAATCATATTCTCAACGTATTTAATTTTTTTAAATTTCTCAAAAGTACATAAGATATCTTAAATAATTATAACATATATGACTGTAAAAAAAAATAAGACTAAAAATCCTTTCCCACACCGAAATAAATAAGGGTGCATCTGCAGTCTTTTTAGTGAGTACATGCATTGTAGAATTTTCATAATTTTTATAATCTATATATATAAAAGAAATAATCAGAAATGTATGGACATGGTAGGTGTTGGCGGAGGTCATAGCAACGTATCTGTTGGTGTTTGTTACTTGTGGTGCGGCTGCAATCAATGGAAGTAACCCACAGAAAGTGTCGCAGCTGGGAGCATCAGTGGCCGGTGGCCTCATTGTCACCGTCATGATCTACACCGTTGGCCACATCTCCGGTGCACACATGAATCCCGCTGTTACCGTTGCTTTCGCTGCGGTTCATAGACAATTTCCATTGAAAGAGGTACGTACGTACGTATGTCATGTCATTCAATATACAGCCATGCATGCAATTTTGACTATCAAAATCTTATTCAAAAAACCTAATTACTTATTCATATTAATTATAAATTAAGGTAAGGTACTAATAGTACTACCCATGTAGTTCAATCTTTAACTTTATGAGATAGATTATTGTGTATAAATATGCTGTATTTACTATGATTAAATTATATAAAAAAGTAAGGAATTATATTATAAAAAAAGGGCATTATTGATTCCCTATATCATTAAACATAACTCTTTTTCTAGTGTACATATCATGATTTAGAATAATGATGAAATGATAAATAATATTATGTAATTAATTAATTATTAATTGTATGTATGCAGGTTCCATTGTATGCTATAGCTCAATTTACAGGAGCTATTGCAGCTTCATTTACACTACGAGAAGTGCTACATCCCATAAAACTTCTTGGGACAACATCACCATCTGGCTCAGATGGCCAATCTTTAGCTATGGAAATTGTTGTCACTTTTATTATGATGTTTGTCACTTCTGCCGTAGCAACAGATACCAAAGCCGTAATTTATCTACCTTTATTTAAATAAATATATTATATAGTATATAATAATTATGAAATTTGATAAATTATTCTCCACAAACTTTAAATTGTTTTTGTTCATGTTAATAATATCCAATGATTAATTAATGCAAATATATATATATATATATATATATATATATTTATATAATTCCGGCGCAGGTTGGGGAGCTAGCTGGTTTAGCAGTTGGTTCATCTGTGTGCATAACATCAATCTTCGCTGGGTCAGCAATTAATAACTCTTCTCATCATATCTTCTGATTATTTCTTTCATTCAAATAATTTTAATTTAAAATGGCAAATAATTATAAAATATTTTTTACACACCAAATATGAGATGATCAGTTCGTGCCTTCCTATGTTTTAAGTTCTCTTACACTACATTTTCTAGTTCAAGCATGACCTTGTTAGGCTATTTTTAGCCTATGTTTTGGATCCAATTTATGTGCATTTTTAGCTGTGTTGGGACGGAATTACGCTTGTTTTCTATGTTTTCAGGTTTTTTGGAGTAAAAGAGGTCTCGGGTGCAGAAATTCATTAAAAGACGTGCTGAGCCGAAGAAAAACTTAATTTTTGAGTTTTTGCATATCTGGCCGCGGCGATGAAGAGGCTCGCCGCGGCGAGATTCAACTTACAGAAAGTGCCTAAATTTGGCACATTCTCGCCGCGGCGAGAGGAAGCATGGCCGCGGCGAGATCCCGTACGGACCAGGGGCATTTTCGTCCATCGAACCCTAAATTTCAATTATAAATAGAAAACTGCGATTGGAAGTCAGGGAGAGCGATTTGGAACCCTAAAACACAGCTGAGGGCGGCAGGAAGAGCATAGAGATTCAAGTGAAGATCCAGAATTCATCCACCAACAGTTCTTTTCTTTATTCCTCTTTAATTTATTTATGTTGAATATTGCTATAGGAATGGTTATGGATTTGTTTCTGAACTAAATTTCCCATTTAGGGAGGATGATGATTGTTGTTTAATGTTTTCCTAGTTAATGTTTAATTACCATTCCTCAATTCTTGTGTGTGAAATTATCTTAATTTGTTCTTAATTTCATGTTTAAGATTGATCACCTTGTGCATGCTCTATGATCTCAATTCAAAATCTGAAAAGTGAGAATTGAGAATGCTAAAATTAAGATAATCGATGTTCTATGTGAAACGAAAGTATTTACATGACTTATGTGACGAGTAGATTATTACTTAATGCTGATTTCATGTTAGTTTAATTAAGGAATTAATTAGATAACATGTGATTTAGAATCTAGAAGATCTGAAAGGAGCTAGGTTATTTCATAATCTGTCATTCACTCCAAGAATAGGATAGTAATTAATCATCAACAATTTGGGTAAACAACAACAGGATTCTCCTCCCTATTGCCTCATCTTGCTCAACTTTAAAGTGTGTTATTAAGTTTTCTGAATTTCTTTCATATTTTACTGCTTTTAATTCATAATTGCTTTTGATTTACCGAATAGAATCATAAGTATAATTTAGTGGTACTTAATCCAATTCCCTGTGGGATCGACCTCACCTGTGTGAGATTTACTACTTGATTGCGTATACTTGCGTAGTGTTTAAAAATATAGCAACAAGTTTTTGGCGCCGTTGCCGGGGAATTGTATAAAGATTAATATTACATAAAATTATACTAACTTCTACTTTGGTATATTTTCTCTTGCTGATTTTTCTAACCTTTTTCTTGCAATAATTTCTTGATCTATTTCAGGAATCCTAAGTGCATGCGCCGTCAAGGACAAACAACATATTACCGGCTGATCCCGAAATTGAGAAAACTTGCAGGAAGAATCGAAAGAACAAGAGGCAAGAAAGAGTTTCAAAGAATCGCTGAAACATCAGAGATCATGGCTGCCAATGTGAACAATAATGCTGGAAACAATGGGGGTAATAACGGTAATAATGGAGGTGCCGTGGAAGATCAAGCTAATGGCCGTAGCTTGAGAGATTACATTCTCCCTACTCTGACGGGAGTGCAGTCATGTATCAGGCCACCGGCAGTGGATGCAAACAATTTCGAGATTAAGCCTGCCATCCTTCAAATGGTGCGCCTTCGCCCGCCTTGGTGGTCTCCCTTCTGAAGATCCTAATTTGCATCTCTCTAACTTCATGGAACTTTGTGAAACTTTTAAAGTTAATGGAGTTAGCGATGATGCCATTCGACTGAGGTTGTTCCCATTCTCGCTCAGAGAACGAGCCAAGAGTTGGTTGAATTCTTTGCCACCAAATTCTATAGCAACATGGACAGACTTAGCAACAAAATTCTTGTCAAAGTTCTTTCCTCCAGCTAAGTCTGCAAAGCTAAGAGGAGAAATAAACAACTTCTGTCAGCAAGATAATGAATCTCTCCATGAGGCTTGGGAGAGGTTTAAAGATCTAATCAGAAAATGCCCTCATCATGGCATAGAGAAGTGGATGCTGGTTCACAATTTCTACAACGGGTTGGTTGGTAACACTAGAACTCTGATAGATGCAATCGGTGGAGCTTTTATGAGAAAGAGTGCTAATGAGGCTTACGATCTATTGGAGGAGATGGCTCTAAATAATCAAGAAGTGGCCAACCGAAAGGAGTCAAACTAAGAAAGTAGCCGGTGTGCTAGAGGTTGATGCCATCACAAAATTGACACTCTCAAGTTGAGGCCTCGACAAAGCCGATTGCGGTGGCAAGCTAAACAAGCCCAAGTTATTTGTGAGATATGTGGAGGCAACCATCACTTTTCGCAGTGTCGAGCGTATGTGGATAATTTGCCAATGGATCAAGCAAAAGCCATTGGGAACTACTCCCAAAATAATAATTATGGGCACAACCAACAGGGGTTCTACCAGCAGAGAAATCAGCCCCAACAAAACCAACAACAAAGTCCTAGTGGCTCCAATATCCAAGCTGATTTATTGCTCCAATTCATGATGGAAACTAGAGCATCTATTAAAACTCTAGAAACTCAAATGGAACAATTGGCTACTCAAGTGGCAAACCAAGCTCAAGGAAATTCACCTAGCACTAGTGAGGCAAAAGGAAAAGAGCAATGTAAAGCAATTTCCTTGAGGAGTGGAAAGAATTATGATGGGCCTGATGTGGTACAACCATTCAATGAAGAAGTTAAAGATCAATCGGCACCAACTCCAACATCAATAGAAAAGAAAACTATTGACAGCCCTGCACCACCACAACAGTCTCCACCGATCGGCATTGATCATCATGTGAAGATACCTTATCCTCGTAGACTCCGAAAGACCAATCTAGACAAGCGATTTACAAAATTTCTAGAGGTTTTCAAAAGACTACACATCAACATTCCTTTTGCTGAAGCCTTGGAACAAATGCCCCGTTATGTGAAGTTCATGAAGGAGATATTGTCTAAGAAGAGAAAAATGGAGGACTATGAAACAGTGGCATTAACTGAGGAGTGTAGCGCCATTTTGCAAAAGAAACTACCGCCCAAGCTTAAAGATCCGGGTAGTTTCAATATTCCATGCTCTATAGGGGGTTCGGTGGAAACTAAAGCTCTATGTGATCTGGGAGCAAGCATTAATCTAATGCCGTTGTCTGTCTTCAAAAGGCTAGGATTGGGAAAAGCAAAGCCCACAACAGTGACTCTACAACTAGCGGATCGTTCTCTAACTCATCCTCGTGGCATAATTGAAGATGTACTGGTGAAGGTTGGTAAGTTTATCTTCCCTGCTGATTTCTTAATTCTTGATATGGAGGAAGATTCAACTATTCCCATTATTTTGGGAAGACCATTCTTGGCCACGGGTCGAGCATTAATAGATGTTCAAAAGGGGGAGTTAAAGTTGCGAGTCCAAGATGAAGAGGTCAATTTTAATGTTTTTGCCCCAACTGACATTCCTACCTGTTGCAAGATCGAGATGGTGAAGGGTTCTTTTGTTAAAGCTGATAAGAAGAAAGCAAAGCCTAAAGAGCGACTTCGAACGATTCAGCGTCGTTGGAAAAGATTGATGTGTGGTAGTTCTGAAGGTGAGCTTACTCTTGTGCAAAACTCTGAAATCAACACTATTGGTGGTAAATTTTCTTCATTTAGTGCGAGGGCTCTTTTGAATGCAAAGGGTGGACTTGATCCCTTCTGATGGGGCTCAGGTAAGTTTCTCTCACCCTGGTTTATTTTCATACATTGGGGACAATGTGCATTTTAGTTTGGGGGGGGGGGGGAGACTTAAATTTTTCAGTTTATTTGTTTTAGTTTAGTTTGTTTTAGTTTTTTTTAGTCTTGTGTGATAGCTAAATTGAAAAATGGATTGAATTGTTGTTATTCACTTGTGCAATGGATTGAAACATAACTGTGTGCTTGACTTGCAACTGTTTGAATTAAATTGGATGTGTGCTAGGAAGTGATTCATGTAGATTTAAAACATTTGCTATTCTCACATATCACTTGTGTTCTATTTGGATTGTGGAATGACTGATTGAACATGAAATAGAATTTGTTTGACATACTCTCTTGAAGCGAAATCCTTGATGATTTTTGTTTGGAAAGTGATTTAGGCAAGTTTTCTTTGGAACGATTGAGCCTTTCAAGCCTACCTAAGAAAATTTTTATCCTTAGTATACCCAAAGTTGAGCTTTAGCCTGTTTTAAAATTTTTTTTTTCACCACTTCACGGAGCTGAATTCGTTATTCTAAACTCTTTTCACCCTGAACATATTTTATTATGCCATGAGCCTTGAAGCAAGTTTGGGGGGGAATAAGTGCTGTAAGTGAAAAAAAAAATATAAAGTGTAGGAATGAGAGATTGAAAAAAATAATAAGAATATTGTGTGTTGTGCCTATGAAAAAAAAAGAAAAAAATGTGTCTTCTTGAAAAAAAAAAAGTTAAGAAAATTATGAGGTACACACACAAGAAAAATTGCAATCTCTTATTTCTGTTTTTGGGATATATGGAAAGAAAGCAAAATAAATGTCTAGGCTTGCTTGGTTAATAGTGCTTATGGTATAGTATAGCCTAAATGACTTCTCACCTACCCATGTACCTAAGCCATGTGATGTTAACCGAAAAAAGACCTATTGATTCCAAATAGAAATTTGTCAACATTAGTGGAGAGAGGTATGTCGTTCAAACTTATTGATCATGTGTTAGTGGGATGTTTGAAAGTTAGAACAGTTGTGATATTGATGGAAATTGCGATGCTTTATGTTTGTATGAATTACTTACTTGTAAACTGCACATTCAACTTAGTTCTTAGAGTTGGCAAGTTGAAATTCTGGTTATTGATGGATTGAAGTTGTGCAGGTGGTGGTAACAATTTAATTGTTGGAAAGTTCAGCTATCATTGTCAGTTTGTTTTTAGTTTAGTCTTAGTTTACTCGGGGACGAGTAAAGAGTCAGTTTGGGGGAGTTTGTTAGGCTATTTTTAGCCTATGTTTTGGATCCAATTTATGTGCATTTTTAGCTGTGTTGGGACGGAATTACGCTTGTTTTCTATGTTTTCAGGTTCTTTGGAGTAAAAGAGGTCTCGGGTGCAGAAATTCATTAAAAGACGTGCTGAGCCGAAGAAAAACTTAATTTTTGAGTTTTTGCATATCTGGCCGCGGCGATGAAGAGGCTCGCCGCGGCGAGATTCAACTTACAGAAAGTGCCTAAATTTGGCACATTCTCGCCGCGGCGAGAGGAAGCATGGCCGCGGCGAGATCCCGTACGGACCAGGGGCATTTTCGTCCATCGAACCCTAAATTTCAATTATAAATAGAAAACTGCGATTGGAAGTCAGGGAGAGCGATTTGGAACCCTAAAACACAGCTGAGAGCGGCAGGAAGAGCATAGAGATTCAAGTGAAGATCCAGAATTCATCCACCAACAGTTCTTTTCTTTATTCCTCTTTAATTTATTTATGTTGAATATTGCTATAGGAATGGTTATGGATTTGTTTCTGAACTAAATTTCCCATTTAGGGAGGATGATGATTGTTGTTTAATGTTTTCCTAGTTAATGTTTAATTACCATTCCTCAATTCTTGTGTGTGAAATTATCTTAATTTGTTCTTAATTTCATGTTTAAGATTGATCACCTTGTGCATGCTCTATGATCTCAATTCAAAATCTGAAAAGTGAGAATTGAGAATGCTAAAATTAAGATAATCGATGTTCTATGTGAAACGAAAGTATTTACATGACTTATGTGACGAGTAGATTATTACTTAATGCTGATTTCATGTTAGTTTAATTAAGGAATTAATTAGATAACATGTGATTTAGAATCTAGAAGATCTGAAAGGAGCTAGGTTATTTCATAATCTGTCATTCACTCCAAGAATAGGATAGTAATTAATCATCAACAATTTGGGTAAACAACAACAGGATTCTCCTCCCTATTGCCTCATCTTGCTCAACTTTAAAGTGTGTTATTAAGTTTTCTGAATTTCTTTCATATTTTACTGCTTTTAATTCATAATTGCTTTTGATTTACCGAATAGAATCATAAGTATAATTTAGTGGTACTTAATCCAATTCCCTGTGGGATCGACCTCACCTGTGTGAGATTTACTACTTGATTGCGTATACTTGCGTAGTGTTTAAAAATATAGCAACAGGCCATAAGCTTTTTACGTGAACTATTTCATGATCCAACTTTCTATAAAAATAATATTGAATCTCTGCAATACCTCACATTGAGAAAGCCAAATCTATCTTATGTCATAAATAAATATAGTCAATATATGCAACAATCAACAAATACACACTAGACTTCTTGCAAACGAGTCCCAAGATATATCAAAAGAACCATTCATCTCGGCATTATCTTCAAATCAACACAACATCTTACATTGGAAGGTTATTGTGATACAGATTGAGCCTGCAATTTAGATGATAAAAAATCTACTACTTGATATTGTGTTATGCTTGGATCCAATCTAAATAACATATGGGGGCAAGCAACTAAACAGCGGTTGCTCGCTCAAGTACAGAATCTGAATATCAATCTTAATTTGCCTTCTACTGCTACTGAAGTAGTTTGGACATCTTCTGTTCTAAAAGAACTTGGCATTACACCTCCTACTACCTCTACCATTTAGTGTGATAATTAGGATACCCAACAACTTGCCTCTAATCTTGTTTTTCACTCAAAAGGACGAAAGCACATTAAAGTAGATGTTCACTATGTTCAGGACTTAGTCTCTCTCAGCATAAAATAACAATTTCCCCCATACCAATAGAGGAACAATCAGCTGATCTTCTCACTAAACCTCTAACTTTTGCAAAGTTTTATTTCCTATTGTTGGAAATTATTTGTTCTAACTAACACACTTAAAGAAGCAAAATTAATATTATATGCAAATTGGTATTTTTCTAAAATTTATTATTTTATGTGTCCACAAAATAATAGTGTCAATTTTATAAACTAATACAATTTTGCAATCTTTGTTTCAGCCCAAACACAAAAGGTTCGACCCACTAAGCTTCAGCCCAAGAGAACTTTTCTCTCTCCAATCAACACTTGCACCCTTTTCTTTGAGGAAATTACACACTATACTCTTTTTATATTGTCCTCTTTTATTTTTACCCTCTTTTTTAAAGTCTATCATTTTTACCTCTTTTTTTAAACATTGTACCAATTTTGCCTCTGTCACTTCAAGATACTCTCCATGTGACTCTCTTATGTGAGGGTATTTTGGTTACAATACATATAAAAAGAGGTCTGTTTCAATTAAATATCAAATTAGATGTAAATTTGATTAATTGATTAATAAAAGTGGTATTTCTCAACTTCTCCCCTTTTCTTTCTTTGTTTAGTTCGGTCAAAGGAAAGAGTCAAACAAGACTCTCCATTCAATGTATATTCGGCCCAGCAAGAGAAATGCACACCTTTTCACTCAATTAATAGTCCGGCCCAAGAAAACCAATAAGGTAATGTCTTTTTCTAACCCTAGATCACACACACGGCAGCCACCATTCTTTCAAAAGAATTCAAATTCTTTCAAACATTTTCCTCTCTATCTCTCTAACGGCAGTAGCAAAAATACCTAGGGTTAGGGTTTCTTTATCTTCTCTTCTTCTTCTCTTCAACACAAATGGAAGCTAGGGTTATGGGGTTCTAATGGGTTCTTTTATCTTCTTGCTTCTTTTCAACCGAACCTAGGGATAGGGTTTGTTCAAGCTTTTCTTCTTCTTCTTCTCTTCTTTTGCAGCCGCTTGTTCTAGGGTTCAAAGGGGTATTTTATTTTTCTTTTTCTTCTTCTAAATGGCAGCAAAGAAAAATAGGGTTTTCTAGGTTTTATTTTCTTCTCTTCTAAATGTTCTACCCGAAAATACAAACCCCAAAAACACTACACACTCACGGCTTCACTCACTCAAAACCGAAAGCTAAAGAACATAAACACATACACAAATACAAATACCAAAAAATAATAAGAGTGAGATGAGAGAATGCAAACAGTGATTAAAGTAGATGACACCAAAACTTTGATCTCGGAGTTCGCCCAAAACAACCGGCTACCACTACAACAAATATAGTTATTACCGGCGGGTTTATTGCCGGCGGAACTCACCCGCCGGTATTAATAGGGGTATTACCGGCGGAAATAGCCATCCGCCGGTAATAACTATATAATTAATATTATATTAAATAAATAAAAAAAAATTATTTTAAATTTATTATTACCGGCGGGTTTGTATTAATATCGGCGGAATCCCGCCTCGAAAAAAGTGGGCGGGATTTTTGCCGCCCAATTTTTTGAAATTAGTTTTACCGGCGGATTAATACCGGCGGGACCCGCCGGTATTAATCTGGGATTCTGACCGTTTTTATTAATACCGGCGGAACCCAATTAATACCGGCGGGTCCCGCCGGTATTAAAAATCTATATAAACCCCTCCCCATTTCAGAATACCATTTTTTCCATTTTCACTCCCCCCCCACCTTCTCCATTCCACCTCCCCTCTCCGTTTTCAAACACAATACGCCCCGTTCTCCGGCATCATTTCCCCGACACCGCCAGTGCGCCGCCCGTCTACCACCGCCAGTGCATCGGTAATGATTTCGTTTTTCTTTTTTCTCTGTTTTACATATATTATTTTTTTTCTTAATATCTAATTTTTTTCTCCATCTTTAAAGTTTGGGATAAATAATCTGCGGGGAAGAAATTTCTGAGTAAAACGCCGGGATCGGTTGGTGTACTAAATATTTGGAGGTTAGTTCTTACAATATTTGTGTATATATATCTCATAAAAATAATTTTTTTTCTGTAAAAAATATTATATATGTATGTATACTGTGTATTGTGAATGGAAAATGTGTTATATTTGAAAAATTTTAGTTTAGTGTATTTTTAATTGCTGTTTTGTGTATACTGTGTACTGTAAATTATATATTTTGTATATATGTTGTGTGTTGTGAATGAAAAATTTGTAGATATTGTCAATTTATACACAGTGTATACATTATATACGGTATATACTTGTGTATATAGTACGTTGTATACATCGTATATATAATATACACAAGATATATACGGTATATACACGGTATATCTTGTTTTATGCAGTGTATATACACTGTATATACTGTATAGTTAATATTGTGTTATATATATTATGTAAAAAATAAATGTAATTTATAGAGTTTTGTATTAAATTTTTTGTAAAAATTTTGTGTCATTAATATTTTACAATAATAAACAACTTTTAAATATGTATAAAATTTATATACAATTGACTATTTTTAAAAAATGTAATAAAAAAATTAAGATAAATCTATATTTTTGAAAAAAAAAATACTCATAAGTTAAATATTTTATAACATAAAAAAATAAACTTTTTCATGTAAATATTAAATAAGATTTTAAAATCTAAATTTTATTTTTTTAATACTTAAAATTTAACAACAAAAAGTTTATGAAATTTTAACATTAAAATATGTAAAGAATAAATATTAATAAAATAATAATTTCTTTAATTTAAAAAAAATTAATAAAAAGCAATTTTAATATAATATATACTTGAAAAATAAATATAAAAACAAAAAAAAAATATTTTAATGTAAAGAATTAAACTTTTTTATGATTTTAATTATAAGTTTTTTTTTAAAAAAATGATTTAATATAGGAAAATATTTTTAAATAATATTTCTTTAAAAAATTAAATAAATAATATAATTTTAACATTAAAATATATAAAAGAAAATATTAATAAAATAATAATTTTTTTAATATAAAAAAAATTAATAAATAAAAATTTTATTGTAATATATACTTGAAAAAAATATAAACTCAAAAAAAATAATATTTAGATGTAATATATTAAAATTTCTTTCACAATTTTAATTATAATTTTTTTAAGAAAAAGATTCAATATAGGAAAATATTTTTTAAATAATATTAAATAATATTTCTTTAAAAATTAAAAATAAAAAATTTATTTAATAAAGAATGTTTATTTTAATAATATATAAATAATTGTGAAAGTATTAAAATAATAATAATATTTTTTTTAATAAAATAGCATAAAATATCATAAAATAGCATAAAATTGCATAAAATTTTATCATTAAATTTTTCTTTATACTATTAAATCTTATGTCTTCATAAAATTTTAGATGACAATCGACAAGTCTTGGACCACAGCAACAACCTGTGTATGGTCAAATGGGAGGATCTCCACAACAGCCTATGTATGGAGCCTTTTTGAGTGCTCAGAGTCCGCAACAACAGCAACAACCAATTTTGGTTCGCCCCCACCCTCGACAATATGTGGAGATCTTGCCTACGCCGCAGACTGGACAACCTTATTACCCTGCCCCGCCGGCTCAATCCCGTGAGAATATTGATGGTTCAAGACTTAGCTCAAATGCAGACGAATTTTTAGAATTTACTGATTTGAACAATGATAGTTAAGTTTTTTTTAATTATGTGTTATGTTTTAAAGTTTATTTAAAGACAATTTCCTAATTTTATTTAAGATAATATAATTTTTATTGTAATGGACAAATTAATTTTAATACTTAATTTCTTAATTAATGTTTAATGTTTAATTTCTTAATTTTGATATTTTATTTCTAATTAATATATTTATTTATAAAATAATTATTATAATTAATTTAATTATATTAAATAATCAGAATATTATTTTTTTTAATATTTAAAATTATTATTACCGGCGGATAGGTCCGCCGGTATTTATCATTATAATATATTTTTTTAAATATTTAAAAATATTAATACCGGCGGACCCCACCGCTATTAATCCGCCGGTATTAATATTATTACCGGCGGATTCCCCCTTTCGTCGGTAATAACCATTTTTATCGACCAATTAATGCCGGCGGATAATTACCGGCGGATTCCGCCGGTATTAATTATTATCGGCGGTACTATTACTTATTACCGGCGGATGCTTCCGCCGGTAATAATGATATTTGTTGTAGTGTACTTCTCCGTCAAGCCCTCAAAGCTTGAATCCATTCATCTCAAAAATAGGTTACAATCTTTGATTTACAACTTTATGTATTTCTCTCTGTTTTTCTCTCTTTTGGATACTAACAAAACTCTCTTTTCATTTTACATGAACACTCAAGAGATTCTCTAGAAGGAGCTCACATGGAGATGACAACCCTAAGCCAAAAGGCTCTCTTTTTCTCTGTTGTTATTTCTGATGTTGTTCTCTCTGGTTGTGACTCTCTATTTTACTCCTTGTTGTATCTCTTATTTTCTCTGTATATTACTGCTTGTATCTCTTGTTTTTGTATCTGAGAAAAATACCTCCTTTTATACTGATCTGTGATTCTGATCTAGGGCAGAGCCCTAGAGTAATATTTGTAACTGTTTCAGTTATAACTGTCTTTGTAACTGTCTTTATGTTCTTTAGTCTTGATCTTTGGTGTATCTTATGTAAGGGTATATTTGTCAAACCCTGTGAGTGGTATTATTCAACTTAAGGGTAAATAAGTGAATCTGTAACAACACCTATGTCACAAGCTTCGAGCTTGAGGCCGTTGAAGAGTTTGCTAAGTTACAATTAGTTAGAGAAGTTAGTTAGTTTGTAGTTGTTAAGTTGTTTTTCTTTCTTTAGTTTCTGTTATGTTGGAATATTGAACAAAGTATATAAATACTCTTCTGTTAGTTGTTTTGTGATAACGACTCAATCATCAATAAGCAATTCAGAAAGTATTCTCTTCACTTCAAATTTTCTTTGTTACTTTTCTCATCTCTCATATGAGCTAGCTCCTTTCCTTCTAGATCGCGTTCTTACACTCTCGCTCGTCCTTATATTTTTTCTTTCATTTAATAAAACGGTATAGTTTGCATTAACTGCCATCACCTGTCAAATTTATTGAAGTGAATTTATTTTTTTCGTTAGGCATTTACAAAAATAACCTCCAAGGATAAGATCACTCCACAACATTCTATAATTTATCATGTGATAATATGAATTAGGGACAAATTGCAGTAAATTAATAATCTCAAAGTTTACATAGTCTAGGCACATTTATAATAAATTTAGCAAATAATTGGGAAAGAGAAGACTTAATTACTATATATTATTTTAGATGAAGGCATGACTTGCTATAGCTAGCAGCTGGTAGGTAGGTAGTACACTATTATTGTATACTGTTGACCTTGTCATTTAATTGATCTATACATGTTGACAATAATTAATAATGTTGATATATAATTAATAATTAAAACAGCTTAAGCTTACAATATGGTTTGTTTGTATATCTCTCTATATATATTCAAGTAGTCATTGTTTCCAAGCACCATATCGATCAATTAATAGATCACTTTTGCCTAGGTCTGGTGTTCTTAGTTAATTTCTTTTTTTGTATCCAGTTCTATAGCTAAGCCTAACCAACTATGTAGTACTACTAATTAGCTATACTCCTCTCACAATTATAACAAAAATATATAACCTCATATATATATCTACTATCTATATCCAAGTCTCGAGAGAGTTTATAATATTATATATATAATGGACGACAGAATAGAGCAATCAGCGGAAAGAAATCATGAATTGAATGGTCATGATGAGAACCTAAACGACTTGGTGTCCGTTCAGAACCCAACAAAACGTCACAGTGTTTATCTTAGCCCTTCCTTTCTTTGGAAACTCTCTAAGACTCATTACAGTTCTGGTCTTCTTAGAAAGGTACCTACTTACCTACTTAACTAAATTAATTAATTGCTTATATGCAGTACTCGATCGGGACCATTCAAGAGGCCTCCATTCTCTTGTTCTTTTAAGAATTTTTTATAACAATTACAATCGATCTCTTGTACAATAAAAATTCTGAGTTCGTCACTGACTGACTGATAATAGATGATGGCGGAGATTGTATCGACATTTTTGCTGGTGTTTATGACGTGTGGGGCGGCTGCTATTAGTGCAAGTGATAACCAAAGAGTGTCTCAGCTGGGAGCATCGATTGTGGGTGGCTTAATTGTCACTGTCATGATATATTCTGTGGGTCATATCTCTGGTGCACACATGAATCCTGCTGTTACTCTAGCTTTTGCTACTTTTCTACATTTTCCATGGAAGCTGGTACATTATTTTTTTATTTCTATAAATTTAATTTCAACAGTTTTTTCTTTTATTTTTCAGAAAATGATAAAATATACCTTAATCGTTATATCATATTATTATTAGTATAATTTAGTATAGTGAATCCTACTCTTTTTGATTTAATATAAGTAACCACTAATCAGTTATGGGGTGCTATAAGAATTTGATAATTAGATAAATCTTACGTACTTTAATTAATTAATGTGATTTAATTTATTAAAAAAATTATAGGGTGGCATGATATTTTAAGGTACATAATAACTATGTGATCTAATTTTCCCTTCTAGTTATTATCTTTCTTTATTCCCTATTTAGCTTGGCACTGTTACTCTTCATGCATGCTAGGGAACGTTTCTAAAAACAAATTGAGTAATAAATAAATTCTCAGTTTGTATTTACTTTATTACTCAATTAAGTTGTTGGTGGACTATCACTACAACAAATTTAATTGGAAAGTATAAATTATTATAATGGCTTTGTTTTTGTTTTTGTTTTGGTTAATCAAATGTTCGATTCAGCAAACTATATATAAATATATTATAATAAAATATTCCATTAAATTATGGCATCAATACTAAGAGTTCTTGACTATAGTCGTGGCATTTTATAAGTATATAATATTTATTATTTATTATATTTTTTAGTATAAATATAGTATATTTGTTTTTAATAAAAGTTTATTTGGTATACCTTTGCTTAATAATTAGGGAAAAATCAGTATGAATAATTTTGCTATATATGTTTATGAATATTGCTATTGGGCACTTTTAAGGTGCCTCCAATAACACACTGATATGGCGTGTTGTGAGTAGTGATCAACATATTTTTTATATTATTTATTACATGTAGAACTTGATATAAGATTATACTAATATTATATTCTATGTTTATTATAGGCATTAAACAAAATAATTTGGAGACTAATAAGTGTCGGAAACTATAGTTATAGTTTTTTTTTATATAAGTTTTTTCCATGAACCTGCAATATTTATATGTTCTATTAAATACATTAAAGGAAAAGCTAAACAATTAACATGTACATAAACATATTGAGACATGCATAGTGTGTAGTTGGTGTGTTACTTTCATTTCATGGTGTAATATATATATATATATATATATATATATATATATGACACTAATTAAATTCAGGAGTCAACGAAATTTGTCAATTATTAAAATATTTCGAATTAATTGCAACAATATAGTAATCATTAGTTAAATGGAAATTGTGGTCACCATTCACTCTATGAGACAAAACATTAAGCAAATTAACTATATATAAATTAAATCATTAATATTGGTAATATTTTATATTAGAAAAGTCACATTAATAAGAACCAATCTAAGCCACAAATTTATGTTGAAAACTTCAGAAGCGGTCAAATATATGGTTAAACTTAAACTATAACCACAAACGGATAGTCATATATCATTTGTTATTATAATTATATATACTAGCCGGCTAGTGGTTCAAATTTAATATTTCATAATAATATCCACACATATTTTAAGTTATACATTGATGTGAGTGCGACATGAAATGCAATCATTCACTATAAAAATAATAAAAATATTAAAAAAAAAAAAATTAGTTTTCTATACTTAAATTTTCTATTAATATATATAGACAATCACTCATGGAAAATAAAATACATTAATTTGAAACGTTTCGTCTGGTATAAATGATGGTATATTTTAAGGGAATAATATTGTCTAATTAACAAATCATAAGATAAGAGTTGTTCAAAAAAAATTTAAAAAACAAATCATAAGACAAATATTAAGTACCATTTAAAGGCTAGTTTGTTTTAAGTGGTGCCATCTTATTTAATAGATAATTTATCGATGATCCAATTAAAACAGTCTTTCAACTAACATGTGATCCCAAAATTATCAAAAACACCATAGGGTTGTGAAAAGCATTGGCACCAGTACGTATGTGATCCCCTTATTCTAAACCCCAAAAGAAAAAAAAAAAAAAAAAAAAAAAAAAAAGAAGAAGAAGAATATTTAAGTACCGTACAACATAAGAGTTCAACAAAAACAAACATTTCAACATATATGAAAATGAAAGCGTAACAATAATAAATTATAGTTAAGTTGAGAGACATAATTAATTTTTTTTTGAATAAGTGTTCTTTATTAATAACTCGAGCAATCGCTCGCAAGGATAGACAATAAGTCCGAGGGAACACTGTTAATGGGAAACATACGTTCAGCTAGATAAACAGAATGGCGGGCAATAAAATGCGCGGCACGATTCGCAGAACGTTTAACAAACAGAAGAGAAACATAATTAATTAGTTTTACTTTTAGTCATAATTATTTTTATAAAGTTGATTAAAATAATAATATTTGCAGCCACAGGACATAGACTGGTTAAGGCTATGTTAACGATCACTTAAATCAGTGATCTAAAAAAACTCTCCTTCTATAATTATATATTTTTTGTACTGAATATATATTTGTATACATAGATTTTATTATTATACTTTTTTTGAAGAAAGATTTTAATATTATACTGAATATATATATAATTAATTTGCAGGTTCCATTTTACGTTTTTGCCCAATTAACGGGAGCTATATCAGCAGCTTTAGCGTTACGTGAATTATTGTACCCAATACATCATATTGGGACAACGACACCTTCTGGATCTGATTCTCAAGCTTTAGGAATGGAGATTGTTGTAACATTTTCCATGATGTTTGTCACTGCAGCTGTTGCAACTGATGCCAAAGCTGTAATTAATTATTTAATTATTAATACATAACATCCATCCATTAATTAATCAATTATTAAATCATAACTAAATTGTATATTTATAGTTAAATATTATTGTTATCATTTTAATTAATGGCACAGGTAGGAGAGCTTGCAGGTTTAGCTGTAGGTTCAGCCGTGTGCATTACTTCAATCTTAGCTGGGTAAGCAAATTATTATAATAATATTATTTAAGATAATAAAAATAGGCAATAATTTTAAGAAAATTAAAAATATATAATATTTTATTTAGAATTTATTTTAAAAATACACAAAAATTACAAAAATAGGATTATCTAAAATTTTAAATATTTTTACGATTTTTAAAATTTTATTTACATAAAATATATATGAATTTTTTATATTTTCTATTATTTTTATGTCTAATCTTGTTATTGTGTTCTTGGTTTTTTTTATTATTTATATATTATTTTGATGATAAATTTTATCAAATATAATACTTTGTGTAAACTTCTCATATTTGATTTTTAAGGAAATTAAACTTAAATATATAAATATCTATTCTATATAAAGTGTGTCTATATAACTGAATTCTTGGTTTATGAGAAATTCATGGGTGTGACTTTTTATTTATATTTAATAAAATAATAAAATATTATTTATATATAATAAAATAATAAAGTAAAAATAAAACAAATTCCATTTAAACTGATATTTGATATTTGAACTGATATTATTTATATATATACAATATTATATATTGTTTCATGTGATATTATTTAAACCATAAATTTACTATTCTATTTTGAATTTAATTAAAACTAACAAAATATACATACCTAATCTTGTACGTATATCTCTCATTTTTTCTAATTTTTTTTTATTAAAGTTAATTATTTTAAATAAATAAAAATTCATAATAAAAATCTAATTTCTAAATTTTCTCTATACTATTTTAAATTTAAATAACACCAATAAAATATATGTACTTATATTTTTTATTTTTTTAATATAAATTTTCTATATACATATATATTTATACAAAAAAAAAATAGAGATAAAAAATAGTAGTGAAGAGATCCAAAAAATTTCACATAAGCTTCAAACACACTCTAAAAAAAGTATCATTTATAATTCTATGTGTAACTAATTTATTTGTTTATTTGGATGATTTTAGTCTATATATCTCAAATTATACTTTTTAATTTTTATAATTCGGTTATAGCAAGTAAGAATATTTAGATTGATGTAATCATAACAGTATATATATAGCTTTAGTTGAGCATGAATTGTCCATTTGATTTTGTTTTAAGTTTAGATTTTACAATTGTATTTGAATACTTAGCTATATATATATATGTGGATCTTGAGTTTATCGGGTTAATTTGTTGAAAATATATGTTTACTGATTTGCTCAAAATAAATATACATAAACACATATATTTTGTTGAATCTATCATGAAGTACTATGAGATTGATGAGAGGCTTCAAGAGAAGAATGATATTAAGATAAATTTGGAGAGCATTGCTTTGTTATAATATTATTTGGAAGCTATCATATTTCTTGTTTTTTATATTCTTTCTTTCATATGTCCAGTTATATGCCTGCTACCCTTATTCTTTATAATTTTATTATTACCGGCTCGAGTTAAGTGTCCGTAGTAAGTGTGTAGCATTATTATTTTTTAAATATATTTCAAGCTAATCTCCATTCTCCTCTTCTCTTTCTACAAATTTTAAATTTGACTTTTCACTATTGATTTTCAAATAACCCGACACACTAATTAAAATTAGTTTTTAAACCATTTTAAGTTATATGATTATTTATTGAATCTTTCTCAATTAAATTATAGAGCACCTGACATAAAACTAAGTATACGTGCTGCCTTGCACGTAACTTTCTTCTAGTATATATATATATATTTATAGACTTTCACATTCTTTGCAAATTACTAATAAGCACCAATAATATTTTCATATTCTAATATTTTTCAACCTTCTCTTCTTGGTGGTAAAATTAAAAATAAAACTAAAAATAAGCACAAACATATAAGGTAAATACTAATTACAGCCCATTTCATCTTTTTTTTTTTATTATTTTTTTAAGCCCAACCCCAAAATCTCTAAGCCAATACAATCAATCTTCTTTTATATTATCTTTTCTAGATATTTTATCTATATTTTTCTTTTTAAAAAAATAAATAAAAAAATTATTAATATTCTCCCAGGTTTGTTAGAGAGATATGTGGCTAAGATGATTTTTTTAATTTAAAAAGAGATTATTAATATTTAAAAGATTGTTTATTTAAAAGATTGTTTAATTTTTTGGGTTTAATTATTGGGTTTATTTTTTAACGGGAGATCAAACCTAATCGTTAAATTTAACAGAATATTCTTTTATTTTTTAAGTATATTCTGTTAAACCAAGAAATGCCGTTAGATAGACACTTTTAATATATAAAGATATATATTTATATTATTTATCTAACCAAAATAGTTATATATTGTATAAACAGGCCAGTATCAGGTGGGTCGATGAACCCAGCAAGAACATTGGGCCCAGCGATTGCGAGTGGAGAGTACAAAGGGCTTTGGGTATACATAGTGGGCCCAGTTATGGGAACATTAATGGGCTCATGGTTTTACAAGATTATTCAGTTGAGTGAACGCAAGCCCATTATATCCCCATCTTTGTCAATTAAACTTCGTCGAATGATGAGCAACGTTGATAATAATGGGCAACTTGAAACCAAAGAGCGTGTCACTTCAGTCTAATAAGTTAGGGCTATTTTGCTTAATAATATGTTTTGTGTACTTTTCTCTATGTTAATGTGATGGTAAGTAATTTTATGATAAATAAATAATAATGTTTAAAACTAAATTTCATAATGTCACATCCAATATATATATTGAGCATAAAGTGACATCAATAACTATTTAAAAGAAATACAAAAAAGAGAGTATAGTATGTACTTCGATTTATATGGTCTTCAATGGGTATCCACTAGCTTAGATTGCGACAAGCCTTGAAGCAGTAAAATATTTAACCCTAATTCTTTAAGTAAATAGAATATTCAAACCTGAATACATCTATGAACCCTAAACCCAAACTAGCATGGAAAATGTACCTTGAATCCCAAGCTAACCCTAGCTAGTCGTACTTGTGTAGAACTTCAAAGCTTTGAATCTTGTTGATAACTGAAGCATGCTTTTGGCCTTCGGAGATACTAGCTAGGGTTTCAAATCTAGCAGAGGAGATGGGAAATGGGAGAGGGATAGAAGAGATTGGTGTGTAGGGAATGAGCACTAGCCTCAGTACTAGAGCTTACACCTAGTGTGAGTAGAAGATAGAACGAGCAAAATTAAGAGAGCTATGACTAAGAGAACTTGAGTGTTGTGTGAAAATCATGAAGAACTAAAGCCAGTACTATTCCCTTATTTCCAATATGAACACAATGATCACACCCTCAATCACCATTTATTGCTTGATTTTTCAATCAATCATTCATTGTCCCATAATCAATCTCTTCACAATCTCCTTCATCAAGTTAGACCAATTTTTATTTCTTATTCTTGATCATCTTCTAGCTAGTTGAAATCATGCTTGATGTGATGAAACTTCACGTTTCAGTTGTTGTTAATTATAACCATTAATAGCAATTTAAACACAGAGGTACGTAGAATTGATTAAGAATCAAAAAATTGAACAAGAACTGAAAAATACTTAGCTCGATTTCGATGATAGAAAATGAATGGATTTTATGCTCAGCACATTACAATGAGAGTTTATAACTCAATTACAACCATTAATGGTGGAAAACACTAATTACACAAAATCTCCCACTAAGGAACCTTGATCCTATACACGTGGAACTTTATTACAACCCTCCTTTGGACAAGTCTTAAAAGGGAGAGAGCTGAATCTGTGAGATAGTTTGATTCTTCTAGGTGCTGAGATCCATCTTAAGCTGCATGTGTTGATATTTATTTATAGGTATAGGTTTTTGTTGGTCCGAGAGAGAAAATAACTAACTTTTATTTCCCAAAATAGAACAATGATTATGTCAACTAGTTTAGTAATCTAATTCCTCAAAAAAATACACTTGAATTATTTCAGTCAACTAGATATAAGAATAATGTATTTCAAGACATAAGTGGCAAAGTTTATCATTGCAGATAATCTTTGTAAACATATCTGCAGGATTATCATGAGTGTAAATTTTCCTTACTTGCACTTATTTGAGAGCACTACATCTCAAATGAAATATAGTTTGATATCAATGTGTTTGGATTTCTCATAAAATATTAAATTTTTCATGAGACGTAATACACTTTGATTATCACAGTAGACAATAATATTTTTTGACTTAAACCTCGATTCAATGGTCAATCCCTTCAATCATAGTGCCTCCTTGATGGCTTTAGTTGCAACTATATATTCAGCCTATGTTCATGACAAAGCTACAATTTTGACAAGTTAGATTTCTAACTGACACACCAACCTAGGACAGTGAAAACATATCCTGTACAACTTCTTCTTGTGCCAATATTGACTGCAAAATCTAAATCAACAAAACTAGTAACATCCTCCCTGTATTTGCTCTCATTGTCGAACACTAGACCAGTGTTTAGAGTTTCTCTTATTTATCTCATGATCTATTTCAGGGCTTCCAATTGTTCAAATCCTAGGTCTGAGATATATCTGCTAACAACACTTATGGCATGAGCTAGATCAATTCTAGTATATACCATGGAGTACATTAAGCGTCCTACACAGCTTGCATAGAGTATTTTACTCATCATCTTTAGCCTCAATGCATCAGTGGTTAGGGAGTGAGATGCATTAATTAAGTTTCAACTGTTGAGCAAAGGTAGTAGAGATAGCCTTGATTTTATTCATGCCAAACTTGCACATTAGTTTTTGTAAGTAGCTTTTCTGGAACAAAGTTATTGTGTTTAGCCTAGATCTTTTTATATCAATCCCTAGGATTCTCTTGGCTTTCCCTAGATCCTTCATTTCAAACTCATCATTGAGTTTCATCTTGAGTTCATCTATCTTTGATCTATTGTACTTACTTTTGTTGACTCCAATTTTAACCATATGAGAATCAAATCTCAAGTTACACTTGTCTTGAAGATTGCTTGAGACCATATAAGAACTTCTTGAGCAAACACACCTTATCAGGATTTTCACTCTCAAACCTTTTAGGCAGTTGCATATACACATTCTCTTATAATTCCCCATGTAATAAGGTTTTTCTAACATGCATTTGGTCAATTTCTAAATCAAGCTTGGTAGCTTCAGCCATCATGACTCTTATTGAAATTTTCTTGACCACTCAAGAAAAAATCTCATTAAAATCCACTTTTTCTTTCTTTATGAGTCTCTTGGAAACTAGCCTTGCCTTATACCTTGCTTTTATAATCCCAGAAATTCCTTCCTTTTATCTTAAAATTAATTTGCAGTAGTGACCATAATCCATCTCTTTTCCTTCAAAAGGGACAGCTTCTCTTGCTCTATTGCTTGTAGCCATGTTGCAACATCTTTACAATTAATTGATTATTTCTTTATAACTGTTAGGTTTTGTGCTATCAACTTCTTCTGCAACTGTTGTTGCATAAGCAATGAAATCAGCATAGCCCAACCTGTTTGGAGGCTTGCTCTCTCTTCTTTGTCTGTCTTTGTCCAGTTGGTAGGGTCTCATGTCACCCTGGTTACCCGGCCTATCCTGACATCTCTTCATGGTCATCTCTTCGTATTTGGTTAAGTGAAGATTTCCACACTTTTGTTTAAAACATGGATGAAAATAATATCTTTAACTCAATTTAGATCAAACAATGTTTTAATACATTGGTACTGTGAGCTTAATTTTTCAGATATCATGACTTTTGATTTAGGTCGAACAAAAACCTCTCAGATTTAGACATATTGAAAAATTACTTGACCAAATTAATTAAATTGAGGTCGAGATATCAATTTGATTTATTTTACCAAAAACATGGTACATCTAAATTATTATTTAACAAAACACGAAATTTATCACGTATTCGCACTAAACACAAGAGCCAATTTTTGTATTTTTCGAACAAATAATGATCATGGGTGATTAAAATTAAGATAAAGTGAGAAATTAAAAAAAAAAAAAGTTAATGACGCTTTGTTTATAATCTTTTACGCTAATTGCGCAATAAAATTGATGTCACTACATACTTTATTGACATCATAATATGAAGTCCTTAAATGATTTTTACATCAGAAAACCGACCTAAAAACTCTTAATATGAAGTCCTTAAATGATTTTTACATCAGAAAACCGACCTAAAAACTCTTAATAGAAAATTTACAAACGGCATAGAACATCTGCAATTCCATTAATTAAATTTAGATAAATTTTTGTATAATGTAACTCTGATTAAAAACAAAATTACCAACAATGTAAAAGTCTTTGTCGGTTGTAGTGATGATATTTACATGCCTCCTATTCATAAGTAAAATATTAATTAGAATTATTAAAATAATAACATTATCCAATGATATTTCGACAACTCAATGGACACTAGCCTTTAAGATATCATTAATTAAATGATACATTACATTTCACGACATTAATACGTTACAATACTAACCATATTTTTTATATTAAACTAATTATATAAGTAACTAGGGTTTGTAAATCAATGTATATTTTTTTCCTGAAAATAGAATATAAAAAGCAAACTTCTTAGTCTAACAGCATAATTAATAAGCATATATTCGAAGATCAAGAATAAGACAGAGTACTATATATATTTATTTATATTATGACTATAAAAAAATTGTAAATCTGGCCGACTTTTGTGATATATTATTCAAAATATTGATTAACATTCTTATCTAGAAAAACTATTTTTACTCACCACTACTTAAAGATTTTTTAAGATTGAAGAGACTAATTTTATGTACTTAATTATATACTTCAACCAATTACTAAACCTATAAAATTATGCATAATATTAATTAATATGTTTATTATTCTATTTTATTTTTTCTCCAGGCTGTGTTCATATGTCGTTGTTTAGAGAACCACCAAATTGGATTACTAATAAAGTATGTTATACCAGTTGTATATTTTTAAATGAGAAATGTTATATATACAGTGGCTAGGTTTAAAGATTTCGTCTTCATATATATATGAAGAGATGAAATACTAATTAATGTCACTGATATATAGGTTAAATTTTATATATCTATAACTATATATAGTTCTGTTGAATTATAATGTATGTTATTTTTTAAATTAATTAGTACATCTTCTCCATATTAATTATACTACACTTACTTTTTCAATGTGCCAGTATAAATATATTAACCATGTATTATAACTGTTTTAGAAAAAATTTGTATTGTAAAAAAGTATAATGTGTGACAGCTTAATATATCATATTAAATTATCCCACATCCCTAATGTATGAAAAAATAATAAAATATATATATAAGAGGAATGAGCTACTCTTTTCATTGCCAATTAGTTTTGAGATGGAACCTCATTTATCTTATCCCAAATTCTAACACTTCTTTTATTGAAAATTGTTTTTAAGATGAAACTACATGATATAGCTAAAAACAAAACTCGTATCCAATCTAAAAATATAATAGAGACAATGGGGTCACCAAAATCTAAAAATTATTCCAAGAAGTAGAACTAAAAAAGTCACTTATTGTGATTTGAAGATAGTGAGCCAAAAAGAATGTTCATGTTCATCTTGCACATATAATGACAATGTGTGTGAGCTTAATTTATTTTTTATATAAAGTATGTTTTGAAATACTCATTTCATTATCAATTAATTTTAAAATGAAATCCTATCGTTCACTCTCTACTTTCTCCACCACGCTTCGGCATAACATGTGTTAGAACCAATCTTAATAATTTGACAAAATCCACACAGTTTCACATACTTTAATTCACTAAAATTTACATAAAATTAGTAAAAGTGTAATCAACATAATAATATACATAAGATTCCGTCAATTTGGAGAGTAGAATTAAATTGAGTAGGATTGGATATTTGTTATGGAATTATCTAAAGGACATTCATGAGAAAATGAATTCAACAATTATATATAATGATAACTGAAATTTATTGAAAATTTTATGATAAATTTAGCTTATTTGACCAATCCTAAGTTGTTGTTATCAAATGATCAACTCGTTCATTCTTCTCCTAAATAGGAATTAATAAGTACAATGCATTCTTGTTCACTTCTTGGCAATTTACACTTTTCTAATTTAGTTATCTCCAAAAATATATTATCATATATTTTGACAAATAAATATATAGAAACTACAAATTAATAACATATATGGTAGTTAGACTCTCATAGTTGTTAGGCTTGAGTATATTGCCAAGTTAGCGGGCTTGAAAGGTGTTACACAATATTCTTTTATTGGACAATAAGTGATGATTAAGAATATTGTGGTAATTAGACATAAATGGTGAGATGAAAAGGGATTGCATTATCACCATTCTTGCCTTACATATAGTTGGTCATTATTACAAAAAAAAAACTGCTATCTTTAGTGACAACCTTTTAGTCACAATATAAATTTTTTGTAATTAAATGAGACTTTTAGTTACAACAAAAAAGATACTTGCGACTAAAATATAATATTTAGTTACAAGTTGTCACTAATTTAGTTTTAGTCACAATAAATATTATGACTAAAAACACATTTAGTCACAACAAATTGTAATTTTTGTGACTAATACTTTTAGCCACGGATCTTTTAGTCACAACACAATAATGATAATTTATAATTAGCCACACAATTTTTTTATCTTTAGTCACAAATTATGTTGTGACTAAAAATAAGATTTTTTGTAGTGACATGGTGAATGAATGAATATATTTTCGGCCATAAATTGTAGGTCTTGCACCAGCTACAAATAAAAGATCTTAAATCGAATTGTAAGATGTGAATTTATTCAAAGGAAGTATCATTAGAAAAATCTTGAAATTATCTAAATATGTCACGAAGGGCTCAAAATCAAATTTGTAGGTTAAGATAGTGAAAAACGAGTCACAAAGTAGGAGCTCACAAAAGGTGTGAGAATTCAATTTAATTTTCCATTTCTATGCACGAACTTGGACATGATCAAGGAATAAAAGAGGATGTGACTGGAGAGTTGATATTACAAGGAAGACAGTTCTATTCATTTTATAGTTAGACAATTCAGATTGTATATAAAAGCTTTTGATTATTAATTAAAGCAGAGAAAATTCATAAAACTTGAGAGAGATTTCTATTGTTTTATGTGGAGTGTTTTTGTGTGTGTTCATTGGAGTTTCTTACTGTGTGGGATCATACGTCATTTCCAATAGATGGTATCAGAGCTTGGAGATCAAAAATCACATTCAAAGGATTCAACATTCTTAAAGATCGATCCAAGAAACAATGGGGAATGCCAAGTATGATCTAGAGAAGTTTATAGGAGAAAATGACTTCGTAGTGTGGCATGTCATGATGAGACCCCTCCTTGTTCAACAGGGTTTACAAGTTGCATTATTTGAAAAAAGGAATCTACCAGAGGGATTGAATCCAAAAGAAAGGATCGACATTCTTGTCAGGCTCATAGTGCCCAACATCACACTAATATGTCACCATATAATTAGTTAGTGGTTCGCCATATATAATTTATTATATTAATGTGTATGAACCGATTTTAAAATACATCAATAATAATATTTAGGCTATTAGTAATTTTTCCTCCTGAACTTTGACATGTAGTAAATCGTTCCCTCTGAACTTTTTTGGCCGTTAAAAATTTCTCCCGAACTATTGAGATTGTTAAATTTAAGAACTTTTGTCTAATTTCATTTAATTTTACTGTTTCAGTGATTGTTTATGTACTATACCATGCTCTCGAGACTTTGATATCTACCCAATCATGCCCCTCAAACTTTGATATGACTAAATCATGCCCCTTGAACTTTCATCCATGTTAGAATTTTTTTACTAAAATTAGACAAAAATCTTTAAATGTAACAATCTCAATAGTTCGGGGGAAATTTTTAACGGCTAAAAAAGTTCAGGGGGCACGATTTAGTACATGTCAAAGTTTAGAGAAAAAAATTACTAATTAACCTAAATTTATGTTGCCTCTTATAATGTTTTGCATCTTAAGGTTAAAGTGTCTTATAGCATTTATCAATTTGTAAATGGCCCTGTCAATATTTAAGAATAATAAATTATTTATAATATATGGCTGCGAATATTCCGTTTATTACCACCTGCCTAAAGCAGAAACCCTATCTTTTGCTACTCTTCAACTTGCCTAATTTGAAGAGAAGTGATCAATCGAAGACCTTCTCACTAAATTAATCACTTTTTATTAATTGTGGGGCCAACCAATAAGACCAATTCAAACTCAAGCTATGTCCAAAGTGTTAACATGCATGAGTACAACTACTATATAATTAGCTAGTACCTCATAACAAATTATTGACATTTATTTTAATTAATTAACAGATGATGATCATATGTCCCCATGTGGTGTTGAGAGGAGATATTAATAAATTAAAAAAAAATAAGGGTAGAAATTATCATCTAATCACAATCACCAACAAATTTAAGTGCTAAAGAACTATATCTTTGGTAAGAAAGACACAAACAAGTACATATCATTATGTCATGGTTAGTTTTATTTATTCATATTATATACTCTAATCAAATTTATAATCATAAAATATATTTTATTTTAGCATTGTTATTGTGTACCAATAGTGTCTAATACCACCTAAAGGTATTAACGTGGTACAATTAGTTAGCAATATTCTCTAAAATTATTACCTTAAGTTAAAACATGATACTTAATTATACTAATAGCGATATGTAAAGACGGACCCACATGTATTAATGTGGGCTATAGCCCCACTAACAAAAATATTGTCTTTTAAAAAATTAAATGCATTCTTTTAATTTGATAATTATAGATCAAAATAGTAGAAAAAGTCCCCACAAAATTAAATAAATTTAGTAAGAGTAATTATAATATAGGTATAAATATTTTTTGATGATAAATAAGCTCCCACACAGTAAAAATTTTAGATCTGTCACTGACGATATGACAATGAGAAAGGTGTTAGGACATATTTTTATTTGTAGAATATGTATAACCCCTTTAATTTTCTTCTTCAAATTATATGGGTAAAAAAAGAAAAAGTCTTCTTGATGAATTATAATTGGGATGACCTAGTGGGAGGCCTTTGTCATTAAAAAAATTGATGACATGGCACGATATGTAAAGGCTACTTTGTCCATAGCACAATTGTTCTCTATTTAAGCCAACTTTCTCAACCCTATTAATGCATGAAAAACACCCAACTTTATTATTAGAGCTAAGTCTAAATTAAGTACTTCTTCACTTTCTTTTATAAGACTAATTAATAGTATTTTTATTATGGACACAATAGATCAATCAGTTTCTAGAGGTATGAGTGGTCGTGACACAAATGAACTGACCTCTAGTTTGAATCCCAAACCTCAAGCTGAGGATAACACTTCAGGTTTCTGGGCTCTATATAAGGACCACTTCGAACCTGGTCTTTTTAGAAAGGTATATATATAAATTGACATAACTAATAAATGCTATATATATTTTTCTACGTACGTAACTTTGGCCACATGAGCCATGCACATGCATCATCATCGAGTACTTAATATGTAGATGTTGGCTGAGGTGGTATCAACGTTCCTGCTGGTGTTCATGACATGTGCTGCGGCTGCCATTAATGGAAGCGATGAACGGAGAATATCGCAACTGGGAGCATCGGTTGCCGGTGGTCTTATCGTGACGGTGATGATTTACTCTGTTGGTCACATCTCCGGTGCACATATGAACCCTGCTGTTACTATTGGTTTTGCATCTTTTCTCCGCTTCCCATGGAAACAGGTATATATTTTATAATTATATATATTTTTATATAATTAGTTAGCTGATCCATTCTAATTGTTTATGTTTCTATTTGAATTAATCATTTTATTGTATTGTTTCTTTTAAATTACGTAAGCTTATTTGAAAATTTGCCCTCGATCGCTACTGAAAAAGTCGTCACTTTGCTTTCAGTTGCGACTTTGTTATCGTTGCGAGGACTTTCAAATGTGCTTGCTAACAATGTGTTAGCTCGTCGTTGAAAGTATGTCGTTGTTGCATTGCGAGGACTTTCAATGTATTTGCTAACAATGTTTTAGATTATCGTTGAAAGTTTGTTGTTGATGCCTGGCAAGGACTTTCAATGTACTAGCTAACATTGCGTTAGATCATCGTTGAAAGTTTGTCGTTGTTGCATATCGAGAACTTTCAATGTACAACTAATATTGTGTTAGCTCATCGTTGAAAGTTTGTCGTTGTTGCATTGCGAGAAACTTTCAATGTACAGCTAACATTGTGTTAGCTCATCGTTGAAAGTTTGTCGTTGTTGAATAGCGAGAACTTTCAATGTACAACTAATATTGTGTTAACTCATCGTTAAAAGTTTGTCGTTGTTGCATAGCGAGAACTTTCAATCATGTACAACTAATATTGTGTTAGCTCATCGTTAAAAGTTTGTCGTTGTTGCATAGCGAGAACTTTCAATGTACTTGCTAACAGTGTGTTAGCATATCGTACGTTGAAAGTTTGTTGTTGCAAAGCGAGAACTTTCAATGTACTTGCTAATAATGTGTTGGCTCATTGTTAAAAGTTTGTTAGAGCTTTTAGTGTACCTGCTAACATTGTGTTAGCTTAATTATCGTTGAATGTTTATCGTTGTTGCTTGTTAGCGAGGGCATTTGTGCTTACTAACGGTGCGTTAGCTCGTCGTTGAAAGTTGTTGTCGTTACTTGGAAAGAATTTTGACTGTACTTGTTAATAATATAAGATTTACTCACTATATATAAGTTTGTTGATAATTTTCTTAATTATACAAGAAGTTATTAGTACTAGCAAGAACAGTACTCTTACGAAATTAAAATTTTTCTATGGAAAATATTCAATCTGATGATAATTTGAAGATTTATGATACTAATTACTAGAATAAATCAAATTTGTCCCCCCTAAAATTTTGACCCTTCTATAGAGTTGTCACTAAATTGTTTTTTTTTTTTTTTTTTTGCAAAAATTTCCCCACTATAAAAATGTTATTACCTATAACTCATGAACTAATATATAACCAAATTGGTTTAAATAATGAAATGTAACAATTTATATTGTTAGAAGGCAATTTTGTAATAAAGAATAGCTTATGGGACGGAATTTAGGAGTACTGAAAAATTTTTATTTATTCTAATTACTATGTATGAAAAATACTAGTATATCTGTATAATCATATTTTATTTTTTGATGAACTGGAATATTTTATTACACCAAAATTATTTTTTACAAACTAAAGAGATTTTATAATTAGCCTCAAAATACTTTCTATACAAGATTGTAATTTGTGCATGTTTTTTATAGACTATTATGGAAGATCGATCATTTTACATATACGTTATTACACTAAAAAAAAGAAAAAAAAACACTACTTTTAGTGACAATATTTTAGTCACAACATAAATTTTTTTACTAAATTTGAGTTTTAGTTACAACAAAAAATTACTAAAAATACATTTTGCCACAATAAATTGTGAATTTTGTGACTAATTCCTTTAGTTACGGACTTTTAGTTACAACATAAAAATATTAATTTATAATTAGTCACAATTTTTTTACTTTTAGTCACAAATTTTGTTGTGACTAAAAATAAAAAATTTAGTAAAAAGATGAGAGTTTAGAAAATGATCTCACAACTTACCATACATGTCATAAAAGATACTATGTCGGGATGAAAACTAGTCGATAAAGGTCTTCCTTGTATATTTAGGGATGAAAACTCATTATAGAAAATTATTAATTATTTTACATCTCAACAAACAAGGGTGTGGCAAAGTTTTAAGCATATGTAGGATAAAAACTATTTTTGTACAACAATAATATCTACATAAGACTTCCAAAATAGTTGGAGCTGCCACATTCATCAATTAAATTCAAATTGATATCATATAGTAACATTCATATATATTAATAAAAATGTTGTTATATGATATTAAAGTGTTTTACAATTTAATAATATCTTTTAAATACTTTATTAATGTGATTGTGAAGTACACTTTATGTGGTGGTGATATATAATTTATATATTAATGACTACAACTAGAGCTTTTTCAAAAAATTATTCACTCTAATTTTTTTTTTTTTTTTTTTTGAAAATGGGATACTCTATTTTTTTTTTTAAATATACATATCACTAAAAAAATTTATTTTACATCAAATTTTTATATTAGATCATGTAGATTTTATAAATATATTTTACATCATTGAAACAGTATATCCTTAAATATATTTATTAATTAAAAGAAGAGAAAAATTTATTAAAGTAATTAATTCAAAGAAAGATATAAGAAAATGAGAATCAAATATTATTTTTTTGAAAAAAAAAAAATGTATTTGAAGATAATGTAAATCATGCACTACATGTATAGGATTTGAAGAATATAACTCTAAATAGAAAAGGAATTAACACTATTTTTTATTAAAGAGATATTTACTATAGAGTTTGAATTAGCACTATATTTTCAATTAGAAAAGATATTTACTATAGAGTTTGAATTAACACTATATTGCTATTAGAAGAGATAATTACTCTTTGTTTTTTCAACTTTTTGGAAAATATGCTCTGTGATACAATATATAGTCATGTCACACAAGTGTTGAATTTGAACAAAAATTAACTAGTAATTGAGTTGTGAAGGGGAAAGTGTTATTACAACAAAAAAAAAAAAAAAATTATTTGTATTGGTTTTGATCTGACATATTAGTGCGTCAATTAGCTATTGACGCTTCATTTCTTTGATAGACAATCACGTCGTGTGGAATTAAAAAAAAATGTAAATGACTTTAGATGAAGAGTATTGTTATTAAGTATTATAACGTACGTCTAATACCGTCGTCAAGTACCCATTTCTTGATCCTCTTGAACCCACAGAAATTCGTAGATTATTATTATTATTATTATTATTATTATTATTATTATTATTATTAGAGCTCATCAAATAAGTTAGATTCATATATAGTGTATATAATTATTTTAAAAAAATATATATTATACATAGTCTACATAATTTGTAACTTTCCAAGAATATATATCATAATAATATAATGTATTATAATATACATTTCTATATATTAACTCACACGAAACACTATTTAAATAAGTATGTATATATTTACAAATATTATATTGACTTATTTATTGTTATTTTCTGCTTGGACGAGTCACAAATCGACAGACATCAATGCACAGGTCAACTAGATGGTTTTTCTAATTTTTCAATTCTGCAATATAAGTGTGCCCTATATAATTAAGAATGTTATAGTTTGTATTGGTCTAATAATTTTTTAATATAACAAACTATATTTCCATTATATTAAGAAGAAGAAATTTTGAATGTACACACAATTAATAGAGAAGAATTAATATTTAGTATATAGTATGTGCTAATTTTTATTTTTTTTTTTGAACACATAGTATGTGCTAATTAAAACATCGATTTCAATGTAGAGTTGAAATATAATATAGGGTGATTTTATAATATGCGCATTTCGACATGCAGTTAGAATAATATTTTAGTTTAATTTTTTTTTTTTGTTATATTCATGTACATTATATAGTTATTTATAAGATATCATACAAAATTTTGAGAAATTCGTAATAATTTACAATATAAAAAGTAATATTCAAACAATTTATTTCGCATGCATCTAAATTAAAATAGTCTTGCGTGCAACACAATGTTTGAACTTGTTTTCAATGTTTTTAAATTTTTCAAAATTTTTTAAAATTTTGCAGGATGTAATAACTATAATGTACATAACCATGAAACAGATAAGGGATGCATCGGTACATCTCTTTTAAAGGGTGCATTGTAAAATTTTGTATACATATAAAGGGCAATATATGAGCATTGCTATTGGGTACTAAGGTGCCTATATGACATGGTATTTTATAATTAGTTAGTAGTTTTTTTATAAATTTTAGTAAAACTCGATATTAAATTATACCAATAATAATATTACACCTTATAAGAATGTTAGCCACTCGTCCCTTTAATATTTCTCAATATATGTTGTAATATCCGCTTTCTTGGTTGAATAATTTTTTTTTTAGTTTATTTTGTTTGTCAATGGGGATAATTTATTATTTTGAATATTTATGAGTTTGGTGGAGTATGAAATTTTTCTTAGTGACAATAATTTTTTTTATTATTTTTATTTCGTTTATTTTTGTTATTTTATTTTGAGGGTGTGTGTAATGCTAGATAAATAATTAAATTATTGGAGATAATTTAATATTTTATTATTTGTGAATATTATTGTAGGTAAATTAATAATAAAAATATGGGTAAATATATTATAGCATATTGTCTAATTTATTATTAATAATAATAATATTATTACTATTACTATTATTATTATTAATACTAATATTATTATTACTATTACTATTATTATTATTTATTATTATTATTATTATTATTATTATTATTATTATATATTACTTCTACGTAGGTATGTATATATATATATTCTTTTTTTTTGTTTTTAAATTTTAAGTTGTTAATCTAGGGTTATATTAGGGTTAGGATTATATATAAGATGTTTATATGATTGTTTAGGGTTTGAAGGGTTTAAAAAAAAACAGTAGTGAGAGGCAGAGACTGAGAAAGAGAGAGAGCGGTTTGGGTCGAACGAAACCGAGTGGTGAGAAAGTGAGATTTCGGGTTGGTTGGATTTGAGAGTTTTGGGCTGCCTTAGATTATTTCATTGAGTTTTATTTCATCCAAGAGGAGTTTTAGATGCGATTAGAGGGTCTGTAATCGCACCATTCGACATACGCCATTATTACGTTCAAAATACCGTTCTTGAAACGGATCCGAATTTGAACGTGTTTAACTTGTTTCAAGGATCAAAGAAGGTTGTATTTGAGTTTTTGGGACCCTAAGGCTTGGTTTGGACGAAAAATAATGGAGCTTTGACGTCAAAAACACAAAACCAATATTTTGACACCATAAAAGGCGGTACACCGGAGCTAAAGAAGACAACTCTTTTAGGACGTAATTTAGTTGTTTCTTTGGACAAGATTGGATCGGTTTGAGTTTCTGGGCATTGTGGGGATCATTCCTAATTGAAAGGAGGCGTCGAAAGCAAGAAAAACGGGAGTTTGGAACTCACCGTGGCCGGAGAAGACGACCCGCCGGCGAAACTCCGGCGAAGCTCCGTTCAGGGGTTTTTAAAGGTTTTATTCCAGATTTTTTCTTATACTTGATTTGTTTTAGGTATTTTTAGGTCTACTATGAAGTTTGGGAATTTTCTTGCAATTATTTGATTTATTATGAATTATTTGGTTTATGTGTTAAATTAATTAGGAAAAATACTTAGATTACTCAGAAAAATCTAAATATATTTTATATGATTAGTTATGAGATATAAACTATTGCAAAATTGGTAGATTCGAATTTCAGTTAATTTTGTAATTTTCACGAATTATTTGTGTTATTTATTAAATTAATTATGAAAAATACTTAGGTTGCTCAGAAAAATCTAATTTTATTTTCTATGATTGGTTATGGATTATAAACTGTTACAAAATTGATAGATTAGGTTTTCGGTCGATTTTGTATTTTTCATGAATTATTTGTGTTATTTCTAAAGTTAATTATGAAAAATACCTAGATTATTCAGAAAATTAAAAGTTAATTATTTAGGGCTTAGTATAGAGTATAAACTGTGTTAGAATGGTTAGATTGGGTTTTCAATCATTTTTGTATTTTTCATGAATTTATTTAGTTAATACTTAAAATAATTATGAAAAATAGTTAAGTGATGCTAAAACAGTAAAATATATTTTTGTAATGCTATTTACTACCTATGGTACGAATTAAAAGGGTTTTTATAATTTATTAGTTGATGTAGGTATTTATTATAATTATTTGTGACTAAATAATGATTTAATTGAGTTTTAGATAGAGTAAATATTAAAAATTGTGTTCACTGCTTGGGAACTGTCAATATAATGTTACAATATAATTCTAGTCTATGAAATAAATTTAAGACTAGGTTGAGATGTTTTGTTATTTTATATATCTAAGTAATTGGTATTTATATACAGTTTGAAGTGTAAATTAGTACATGAATATGAATAATAAATTGTACGTGTATCTAGATTGATTTAATTACTTTTATAATCTGTATAAATGATTAAGAAATATGTTAGCTTCTGATTTTGATAAATAATTACATAATTGTATATTTGTTGATAAATAGTATTTTAGTAAAATTTCACGTAAAAAGTGTTTGTATGAGCACATGTTTTACGTTAAAAATATTCATATGGGTACATGCAATGTGTTGGTGTGAAATATATTGATAAATGGTTATGTATGGTGTGGCATGCAAGTAAAATTAGCTTATGTGTTACGTACTTCTACGTAGGTTTTTGTATGAGTACAGAGATTCATACTTGAATATATTTTGAATGTATTGTTGTGTTAATGAATATTTAGGATCTTGTTCTCAACAAGGAAATTCATTGAGGTGCTTGGAGTAGCAAGAAGGTGTTCTTAACAACTGAGGTAAGAAGAGTGGACATCTGTGCACAGGGTGTATGTTGAAACATACAACTGTATTATGGGTTTGTATTTACATGTTTTATTCTATGGTAGATTGTTGTTTTATGCTAATGTTATTGGTGTGTGATAGTGATAAGGCTTTTGAATGTTTGTGTGAGGATAGCACTTATAGGATAGGTTTTCTCGTTGGTGTGAGCATAAGATCATAGGATATATATATTTTTGGCCGCTTGTATGGGTTTACTTGCAGTTATCCTATCATGGGTGGGTACAACTTGTGATAAGGGATTGCCCCGTTGGATGCCGAGTGTGAGAACAAGCACGAGGCAGGCAGTTACACTTCATGTCTGATCAACATGAGTGGGAGTATGTTATCGTATGTGAGGACAATGTGCGATAAGATACTGTGTGTTATGTGTGTGAGTATAGCATGCATTAAGATTACACTGTGATATGATGTTCTATTATATTTGAGAATAGTATGTGATATGATATGTTGGTATATGAATGCTAGCATGGTATGAATTAATTTTACATTGTGATGTTATTATGTTTATGACTATGTTATCTAGTTGGGGAGTTATGTCCTACATAGCTCTTCTTGCGGGCGTTAGCTCACGGGTACTGTGTGCGGGTAAGGCAAAACTATACAGTGAGGGTGGCGAGCTCGAGGCATGGATTACATGTTAGGGGATTGTCACGATGTTTTGGTTTGAGAATATTTCTTTAAAGATTATGGCTCGATTACTTTTGTAAAAGTTAATGTTTAAAAATTTATAAAGGAATCAAGAGTTTTTGTTTTAAAATAATGAGATCTCATGCTTTAATTATTTTCAATAAATTAGTTTATTGTTTTTCTATAAATGGTTTTAAACGGACTAGTAAGTGTGACGTCTCGGGAAATCGGGCGTTACAATATGGTATCAGAGCAATACGGTCCTAAAGAGTGTGGTTAGCCCTAACATGTAAAGTTCATTGCCACGAGACGAGCTCGACTCACTGTACTGTAAGTGGTTATTACTTACGATTAAGTTATCTTTAAATTGTTCATGTAGTGTTGTGATATTCTTCTCATCTAAAGGTGATGGTCAAAATGTTCCTTCTTGATATTTTTTAGGTTTGTGTGGTTTAGGAGTTTGAATATGCCTCCTAGAAGGTCAGTCAGATTAGGTCGAGGTCGGGGTCGAGGCCAAGGCCAACGCCGAGATAGAGGCCAAGAGAATGGAGGGATCAATGAACCACCACAAGCACCACATGGATGGGAAGAGCGCTTTGCTGCACTGGAAGAAACTATTCGTAGGCAGAATGAAGAACTTCGTCAGCTGAGACATCAACCGGAGCCGCCAGGGCCAGAAAATAGAGACCCACCACCGCGGTGGTATATCCCGCCGTAGAGGCTAGACACGAGATGTTAGCAGAGAGGTTTCGAAAACAACACCCACCCGAGTTTGAGGGAGGCATAGACCCAGTGGTGGCTGAAGAGTGGATGAGTCGCATAGAAAATATTTTGCAGATGCTAAGGGTCAATGGGAATGACCGAGTGAAGTGTGCATCATACATGTTGAGGAAAGATGCTCGTATCTGGTGGGAGGTGGTGGAACAAACAAAGGATGTAAATACCATGAACTGGGATGATTTCAAAAGGGTCTTTAATGAGAAATATTATAACACAGCAGTGTTAGCAGCAAAGGTTGATGAATTTACGGGATTAGCCCAAGTGGAGCCTTATCAAGTTACAGAGTATGCACAAAAATTTGATAGACTGGCAAAATTTGCTCCAGATTTGGTACCTACTGATAGAGTGCGAGCACATCGATTTGTGGAAGGCCTGAAACCAATGATTGCTCGGGATGTAGAGATTGTGTCAAGGGGTCAATTCAGTTATGCTCAAGTTGTCGAAATGGCTCTTACGGCTGAGCGAAGTGAAAACAAAATTTGGAAAGAAAATGCTGCTAGGAGGGAATCTAAGAAAGGTGCAGCCAATTCTAATGAGTACAAGAAAAGGGGACAAGATCAGCCCGGACAATCAAGTCAAGACAAGAGGTACAAAACTGATAACGACCACCGATCCAATGGAAACAATGGACGCAATGTTCCAGAATGTCCTAAATGTACTAAACGTCATCTCGGAGAGTGTAGGGCAAATGCATGTTACAAATGCGGAAAAGAAGGTCATATTAAACGTAATTGTCCATTGTGGGGACAAACTGAGAACAAGGAAGATTCAAAGGAAGACGATAAATATGTTCCAGCGAGGGTCTTCGCTATAAAAGAAGCAGGACAGGGTGATGACAAGTGCTGAGGTGTAAGACATTGAGTCTTCGCTTTCAAAAAAAAAAAAAAAAAAAAAAACAAAAAGAGTCGAGTAGAATTTCGGGACGAAATTTCTTTTTAGGAGGGGATAATTGTAATATCCGCTTTCTTGGTTGAATAATTTTTTTTTTAGTTTATTTTGTTTGTCAATGGGGATAATTTATTATTTTGAATATTTATGAGTTTGGTGGAGTATGAAATTTTTCTTAGTGACAATAATTTTTTTTATTATTTTTATTTCGTTTATTTTTGTTATTTTATTTTGAGGGTGTGTGTAATGCTAGATAAATAATTAAATTATTGGAGATAATTTAATATTTTATTATTTGTGAATATTATTGTAGGTAAATTAATAATAAAAATATGGGTAAATATATTATAGCATATTGTCTAATTTATTATTAATAATAATAATATTATTACTATTACTATTATTATTATTAATACTAATATTATTATTACTATTACTATTATTATTATTTATTATTATTATTATTATTATTATTATTATTATTATATATTACTTCTACGTAGGTATGTATATATATATATTCTTTTTTTTGTTTTTAAATTTTAAGTTGTTAATCTAGGGTTATATTAGGGTTAGGATTATATATAAGATGTTTATATGATTGTTTAGGGTTTGAAGGGTTTAAAAAAAAACAGTAGTGAGAGGCAGAGACTGAGAAAGAGAGAGAGCGGTTTGGGTCGAACGAAACCGAGTGGTGAGAAAGTGAGATTTCGGGTTGGTTGGATTTGAGAGTTTTGGGCTGCCTTAGATTATTTCATTGAGTTTTATTTCATCCAAGAGGAGTTTTAGATGCGATTAGAGGGTCTGTAATCGCACCATTCGACATACGCCATTATTACGTTCAAAATACCGTTCTTGAAACGGATCCGAATTTGAACGTGTTTAACTTGTTTCAAGGATCAAAGAAGGTTGTATTTGAGTTTTTGGGACCCTAAGGCTTGGTTTGGACGAAAAATAATGGAGCTTTGACGTCAAAAACACAAAACCAATATTTTGACACCATAAAAGGCGGTACACCGGAGCTAAAGAAGACAACTCTTTTAGGACGTAATTTAGTTGTTTCTTTGGACAAGATTGGATCGGTTTGAGTTTCTGGGCATTGTGGGGATCATTCCTAATTGAAAGGAGGCGTCGAAAGCAAGAAAAACGGGAGTTTGGAACTCACCGTGGCCGGAGAAGACGACCCGCCGGCGAAACTCCGGCGAAGCTCCGTTCAGGGGTTTTTAAAGGTTTTATTTCAGATTTTTTTCTTATACTTGACTTGTTTTAGGTATTTTTAGGTCTACTATGAAGTTTGGGAATTTTCTTGCAATTATTTGATTTATTATGAATTATTTGGTTTATGTGTTAAATTAATTAGGAAAAATACTTAGATTACTCAGAAAAATCTAAATATATTTTATATGATTAGTTATGAGATATAAACTATTGCAAAATTGGTAGATTCGAATTTCAGTTAATTTTGTAATTTTCACGAATTATTTGTGTTATTTATTAAATTAATTATGAAAAATACTTAGGTTGCTCAGAAAAATCTAATTTTATTTTCTATGATTGGTTATGGATTATAAACTGTTACAAAATTGATAGATTAGGTTTTCGGTCGATTTTGTATTTTTCATGAATTATTTGTGTTATTTCTAAAGTTAATTATGAAAAATACCTAGATTATTCAGAAAATTAAAAGTTAATTATTTAGGGCTTAGTATAGAGTATAAACTGTGTTAGAATGGTTAGATTGGGTTTTCAATCATTTTTGTATTTTTCATGAATTTATTTAGTTAATACTTAAAATAATTATGAAAAATAGTTAAGTGATGCTAAAACAGTAAAATATATTTTTGTAATGCTATTTACTACCTATGGTACGAATTAAAAGGGTTTTTATAATTTATTAGTTGATGTAGGTATTTATTATAATTATTTGTGACTAAATAATGATTTAATTGAGTTTTAGATAGAGTAAATATTAAAAATTGTGTTCACTGCTTGGGAACTGTCAATATAATGTTACAATATAATTCTAGTCTATGAAATAAATTTAAGACTAGGTTGAGATGTTTTGTTATTTTATATATCTAAGTAATTGGTATTTATATACAGTTTGAAGTGTAAATTAGTACATGAATATGAATAATAAATTGTACGTGTATCTAGATTGATTTAATTACTTTTATAATCTGTATAAATGATTAAGAAATATGTTAGCTTCTGATTTTGATAAATAATTACATAATTGTATATTTGTTGATAAATAGTATTTTAGTAAAATTTCACGTAAAAAGTGTTTGTATGAGCACATGTTTTACGTTAAAAATATTCATATGGGTACATGCAATGTGTTGGTGTGAAATATATTGATAAATGGTTATGTATGGTGTGGCATGCAAGTAAAATTAGCTTATGTGTTACGTACTTCTACGTAGGTTTTTGTATGAGTACAGAGATTCATACTTGAATATATTTTGAATGTATTGTTGTGTTAATGAATATTTAGGATCTTGTTCTCAACAAGGAAATTCATTGAGGTGCTTGGAGTAGCAAGAAGGTGTTCTTAACAACTGAGGTAAGAAGAGTGGACATCTGTGCACAGGGTGTATGTTGAAACATACAACTGTATTATGGGTTTGTATTTACATGTTTTATTCTATGGTAGATTGTTGTTTTATGCTAATGTTATTGGTGTGTGATAGTGATAAGGCTTTTGAATGTTTGTGTGAGGATAGCACTTATAGGATAGGTTTTCTGCTGCTGGTGTGAGCATAGCACTGCAGGATATATATATTTTTGGCTGCTTGTATGGGTTTACTTGCAGGTTATCCTATCATGGGTGGGTACAACTTGTGATAAGGGATTGCCCTGTTGGATGCCGAGTGTGAGAACAGCACGAGGCAGGGCAGGTTACACTTCATGTCTGATCAACATGAGTGGGAGTATGTTATCGTATGTGAGGACAATGTGCGATAAGATACTGTGTGTTATGTGTGTGAGTATAGCATGCATTAAGATTACACTGTGATATGATGTTCTATTATATTTGAGAATAGTATGTGATATGATATGTTGGTATATGAATGCTAGCATGGTATGAATTAATTTTACATTGTGATGTTATTATGTTTATGACTATGTTATCTAGTTGGGGAGTTATGTCCTACATAGCTCTTCTTACTGGGCGTTAGCTCACGGGTACTCTGTGTGCAGGTAAGGCAAAACTATACAGTGAGGGTGGCGAGCTCGAGGCATGGATTACATGTTAGGGGATTGTCACGATGTTTTGGTTTGAGAATATTTCTTTAAAGATTATGGCTCGATTACTTTTGTAAAAGTTAATGTTTAAAAATTTATAAAGGAATCAAGAGTTTTTGTTTTAAAATAATGAGATCTCATGCTTTAATTATTTTCAATAAATTAGTTTATTGTTTTTCTATAAATGGTTTTAAACGGACTAGTAAGTGTGACGTCTCGGGAAATCGGGGCGTTACATATGTAATGCTTACGTAGTGGCACGATCTTGGTGTAATTCATAACAATTAGCTAGGTGAAAAAAACAATTATAATAATTTATTATTAATTATGATATAACTGATCAAAAAAATCATTCTACATTTTTGAAAGGTAATAAGATCGAGTTGACTAACTTCATTATATTTATTGAAGGTGATTATAAATTTATAAGCCTAGCCTTTTTATCTTGGATTAAAATTACTAACGTTTTGTATTAAATTAAAATATAAAAAATGTAAACATTGTATGTAAGAATATTGGTGTGTTCTAATATTATTAAATATATATATTGTGTAGGTGCCATTCTATGCATTATCTCAATTCACAGGAGCAATTGCAGCAGCATTTACACTACGTGCACTTCTGGACCCAATAGATCGAATTGGGACGACAACACCTTCTGGGAGTGATGTTAGGGCTTTGATAATGGAGATTGTTGTCACTTTTAACATGATGTTTATCACTTCTGCTGTTGCAACTGATGCTAAAGCCGTACGTATATATATATATATATCATTTAATGTGTACATATGTTGGATTATTAATTAATTAATTTGGACTAATTAATTAATTAAAACAATATAATTGCAGGTGGGAGAGCTGGCTGGTTTGGCTGTTGGTTCATCAGTTTGTATAACATCAATTGTTGCTGGGTACGTAATAACTCAATTTTTAAATTAAAATCTATAATAATCATATTCTACCAAACTAACTATATTTCGTTTAACATTTTGTTAAAATTATAATAAATTGAACCTTATTTTTTAAAAAAATGGTAGAAACAAATACAAAAAAAATGCAACTAGTCTAATTATTATAACCATCAAGTTATTATTAAGTTTTATCATTCAACAAATTGAAAAATAGTAATTACCCAAAACAAACTCACATCAAATATTGATTGTAAATTTGTGAAATTATTATTCAGGCCAGTTTCAGGTGGATCTATGAACCCAGCAAGAACATTAGGACCAGCAATTGCAAGTAGAGAGTTCAAAGGGCTTTGGGTGTACTTTATAGGTCCAGTTGCGGGAACATTGCTTGGTTCATATGTTTATAAGGTCATTCAGTTGAGTGAGCGTAAGCCCATCATTTCTCCCACCTTTTCGCTCAGACTTCGTCGTATGATGAGCACTACTACTACTGACACTCCCCACCTTGACAACAAACGCCCATCTACTTCTGTTTAATTCAAATAAAAATACTATTTATTAGTATGTTTGTTTGGTTTGGTTGTTTGTTAATTTTAGTCACCAAAAATAAAATTAATTAATGACTCGGTTGGATCGATCGATCAGTGATTAATTGTATGCATGTGTTTGAAAGTGATCACATATATTGTTGTATATTGTGAGTACTGTTTCTCTAGCTATAGCTTAATTATAAGAATCTATTAATGCTTTAAATTATGTGTGTAAGATCTTGCGACTGAAAGGTGTAATATATATATATGCATGGCTACAAATGTGAATAAAGACTTTCTATCGAAATTTCTTCAACACTATATATCTCTATTCTTGTCATATATATTGCATAGCTATAAAAAACTTTCTAAATCTGCATTCAATAATGCTTTTATTTGATTTTCTCACAAAATCCTAATTCCTAAAGACTACAGTTCATTTTAGAAATCAACCAATCTTAGTCGAAGATTTATTTCTTAAAAAATAAATCTATATCTTCTAGTTTTCCCAATCAAATCGCTATAATTTTGTATTAATGGTTATACTCTCCTAGATGAGAATCTTTATGTCAAATTAATTTGAAAAATTCCTTTAAATTAATAAACTTTAACTATATATATATATATATAGTTCCATAAGAGTATCATTATTAGTTATTAGTATTAATGTTGAACAGTATGATCAAGAAATGACACCTTGGGAATTAATTAATAATTTTTATAATGATTATTAGGTTAAATTATATAACATCAAATATCAAATTACATGTCTAGTGTTAGATCATGGCCATTTAAGCAATCCACTTGCGGATGTGGATTTTTCTTTTAACAGTTTCTAATTGTACTTAGTGATAGGTTTTACTAACGGTCCTAATTCTATTCTATTATTGATATTGTTGGGTGTGCAAAATTATTAAAGTCTCACATTGACTAGAAATAGGAAGGATCATGAGTATTAACGATGGGCATATCTCTATAGGTATAGAGCCTTTTGGGAAGGTGCCCAAAAATAAAATCGTGAGGACTTAAGCCCAAAACGAACAATATCATACCTAGAGTAGAGATGGATGGTGTCTGGCGTCCTTAACAAGTGGTATTAGAATCAGATCACAACATTAACCGTGTGAATGAATTCTTTGAATCTTCTTAAGGTGATGAACTTTTGTGTAACCTCACGATTGAAGATATGAATGGTACCTTGTGTCGAAAGTCTTCTTCACAATGAAGATCAAGCAGCGTGTTCTGTTTGATGATAGCGGTAGTGCAAGATGGAAGATCGTTGAGCGGAGGCTATATGGTCATGTTTGAGGGGAAAATTGTTGGGTGTCCAATCAAAGTCCTACATTGACTAGAAATGGGAATGATTATGGGTATATAAGGATGGGCATACAATGAAGTCTTTTGGAAAGGTACCAAAGAACAAGTGGTATTAGAGCTGAGGAGAATAAAAGAAATCAAGAACCCATGTTCTTTGAGATTAAGAAATTCTTTGAGATTAAGAAACACAAGCACAATTTGAGGAGGACAAGTTCAATGGTGAAAGATTAAAAGATTGCAAACCGATTCAGGGGTGAATATCAATCTTTCACATCCTTATGAAGCAGCCACAAGGTTTTGAAGACAAAACCAAAAAACCCAATTTTGTGTAAGGGTGTTCATAAAATAGCCGATCCAATTCAATCCGCACGATCCAATCTAATTCAATCTAATATTCGCACTTGTACTGATTTCAAATAAAAGTATTTTCATTGTTCAATGTTATTTCTCATTTTTAATCAATTCAATATGGTTTTACATTTGTTTTATTCTGCTCTCATCACAGTTTAGTTTACAAATTGTTTGGTTAATTTTGTATGTATGTTATTGTTGTTATGTTTACTTGATCTTATTCTTGATAGTGATTTCAATCACTGCAACATGGAATGATACATCAGTTGGTGTTAGACAAAAACATTGCTTTTCTTGTAATTTTAATGTCTCAAACTCAATTATAAAGCATGGAAATCCAAAAGTTATGCATTTACTACTTTAATTGAGTCTTAATAATCGTTTTATCATCTCTATCTTTCATTAAAATATGTGGTTATCCCTCTATCTTTCATTAAAATGTATGTTTAGAAATCATGGACTACTATAGCTAAATTCCTTAGTATAGCCTCCAATAAAATTGACATTTTTGTACTTCTCATTAACCAAATCAAACAATAAGAATCTCCAAATAATAGATGGTGACCAAAGTTGAGCATAAAAATTTTAAAATAATAATAATAATCATAATCCTAATAATGAAAAAGACACGAATGGTTATGATATTGATCAAAAGACTAGAAAGATTAAAGAGAGACTAAACATGTACCAAAGGGCCTAAGCCTAAAGTTACCTAACTAAAGGTGAAATTTGTAAAGATTGATTATGATAATGAGGAACATAATAATAAGTAGATATTTCAATTAAAAAATTTGTAGTGGTAGTTAAAGAAATTGTACCAGAAATACAAACAAGGAGAATGACAACAGATCCATAACAAAGGAAAAAAAATTACACACATAATTATATTGGAGACTAGTACAAAATATATCTTGATAGGAAGGTCTCCTCCTAAATCATGTAAATATCCTTTGACCAAAACCTACTTAACTACACATATTAATCAAAAGTAGTTACTATTATTTGTACTATTACTTTCTCATTCCTTCCTTTTTTCTTTGATTTTACTTGTGCCTTCTTCCCCCCACCCTACAACTTTCTCAACTTTACCTTCTATTATTGCACTATCATAACAGAAGTTGTACTAGCTTTTCAAAGCAATATAAATATAAATATATATAATAAGCAACCCCAAACAAAAGGGAGGCAAAGAGAAATAGAAACACCAAGAGAATAGTTTCCAAATTAATATTAGTTTAATGGATGACATAATTGAGCCAGTTTCAGAGCAAAATTCAAGGTCCAGTTATGTTTTCTGGAAATCTCTTGAGCAACATTATCCACCTGGATTTCTTAAAAAGGTATTAATCTATGTAATTAGCTAGATGAAAGATCTTTTATGCTACTTAATACTTCTTCTATGTATTAAATTATTTGGTGACTGCACAGGTGGTAGCAGAGATTGTAGCAACATATCTATTAGTGTTTGTTACATGTGGTACGGCTGCACTGAGCATGAGTGAAGAGCACAAAGTTTCAAAGCTTGGTGCCTCAGTTGCGGGCGGACTCATAGTGACCGTGATGATCTATGCCGTAGGCCATATCTCCGGTGCACACATGAACCCGGCTGTCACTTTAGCTTTTGCAGCTGTTAGGCATTTTCCATGGAAACAGGTTCAAATTAAATACACATGACTTGATTTGGTTTAGTTTAATTTGTAATGGTGACTCTTAACAATAGCAACACAATCCCACTTGACATGACCACATGCCCAACATCCCATGACATGACCACATTCTTAGGTCCAACTGACCCAACTTCACCTAGTCCTTGATTGAACAGAGAGAGACTTCTCAAAATATACACCAAAAAATTACACTTAGACATGGTTTTCTAACCAATCACATGGACCTTTTTTCAAAAAAAAAAGTGTTACAAGAATGAGTGCACATATTATTACTCAAAAATTTGGTATCTTGATGAAGAAAACCACATGCATTTCACTTCAAAAATTTCAGTATCAGGAGTCTTTACTTCTTTTCTCTTTCTTTTTTTTTACGAAGTTAGTCATATTTTCGGAAATACATGAGCAGAGCATTTTAAAAAGAACAAATAGAAAAACGGTGTAAAAGTTTGATAGAGTTGCAGGTGCCAGTTTATGCAGCAGCTCAATTAACAGGAGCAATATCTGCATCTTTCACGTTGGTCGTTCTTCTACACCCAACGAAAGAGGTTGGCAATACATTGCCTTCAGGAACAGATATTCAAGCTCTAATTATGGAAATAGTGGTAACATTTTCTATGATGTTCATCACTTCAGCCGTGGCAACTGATACTAAAGCTGTATGTATCACTCTCAACCACTCACTTTATCAAAATTCATCAAATTCTTTGGAGTCTTAACTTATACCAAAATCATTTGGCATCCCAGATAGGAGAGCTAGCTGGCATAGCAGTAGGATCTGCTGTATGCATAACATCAATTCTGGCTGGGTAAGCAAAAAATCACACTTCATTTTCAGATATTAATATGTTGTTTCTTCTTTTGAGTTAAGAGTCCATCCACAGACCCATATCGGGAGGATCTATGAATCCGGCGAGGACTATAGGACCAGCTATTGCTAGCTCATGCTACAAAGGTATTTGGGTGTATATGGTGGGACCAATCACCGGAACACTAACTGGAGCTTGGTGTTACAATCTGATTAGGGTGAGCGAAAAGCCAGTTCATGCACTATCTCAATCTTCATTTTCATTCAACTTCCGGCGAATGATGACCAATGAAGGCCAAGTTACCAACAAGGAAGCTCTCAATTCAGTTTGATAAGAGCCTTTTACCTGATACTAAATAAGGCTTTCTTCAGCCAAACCCAATACCAGCTCATCACATCTTGTAATCTTTAGATTAGCATAATAATAATGTTATAATAATTAAGTAATGTTACAGTACAGCACTAGTTTGTAAATCTGTCATAATTTAGCCAAAAGGAAAGTGCAGTTGATTCCCGTGAGCTTTAAAAAGACTGCAATAGCTACCTATCTGCACTATACATCATCACAATAAAATTACAGAGCTCCTGAGGGGCATACAATGTGCCACTTAAGCTTGTTGGTTCTACATATATTTGGTAAACATATGATACCGGCCAAAATATCAAAATATACATAAATAAGCGAAAAAAACACAAGCACGTAAAAACATTGAATTGATCATAGGACAATAGGACATGGAGCCAATTCATGCAACCAGGCAACACGAAAACAGATCAAGCAGCCTTTTCACAGACTACAAAACTCCCTGGGTTGATGGTAATGCTCTTTGTGCAATTATCCGTTTTGTATATCCCGACAAGCCGATCGGCTAGCTCAAACATATTGTTTCTAAGGCTGTAAAAGAGACAAAGAAACCATCATTTTTACTCATATTTACAAGTGAGTTTGGGTATAGTCCATTGGCAGCGGATAACCTACCTTATGATTATGAACTGTGCATCCTTTGTCCTGTCCTTCACATAATGCCCCACTATAGAAACATTCTTGAAATCTACAATGCCACGAGCCATATAAATGAGAACAAAGAGAACATATTTAATTAGAAGAAGTTTAAAGTTCAAAGGAAGTACCCAACGCAGCATCGATTTCATCCATTACATAAAGTGGTGTAGGCTTGTAGTGATGCAGTGCAAAAACAAGAGCTAATGAGCTCAGAGTCTGAAAACAGTAAAGAGGCAACGTGATAAGAGATTTTGAAATGCTATATATGTACAGGAAATATTTCTCTTCAACAACAGCAGAATGTATATATTTATAATGTAATTTGAAAATGATGTGAAAAGAACCTTTTCACCGCCAGATAAGTTTGCAATATTCTTCCAGCTCTTCTTTGGTGGTCTGACACTGAAAACAACACCTTCAGAGAAGGGATCCAAGGAGTCCACTAGCTCAAGTTCGGCATCACCTCCAAGCGTGATCATCTGAAGAAAGTAAATTAAGAGGAAAAGAATAATTACAACTCAAATACGAGAGGTTAGAAAATAGGAAGAACGGGATGCAGGTAGCATCTGGTGTGCGAGTATCACATATAAGCTGTGAAGAAGGTTCCTCCAAGTAACAAAACTAGGAAAAATTGAAGAATATGTACTACACCACACAAGTGCAGCAGCAATGTTCGAGGATGGTTACAGAAAAAGCTAAAACATGAGCAAGACCAATAGTTACGATCACAAACCTGGTACATTTCCTTCAACTTTAAAGATATAGCATTGAATCCTGCCATGAACTCGTCTAACCTGAAACAACAGGAATTTCTCTTTATTTAGAAAAGAGCTTTGAGAAGTACAACACCAACGTGCAAGTGCACAGGTATGTATACATATAAGCTAAAGGAAACCGTGCCTCTTTTTTCTCCATTCGTCATACTGCTTCTTGATATCATCACGTTGTTGAGTGACTGTGTTAAGGTCCTCAACTCGTTCATTATACAACGAAACCTTTCTTCGATACCTATAACAGCAAACAGTTAGAATATAAACAAGGTAGTGAATTTCATACAACAAAACCTCTCCAAACATACTCTGCAATTGAGTCAAGATTAGGATTCATTTCTTTTAGTTGTGCCTCCAGCAATGTGACTGTTTCGAGGGCTCTTTTAAGATCACAGTCCTTATGAAGAGTTTCATCTGTCAAAGTTGCTTGAAGCTTTTCAGGGTCCACTAAATCTTTTTGGATTCTGCAACCGACATGGTTATGATTTCTTTATTAATGAAAATTTTGTAATAATACGTTATTTTGCCAAATTCAGAAGCACAAAAATATAGCTAAAGAAAATCAATCAAATTAACATACTGTTCTATATGCTTTACAATAGCACTTTCCAACTCGTCAAGCTTTTTCTTGTATCCCTTCCCCTTTTGTTCCAACTCACCGTATAGCTTCTTCATGTCTTTTAATTTATAGTCTACATCTACCTGTAACATTTTTAATCTACTGCTCAAAACAATGAAGCACAACAATAGTAACCTGAACAAATATGTAACAGAAGGAAAAGTCTCAAAAGATAAGAATCTTGATATCATGGTACCTCTGTCGCTCGCAATTCATCCACTGTCTTTTTCATTGTATTATACTCTGATTTTGATTCGTCCAAAACATCTTTATGTTGATCAATCATCTACACAGACAAAAAGATAATAAGATAAAAGATAAGACAATTCCTTGTAGTTTGCAAAATCCATAATTAAAAAAACAAAAGTGAATAAGAATGCTAGACCTCCTGTGTCTTTTTATAATTCTCTTGAACGGCAAAAGCCTTCTGTTCTATTTCTTTGAATTTGTCTCTCAACTTTTCCTTCTCCTGAGTGAGTCTTTCTATCTCCGTCTTTGATTCCTCAATTGTCTTTGTTAACTTCTTTATCATTTTATGAGCAGTCTCTATTTGAACCTTGTGACGGTTGATGTCAGTACTATTTTTGTCAATATCCTACAATTGGTAGCATAAATTAGGAGCTACACTCCACTGCTATAAATAGTTAAAATTGATATACCATTCATATGAACTTACAGACTGAATCTTGTTGACCTTTGCCTTTTGGGATTTTAATCTTTCCCCACCTGCATTCTCTATATTCTTCTGAAGTTCCAAGGCCTAAAAAGGGGAAATAATTAAACGGGCAGAATCTAGTATTCAGCCTAAAGTAAAAAAGTAAAACTCAAGATACTCAAGTAAGCGGAAATATCAATATCCCAAATTAAATCAGCAATAAATTATTTCTAAACCTATACTAAGTTCTCAAAACTTCAAAGGAAGTAATACGAAAAGCAGAAAATATGGAAGTATAGCTCTCTATTCAAGATCTAGATTGTAGAACTGGCAATACTTAATAGAGAACATAAAACATAAAATTTATCACTCACCTTCTCCTTCAACTGCTTAGACCCTTTAGTGAGTTTATCAATCTCCTTTTCCTCAGCAGAAATCAATTTCTTGAGCTCCTGAAGCCGATTAAGCTCTGCCTTTCTTGGTTGTGAAGCAGCTTCCAGGGAATCCCGTTGCTTTTCAAGATAATTATGTTGTGTATTGAGACTGTCAATCTACACAAAATGAACATCATTAATTTACAAATTATACCGAAACCCAGAGAACCCTCAAACACACTGAAAATACCTCTTTCTGAGTTTTTGCTAATTCCATCTCCAACTGTGAAACTGCTTTCTCTGAGGCTTGGTATCTCCGCTCTGCATCAGAAATTCTTCCACGTATGCTTTTCAACTTTTCAACCATGGTAGAGAGCTCCTTCTCAGCACTTGCAATAGCTTCTGCAGACACACTTGCAGCTCGAATAGATGTGCCCATCTTACCACCACGTGGCTTACCTCCTCCACCACTCATAGTACCAGATTTTTCAAACAATGCACCGTCAAGTGTTACAACTCTTCGGAATTCTTTGTTTGCACTATATGCAATCCGAGTTGCCTGCAATCAATCATTGTATTTTCTGAATCATTAGTAAAACATTTGCTAAACTAAAACTAGTTGATTATACAATACCAAAAAACAGGGAAAAGAAAGACTTGACATGCTTAGCACATTGGCAGTTTATAATGTTATTGTAGCAACTGATACAGAAAACCCAAGACTGAAGCAAGAAATTTAAAAGCCCTACTATCCATAAACTGAATCATGAAGAATATCAACACGCTTCTAGTACTATAGAAGTATTACTAGTAATCAACATGTGAAAGTACTAGCACATGCATATGAAGGACAAACATGAAACACATAAATACAAAAAACACACCTGATCAAGATCTTTTGCAACAACAGTGTTTCCCAAGGCTGCAAAGAAAGCGAGCTTCATTCGTTCATCTTGAACTTTAACTAAATCAAAAAGACGTGGTACCCCCTCTGGAGTCTGCACTTTCTCTTTCAACCTTGGTAAATTATCAACTTGCTTTTCCTGATAATATTAAAAAAAAAATGGTCAGAAAATTAAATAAAACCCAGACAAGTTATTTTCAACATATGCAAACTCATACTCAAAAGGTCTTACAGCTTTAATAAAATAAAAGCTTCTAGGAAGCAACTCTATTGATAGTCAGAGGGTTAGAATGATGTTAAGCTATTTCAGAGGCTCAAATATCATGACTTGAACAGAAACCTGTTCCATTCTTAGAGACACTCTGAACAAATCACCAAAATTTCAAATGTCCCTCTACAAACAGCTAAGCCGACTATTTATAGACAATTATCACAGCCGATTTACAACAAACTCACCGAGAAACTAACAGAACCTGTAATAAGAGTACAGATTATAGAGCCATTAAGAAAATTACAGCTGGAAATTTTACTTAGTCCTTTTTCTTAAGTATTTTTAGGCCTTCTCCTAGAGTATGCCAAACGTCCTAGCACATGAATCAATGAATTGGGAAGAAAGTTAGTGAATTTAACTTTTCACTGTTAAATGTACAAGTATTAACCTATATCAGCATTCAACAAAACAATCAACTCTTCAATGCAAGAGGGTTGCAGTTAAAATATTTGAAAACTACACAAAAATGGGTGTGGTCGTAGTAAATGCCACAACAAATACAGCAGCCATAGCCCCCAAAGTTACCTTTCTCTAGTGTATCAAAGGTACCATTAGTGGAAATTAGCTAAGCTATCTAGAATATCATCTATTGCATGAATTTTATTACGTAATAATTAAGCATCAAAGAGACTAATAGCATATCAAATTGCACATGAATACCAATATCATGAAAGTTGCAACACCAAGATTCTCTCTCCGTAGTAGCTCGACACATGCTTGTGCTGCACCAGTTGTCTCCACAACAATGTAATCAAGTCCATGGCAAGCTGTCGATATTGCGACATCATATTTTGCTGCAAAGATGGTGTCATTTCAAGAAAGAATTAATGCCTCCACATAATGGCAGATTATAAAATGTGGTTTTGCTTATTAATAAATAACTGGATAAAGACATCATGTCAGTATTTGAGCCCCAAATATTAGAAGCACAAGTATAATAAAGTAAACAAGCAGAAATTATTGCTATGCTCCCGACAGCTTTGATGAATAAGAGCACAATTATAGAACTAGCCAAGAAAGCTAATAAAGCAATATTGCCACTCCAGACAAACTTGGAACGTATGCATAAATACATTTTTATTCCATTAAATGCAAGGCAAGGCAACTAACCGTCAATAGCTCCCAAGTCACCCATTCGACCATATATACCCTGAATCTGGTTAGACTCCTTAGCCTGCAAAATTGCTTTAAGAACTGATCCCTGACTCCTTTCTGAATCCATAACAGACTTGAGCTCTGTAACCTTCTGTCTTGCTGCTTGTTCAAGAGGAATCAATTCTTCTTGCTCTTTGATGCATTCCTACAACATACCAAATGTCATCATCATATCCTGTAATAGCAATGAAGCAACTAAAGTTCAAATGTACATCAATAAAACACGAACTTGTTCCACTTTATGAGCTTCCAATGCTTCAAGTTTGTTCCTTTCAAGATCACTTTGAATTTTTGTGATGCTCTCAGTTTTTGTTTCAATAGCACCTAAAATGTTTTCCATCTGCTTTTGAGCATCTTCAAAAGCTGCACGAGCAGCTTCATGCTAGAAAAATTGAGCAGCTCTGTCAGCTAAAAATTTTTAAAAACATTACAAAGCAAAGGGCCATGTGAACATTTTAGAAAGAGAAAAGGTAAGGGTACAGTAAAAAGAACACAATAAGGCGATTGTTTACCTATTAGCTATTAGTGTCAATAAGCTGATGTTCAAAGTCCTAATATAAACTATTAAAGCCTCACCTTTTCACTCAAAAGCTTGTTCTCGGTAGATGCAACTTCAAGTTTTCCCTTGTGCTCAATAAGTTGTTTTTCCCAAGGCTCCAATTCAGCACGAACTTTTGAAAGCTCAGAGCGGTGTCTCTCTGTTTCAACTGCTTGTCAATCAATCAAATAGAAAAATATGTTAGACATTGAGTTACCCAGTCACATCAGATCTAAGCTTCACTACTGCATGATGGGAATACGTTCTTCTACACTATAATATCTGAGGTCCAAACACAAAATCGTATACAAACAATAGCAAAACCTAAACTCTTAAAGGTTGAGAAGTACAAGCTCCACCTTTTGAATTCTCTTTAATTTCCTCTAGTACTTTTTCTTCTTCCACCAAAAGCTTTTGCAGTTTTGGAATATTTTCCTCAAGTTTTGGAATCAAATTTGCTGAGTTCTCACTCTCTTTCTTAAAGTCTTCAATCTTTGATGAATCCTGAGATGAAAGACAGATTTGAGACGTATGTATATGTTCACAAAATATAATAATGTATATAACCTACCTTTTCAAGCTTATCCGTTAGTTTCTTGATCTTTTGCTTCATGTGCTTTAAATCTTCTCGATATTTAACATCCTCCCTTTCAAACTGCTTAAATTCTTCTTTACATTTTCTGAGAGTATTATCAAGATCCTACGAATTCACAAAAAAAAAAAATGAATCCAGTCAGGAGTAACGATGACTGACAAATATAACAAGTGCGCTAGAATTTTGAATTTTCTTTTCTGAAGCAAGATTATCTCAGTGTCAAAGATACGTAGTCTAACCTCTTGATTTTTCATATGCTTATTGTGCTTAGATTCAATCTCCTTCAATCTATTATGACTTTCACGAATCTTCTCCCTGGATCAAGAGATTAAAAATAAGCTCTAATACTTTTTAATTAGCTATTCATCTTTCATTAAGAAAATTACCTTTCTGTTTTTAAATTTTTTTCCAACCTGGAGATTAAAAATAAGCTCGAATACTTTTAATTAGCTATTCATCTTTCAATAAGAAAATTACCTTTCTGTTTTTAAATTTTCTTCCAAGCTGGCAACTTGTTCTTTTAACTCAACCATTTTCGTAGTGGTACCTTCATGAGCCAATGCTGCCGCTTTCTCTTGCCATTTCAGAAGTGACAACTCTTTCAGCATGTAGCCTTCTGCTTCATTTTTTACATCCTGTTTCAAAAATGTATGTTAGCAGGTAAACGAAACATGGTTAAAGAATAATTCTAAATAAGTAAACTACTCATACTTCCAAGCCATCCCTTTCTTTCTCTGCCAACTTAACCATTTGCACCACTCCAGATCGTTTCTCATTGAGGGATTCTAACCTAGCAAAACCAATTAAACAAGACTAAACATAAAAAGGTGTGAAAGTTCTATACCAATTAATTCAAGAGATTTACATAAACTTCTAAACATCGAATCATAATCGGTAGGAATTAAAAATTATAATCACTGTTATTAGTCAAAAAATCTGAAATTCTCATAATAGCCATGTTGAAAGTAAAATCAATAGCCCATCACATGTTGAGATGAACATAAGAAGAAGAACCAAGAGTACATTAACTTCAATCGAATAAGAGAGAGAACAAAGTACTTACTCCTTAGAGGACTCATCAATTCTTTCTACATATTTATTAGTTCCAATAATGTCCTCAAGATACTCAAGAAAGCCTTCATCATGGGGTCCTTGAGCTTTTGGCTTCATCAATGAAATTTGTTCCACTTCACCCTGATAACAACCAATGAGTTAAATATTATAAAAAAAACATGTTTTAAACTCATGAGTCATGAAATAAAGAAGAGCAACTGTGTGAGTATAAAAACCTGAAGAATCAAAAAACGGTTATTATCAAGATCAACTCCTTTCCCCTTAAGTTTCTTTGTCACTTCAGTAAAGTTGCTTGAACGATCATTGATGTAATATTTAGAGGAATTATCACGAAAGGCCACCCTAGTTATTACAAAATCGCTTCCTGGAACTGTTTCATATGTTCCCTCATCCTGTAATAATTTAAAACAGAATTAATAATGTAAATAAAATTGGATAAAGAAAATTGATGTCAAAAAAAAATGTTGGACCAATAATAAAATTTCACAATGTATGAATTTCTAACAGGAATGCATGTTGACAAAATTCAAGAGAGCCATTTGCAAAGGTCAACTAAATTTTTCACTTTTACAAATACTGTGACGGAACAGATAAAACTTGAAAGTTAAAATTTTTCCTCATAATCAAACTGTACATAAAAATAGAACTACATGTAATTGTAACTAAACAAAATTTACCAGATCAATAATCTCCTGGAAGTGAACAGAGACCCCTGCACTGTCCAGATTCTGATGATTAGTAGAGTTATGGATAAGCTCTGACACCTTATTTAGTCGCATCTACACAATTGACAATGTCCGATTATAAAAAGCAACAAAAGAGGAAAAGTATAAATCAATGCATTGCACTGTAAATTAACCATTATTGTCTTCTGCAATTCTCAAAAACTCAACTACATCAACACAATGAGGAACATAAATACTAATAACCCCTTCACAAGATAATAGGGAAAATTCCAATCAAGAATGTATTCTAGCTTAGTCAAAAGAAAATATGTCACTATCTTAAGTAACAATTAGGTGTAAAATAACCCAAAAAAGTAAAATTTCCATACTTGCTTAGCTCGCTTTCCGAATACGAACAGCATTGCATCAATAACATTGCTTTTCCCACTTCCGTTGGGTCCAACAACCGCAGAAAAGCTCTGATTCCACATACGAAAAATAAAATCAAGTCAGTGATAATGGATATAAAACTCAACAAAACTCAATTTTTGGGCAACGGAAAGACATGAAATAAAATCTAAACTTCATCCTCTCTCTCCTTCCCTCCCTAGTAATCCTTCATCTGACACAGTTTGGCTTTCATTTTCTTCTCAATTACGCTACAATCAAAAGAAGAAAGAAAAAAAAAATACATACCCAAATACCATAATCACCCAAATTTCGTCATAAACCGAGCCAAAACCCAACCTTGAACTAGTGAAAATCACAATTAAAGGTAGAACAAGAAGAAGCAAGTGAAAACCCTAACCTTGTGAAAAGGACCAACACGTTGTTCACCGGCGTAGGACTTGAAATTTCTCATAACCATTTCCTTAATAAACAACCTAGGGGCTCTGGATCTTCCGGAAGCAGAGTCGGAGGCGTCCGCCATTAACTCGTCCTGAGTTGCCATACCGGAATCGAGTTCTGTGAAATTAGGGTTTATCGAGAGGATAAACAAAGCAAAGCACGATAATTGGGAATTTCAGTTCCACAAAACAGAACCCAGAACAAGTTAGAAATGAAAAACCATAGTTTCGTCTCACTCGTAGTCAAGAAAGAATAATTTTTTATTACTTTATATGAAACTAATAAAATGGCGGGAACTAATTGTAAGGTGTATTTGACTTTAAATTTTCATTCATCCTACTTGGGCCATTAGAGTCGAACCCAATATGAGGCCCATTTAGGCTCTCAAGCCCCTAGGCCCTAACTCATAAATAGAAATGGGATAATTTTAAAAGAAAAATTTTATTTACACCCCAACAATTTCTAAGTACACCTTATTTTAATAATTTTTATTTTATATAAAATTTATATCTTTTATTGTACTAAGTATTTTTAACTTTCTTCTTTCAAGTTATATTCTTAAAAAATATACCTATCAAACAAAATTAAATTATATTTTAAAAATTATGACAAAAAAATTAAAATAAAAAATTATATGAAATTTTCTTAGAAAAAAATAAAAAATATATATATACTGAGTTAGAAAAAATTATAAAAATAAAATCAAAATAAGTATTAAAATTAACATAAAATAATGTGAGGAAAAAATTTTAAAAAAGTATTAAGAGTAATTTTTAAAAATTATTTAAGTTTATATTTTTTTTAATAATGGGGTGTATTTATAATTTTATAGGGTGCAAATATAAAAAATACAAAAACAACACAAATTACAAAAATACTGTACAAAAATTTTAATATTTTTACGAATTTTTAGATTTTATTTACATAGAGTACAGTCTTTTGGAGTATTTTTATGTTGTACTCTTGTTATTTTGTTTTTAATTTTTTTGTTATTTGTATATTATTTTTTATGTTGTTTTGCCGTAATTTTGATAATTTTTTCTTGTTATTTTCATATTGTTTTCTTGTATTTTTATAGAATACGGTAAAAATATAAAAAAAGAAAAAAAAAATTGAACGTAAAAATTTAAAAAATTTACAAAGATTAATGTTTTATGTTATTATCCCTAGAAAAAAGCTATTTACAAAAATATAGAAATAAATAAAAGTTTTGATATATATATGGCATGCAAATTTAATTGTACTAAATATGATATTTTAACAATTAGTTCTCGAAATCAGGGGTGAGCATAAAATCCAGAAAATAAAAAAAAAATAAATAAATAAATAAAAACTGTTCAAACTGACCTATCGAACACCGTTGGAACCGAACCTAACGAAACCGAAAATCGATGCTAACGGTTAAAACCGCAATTGAACGGCCCGTTTTTTTTTGTTTTTTTGGTAATAAACTAATCGAAAAAACCGAAACCGACTGTTATACACATATATATTAATTTATTAAGTTTTTTTTTTTTTGCATGTATTATAGTTACTAATAATATATAAAAATAATATATTATTTTTTATTTATATTAAAGTTAAGAGAATATGATAATTAGTTTTTGAACAATTAATTTGTATGTTTGTAATTGTAAAATATAGAATAATGTATTTATAGAATAAAGTGGATCATTTTTTTTTAAAAAAAAAAAAGTTCGGTTTGAGCGGTTTAAACTGACCAAACTGAGATTCAAAATAGTCGGTTTTAACATAGGTTCTGGATTGGTCGGTCAATTTTCGAATTGCACCAATCCAGACCGAAAACTGAATTTTAGATTTTTATATAGAAAAATTAGACTAAACCGACTGATGCTCAGCCCTACTCGGAATACTTTTCCTTAGGTTACTTTTCGGGCGTCCTTGCTCAGCCACGATGTTGGATATTACTTATCAGAAGATGCAGAGCTACGGTGCCTGTGAGTGTGTTAGGGGAATGGTTGTTGAAACTGTTCTATCTTTATTGTTGTTCGAATATTTTGAGTTTTTCAGTTTATTTGAGTTATTTCGAAGTTGAGCACCTTTTGTCTATAGTGAGTTTTTTTGGGGTGTTTGTCCTTTTTTATACTCCTGTGTGAGCCATGAACTTAATGCTCTTTTTTGAATCGATTTAGTTAACTGATCCCCTGAACTTATACTCTTGATCAACCTTAAATAAAACTTTCATTAAAAAAATTGGAAAGCCACATATTTTACTACAAGTGTAGGAGATATTTCTTCTCAAAAGTCTAAAACCTTATAATGATATGGGGAACAATGAATATGACACGTTCAGGCCCATCAAATTCAAAGTCCAAGAATAATATTTAGTAAAGTTGTTGAACAATGAACATGCATCCCCAAATGAGCAAAGGTGTTGTGTAGTGTGTAGGTCCCCCTACCCTAATAAACATCCTAAAACCCATCTATATCTATCTATCTATCCCAAAAGGCTTCAAAGCAAAATGATGCCACCGGTAAGTGACCATATTTATTCTAAAGATTTTTAGTGCTCAACATGTGAGTGATCCCTCTTTACTTTCATTCTTCTCTCTTCTTAAAAATATCTTCCACTCACTCACTCACTTTTCTCTATGTACATTTATATTATTACTCAATCAGATCAGATCTGAACTTTAGAGAAACCCCACTAAAGAACAAAGTAAAACTCATAAAAGCCATAATCTTTTTTCATTGATAATAATAATAATAGATGAAAGAGCCACTCTCATTTAGATAAAACTCCAAGCTAAAGGAGTGACTTTTTTTAGTACACAAAAAACACTTGTTCTTTCAGTCCTCTCTAAATAGAGTCCAAAACAACAAAATAAAATGAAAAATCCCCAGACAATACAAAAGGACATTACTAAAAAGTTATATAGTAAAGGGCATTATTGGAAATTCTCCAAGTTTCCTAAGGGCATTTAGGGCCTCCTTCCTTGGTCTTCCAGTTGTTGTAGCAAGGGCACACAGCTTTATTACCATAATACCCCGGTGGCACACACAGGCAGGTCTTACAACATTTCTGGCAGAAGAACATGCACGGCTTGTGGTACTGGGTTCTTCCACACCTCCTCACGCATTCAGATGGGCATTCTGGTCATTTCACACACAAAAATTTTAATTAGTAAAAAAGATCTCAAAATATGGTCAAAGGCCATAGAAGGCATTTTTGAGCTCTTCAATAAACTTTGACCAAAGTCAAACACCATTCCTGCGCGTGGATCAAACGCTCTTCTGATTCTCTCTTAAAACAAGATCATGAGAATATGTGTTGTTGAATATAATTTTAAACAAGATTATACTGAGAGAATTAGGATAATAATTTAATAATAACAAAAATAATAATTAAAAACAAAATACTTACGGTAACTCTTGAGACTCCCTGGTCCATATCCTTTCTAAAATAAAAATAAAAAAAATTAATTAATTACAATGCAAAATAACTATTAGCTTTGATTCTTTGACCGAAAGAGAAAGAGGTCTTACCTTGTTGTTGTGATGACCTCCATTGCCATTAGAAGCCATAACCTGTTAGAGAAAAGAAAAAAAAAGTCAGAGAGAAAACAATGCAGTAAGAAATATCTAGTAAAAGAAGAAGAATGGGTCTGTTACGTACAGTTGTTTGGATCATGGAAATGGCGATGAAAGCCAAGATCATGAAGGCCAGAAACTTAGTCATGGCCATTTTCTCCTAGAAAAAAGAGAAAAGCTTTGAAAGGCAGAGGAGAAGAGCAGAATGAAAGTAAGGAGAGGAGAAGGGTTTGATCTAGATTTGGGAGAGTGATGATGGGTATAAATAGTAAAAGCTCTCCACTGTGCTGTGTTGTTGTGGCCTGGCCTATGGGTTTGGGGTTTGAGATTTGGGATTTGGTACTTTTACTCCCACTGAATTCATTCTATGCTGGCCCAATACAAACTTGACACGTGTAGAAACTAGTATAGTATTATGTGAACAAAAATCACACTCAAATTTCATTGTCAAAAAAAGAAAAAAAAATCACACTCAAATTTAACACACCTATTTGACACCCTAATTTCAAACAATTATGTTTGTTGAAAGATAAACGGTAAAGGAGAGCGTTGTGATATTCTTATTGGTTAAATGAAGTATTTTGTTGCACCATTAGTGTAATTTTAAAAAATATTATTTACAATTTAAAAAAAATTACTTAATAAAAAGATAATTCATTAAAAAAGAATAAGAAAATAATTAATAATAACAATAAATCATCCTTACAATAATTATAAATAAACTATAAAACGATATTTTTTAAGTAGTATTATAAAATATTGCTAACTATTTATAAAACGATACCTTTTAAATAGTATCTAATAGCGATGTTGTGTATTTTTTTTCTACGAAGTTGGTGTGTAATTTTTCTTTTAAGAAGTTGGTTTGTAATATAGTTGTGCATTTTACTTTTATTTTGCTAAAGAAAATGTCACTCATAATATACCAAAGAAATTGTTATAAATTTTTAATTTTAATTTTTTCCTTTCAAAATAATGATAATAGCCTATTCTTTTAGAAAAATAAAAATACTTTATTAGACTTGTAAATAAGGATGGCAAAACGTCTTATTATTTTGTGTTGATGTTATATTTTATTTGACTCGCTTTTATAGTTTGTGTCAGCGTATTGACCAGTGTCTAATTTTCTCAATTCTAACTCGACCTGTAAAAAATTATGTTATATTCGTGTTGATCTACTTTTACTTATTTTACTATTACTAAAGTTAAAGTTGTAGTGCAAATAATAAATTTAAAGTTTCATTAGAAAACTTATATACATCTATATATATAATAAAAAATTAGATATTTAAAAAAATTTATTTTTTAAAAAAAACTGAATTTAAAAGTTTTTAACTCAACATTGAATTGTTAAATATATATATTTTTACCCAGTAACATTATTAGTAATAATTTTGTAATTTATTTTATTTAGAAAAAAAACGTGTCAAATTTGTGTAAGTAGGTCGTGTCGTGTTTTACCTATTTTTATTTCTTATCAAGTCTTGTCAACACATTTTTCACCCGCTGCTAATTTTCCAACTATAACTCATAAAATTCGTGTCGTATTAATATGTCAAAATCCATTATGTCACTCCTAATTGTAAAAAAAAAAAAACAATTTTTTAATCCGAAAACAAAACTTCTATTAACATAATTCAGAAGCTCTTGATTCTTGTAGTATTTCTAAGTCTAATGCTTCGGCTGAACTCCAATTTCTATTGCACTCAGAATATTAATCAATACATTGTTGATTTTTGAACCAAATGAAATAAATTAATAAACAAAACTATTTTTTCCTTGTGACATATTAAATAATGAGGAAATCAGACATTTTTGACACAAAATCTTAAGATCAGATCCAACAATGAACAATCCATATCATAAATACACATTGTTTTTATTTTTTCATCATTGCACCTCCCTTCTGAAAAATAAATAAAAAAAAAATACTTCCCTATTAAATAGAGTCATATTAAATTCTTATTTATATTTTTAGTTATTATTAAATAATTAAAATAAATAAATAAATAAAATATGAGTTATTCACATGCATATATTAATTTTGAGTCACACTTCACTTTCAAGCATTTGCGTTCAAATTACTCAATCTATTACAAGTAACAAATTAAGTCACATTACATGAAATACCATATTTGTTTTTGTTTATTTTTGTACTCTATTCTAACACCAATTTGTGCATTTCTGATGGAACTAATTGTGCATTTACGATGAAACAACCCATCCCACCATATTCATTTTTTGATTTTTTGGTCAAAAATCAAAAGTTGTGCATCACGATGATAGCAAACTCCCAAGCCACGTGGCACAATAAGATTGCTTGAGAGCACAATAAATACTAACACTACGTTTAGTGAGATGGATGGAGAGGGATAAAGGATGGAAAATTGAGTGAGTAAAGATAATATAAGGGAGGGAGAGTATGGTAGTTATCCTTTCAAGTTGTTTGGAAAGAAAAATAGAGAGGTAGACGGATACATTACTATATTTATAAAATTATTTTATTATCTATTTATTTATTTTTTTATAATTTTCTTATGATAGTGTATTTGTAATTATAAAATAAATTAGAAAGAAGAGTATAAATCCTTCTATTTGAGGAAGGATTCAAAATGGTGTGCCTAAATGGATTGTAAATCATTCCACCTCTCCTCGATCTTCCTCCAACAATCCTCTATGCAAAACAAATAGATTTTCCATCTCCCACCACTCCTCTCCTTTCTTCTCTCTCCATCCACCCATGTCTCCCTCCTTCCAAATACTTGCACAACACTATTTATGAAACCTAGGTGTTGTAGTCGAAAATTTGATTAGAGAACACTTACTATTTTTAGTAAGCGAATATATTTTCTGCCTCAATTTAAATTTCTCTTAATTTGCTTTTGCTCCCTAATCTTTTTCTCGTCGACGACTCTCAATTTAGATTATTGCGAGTGCATGAGATTTTCTTGTAAGAATTTTTACTAAAAGAGAGAAAGTCCAAAAAAAACTATAATTTAAATTTAAAGAGGCGGGAATCCAACTCCTTTTCTTACTCAATTCTACCATTTTATAATTAAGTGGGCGAAAAGTGAGAAAATAATCCAAATTGGCCAAAATGTAACTAGATATTATTTGACATTGAGTTTCAAACTTTCTTATGTCCTAATTGATTGATCACACAAATTAATGATGACATATCGATGACATAAGCAGAGTTAAGCCCATGCTCGCAACCAATTGGGTATAGATTGAGATTCAATATTGTAGTTGGACTAGATATTTATTTTAATGAGTCTTTTTTACCGAACCTTCTATCTTAAGTAAAAAAAAGTGAGTCGAAATATTTAAACTCAACACTAAAAATAATTAATAATTTTTTATAATAAGACTCTCAAATGGTGTTAAACATTACTAATATCCTTTAAAAATAAATAACATATGCTAGTTTGATAAACAATACAACAACTAATTCAAATTACCATATCTTCTCTATTCTCTAATTTAACTATGAGGGTTTTTTTTTGTGTGGCAATTTAGTTGTTAATTTTTTTTTTAATTTATTATGAAAATAAAATATTATTTTCTTGTAATTGCGTTTTTATGACTGGAATTTTTGTTTAAGATAGATTTCATTAAAGTGAAGTAATTCTCTTTATGAAAAGTTTTAATGAGTTAGTTTTGAAAAAAATAATTTTTCTTTTTACTAGTTGCTCTTTTCGGTTTTGCTATGATTATAAGAGATTGTATAATCTTTATATGATATGTATTAAAGTCTGAATTGTGATCTTGAATTTATTTGAAAAGGTTCCTGATTTTTCACTATAGAGTGTAATTCTGTCGCTACAAATTAAGGTTTACTTTAGGAAAATTTTGTACATTTATAAAAACATGTTGTGGCTATCTCTAAGGTTTTTATAAGTTATAAATAGGACTTAGAGAACAGTAAAATGTTCTTATCTCTTTTAGTCTTATATTTCATATTTTCATCTTTGTTCAGCTAGGTTGAAAAGTTTTATCGAACAAGAGAAAGGTCTTTGTGAGAAGGTTTGTCAAAGTCTTACTTCGAGAAAAAGTAAGTGTTAGATAGAGTAGTTACAAGTTTCTGTACACGCACACATCAAAAGACAAAAGAGAGTTCGGTGTTCAAAAATTACATTGGTAAAGTAAATTACAAAAGATTGTAGTAGAACTTTAGAAGGAGTCTAAACTAGTGTTTTTTTTTGAAGGAAAATGGTAACTTTATTAATAAGAAGATTCAACCACTACAATAGAAAGAAAATCGGGAGGAACATCATCCTCACTAAAAATACGATCTGGATACAAACAAGAGCTACGAGCAAGACAATGTGCAGCTTTGTTTACAGAACGTTTAACAAAATTAATTGAGACTAACGGCAAATCAGCTAAAAGAGAACGACAAACCGCCACCTGAAGGCCAAAAGGAGAAGGTATCTCCATCGTGCTTTGGACTGCCTGGACGACAACCAAAGAATCGGTTTCAAGGTCAACCGGTCCCCAATGTTTCCTCTTGATCCAACTCAAGGCCTCCTTAACCCCTACCAGTTCAGCCATAGCCGAATCCACACGCCCCACTCGTAAAACTGTGAAGCCTTCAATGAATCGACCCTGAGAATCCCGGGCCACCCCTGCCGCTCCAAATCGACCATCACTTGCAAAGATTGCACCATCGACATTAACCTTAATCTTTCCCATAACTGGTTTCACCCAATGCTCGAAGTCCTCTCTTGAACCCGTAGGAACAAGTAGAGACCCCATTCTCCTTAGTTGAGCATTTCTCCATTGATTAAGGACTACTCTTGCCAATAGAATAACCTCCGCCGCTGACATTGATTTGTCCCGCCAAACCACCTCATTTCGGGCATACCAAATCGCCCAAAGAACCATGAGCAATTCTTCCTGGGCCGTGGATGAGTGTTGTAGCAGAATGTGGCTAAACCAATCCCAAAAAGACTCCATAGGCGTATGACTCCAATTTAGAACCGAAAGATGCCAACAAGACCTTGCAAAAGAACATTGCACCAACAAATGGTAAATGGTCTCAGGCACCTGGTTACACATAGGACAAGCTTGGTCTAGAGGAATATGTTTGGTGGTAAGTTGAACCTTAGTAGCCAAGCAACCAGATAAAGCACGCCACATAAGTTGGTGCACCTTGGGAGGGACACGAAGCTTCCATGCAATTTTCCATATCTTAATCTCAGCCTCACTAGTATTAGTGATCTCTGAATGGTGCAGCAACCGATATGCCTCCCTCACAGTATAGAATCCATAAAGATCCTTATGCCAATACCAAGTATCCATAGGAGTCTCCTGATCAATGTTAGTACTAATGATGATCTCTTTATCTCGGTCATTGAATATATCTGAAACCACCTCTAAATCCCAAGCCCGTTCTCCTACCACCATGAGATTATTAACCGTCCACGTCTCCATACCAGTAGCTCTAGAAGTAACCCACGGTTGAGACTCATCCGCAAGCCACGGGTCAAATTGAACACTAACATCCGTACCTGGACCAACCCCCCGACGAGCTCCCTCCTTAATCAAAGCTTGCGTTTCAAAAATACTCTTCCATATGAAACTAGGATTCGGCCCAAGAGAAGCACTCAAAAAAGAACCCTGAGGATAATATCGGGCCTTATATACCCGACTAACAAGAGAATGAGCATTTGTAACTAATCTCCAAGCTTGTTTTCCCAACATGGCTAAGTTGAAATCCCTTAAGTCTCGAAAACCAAGCCCCCCATGATGCTTATGGCGGCACAACTTCTTCCAACTCACCCAACTTACCCCACGGTTCTGATTGGATCCCGAGCTCCACCAATATTTGCTCATCATACCCTCTAGCTTATTACAGGTTTCCACGGGCAACAAGAAAACAGACATAGCATATGTAGGAAGAGATTGAGCCACTGTTTTAATCGATACCTCTTTTCCGGCTTTTGAGAGCAAGCGACCTTCCCAACTCTGAATTCTCTTTTGCATCTTATCCTTCAAGAAGCCAAGAATTGCATTTTTATTACGACCCATGATACAAGGCAAGCCAAGATACAAACTGTTTTCAGGAGCTTCATTCATTCGAAGAAGATTACACATATCTTGTCTAGAGGCCGAAGTTGTGTTGAGGCTAAAGAAAATAGTAGATTTAGAGTAATTAACACACTGACCTGAGGCTTGTTCAAATAGTTGAAGCAGAAGAAGAACACTACGAGCCTCCCTTTCAATAGCCTTACAATAGATATAGCAATCATCCGCAAACAACATATGAGAAATTATGGGGGCACCATTACACACACGACAACCATGAAGAGCTCCCCGAGCTTCAAATCTTTTTATGAGAGAAGAAAATCCTTCAGCACACAACAGAAATAAATAAGGAGAGAGCGGATCTCCCTGTCTAATACCCCTTCCAGGAACAATTGGCCCCATCTCACGACCCCCATGAGTAATAGTGTACGAAACCGTTGAGACACAATGCAAAATGAGATCAACCACCCGCGCATTAAAGCCCATTTTTAGCATGATATTCTTAAGAAAAAGCCACTCAACACGGTCATACGCTTTACTCATATCAAGCTTAAGAGCCATATAACCTTCATTTCCAGCTCTTTTCCGCTTGAGATAATGCATTACCTCAAACGAAATCATAATATTATCAGTTATAAGACGCCCGGGAATGAAAGCACTCTGATTCTCTGAAATGACTGCAGGAAGAACATGCTTCAACCGATTAGCTAGAACCTTGGAGCAAACCTTGTAGAGGACATTACAGAGAGCAATCGGTCGCATGTCACCCATAGTAATGGCATTTTTCTTCTTAGGAATCAACACTAAATTAGTATGATTAAGACCAGCAGGCAACTGTCCAAATAAGAAAAAAGATCGGACCTGTTTGATGACGTCATTACCCACAATTGCCCAATACTTTTGATAAAAACCTGGAGTCATGCCATCGGGTCCAGGGGATTTATCTGGGTGCATCTGAAATAGAGCATCTTTCACCTCCTCATCGGTCAAAGGTTGCAAGAGAGAGTCATTCTGGGTTGAAGTCACAGTAGCAGAAATCCCATCAAGAACATCAATCATAGTACAGTTGGAGCTAGTAAACAGATTCTGGAAGTAAGAACACATGACATCTGATAGACCCGATTCCCAGTCAACCCAACTTCCATCTTCGCATTGGAGTTTATCAATAGCATTCATACGGCGCCTAGAAGAAGCCGTTGCATGGAAAAACTTGCTATTTTTATCCCCCTCCTGAAGCCACAATTGTTTAGATCGTTGGCGCCAAAACACCTCCTTCTGAGTAAGAACTTCAAAAAGTTCTGTCTCAGCTTCCTTATATTTAGAAATAGCATCGGGATCCCTACCTTGCTTCCACCGCCTCACCTCCTTCTTCCAATATTTTATACGAGAAGCAAAATTACCCGAATAATCTTTGCCCCAAACCGAAAGAGATTCCCCACACCGTTGTATTTTCTCTTGGATACCTGCAAGATTATACTCCTCCCAACACTCCTTTACCACCTGATAACACAGAGGTTCCCGAAGCCAGCAATTTTCAAAGCGAAATTTGCGACTAGTGTTAAATCAATTATATTTGTAATTATTTGAGACTTTACTAATTAATGTTATTATCTTAGTGTGATCTTGTGAAAGTGTGGACTAGTAGTATTTGAAAGAATACTAATATTGCGCGTGTACAATTTTATTATGTCAAATTTTAAATTTTGTATAATTTATTTCTGTTATCGTTTTGTCACACGTCTATATTCTATTTTAATAACAGATATTAAAAAAAAAATATTAGGAAATGAAAAACACAATTTTTTCACTAACCTTATTTCACCATAACTTACAAGACAATAGAAAACCTCAGAGTTAAACGACTAACAATTTTAGGATAACTCATTAATGAACCAAACTCCATAAAAAAAATAATGATTACGTGAACATGAAGGATCGGTCATCAAAGGGGAAATACATTTTTTAGTTAGATTTTAATTATTAAAGTTAGTTGAAGATTTTGTTTTTACATGAGAAACATCATCCTATTCTCGAAAATAAAAAAAGTCAATGAAACTGGTAAATCGATTTACTGTAATTAATCACAACTTTCTATAATTACCGTGTAAAGACATAAACTAGTGTGGAACCTTTTGATTGATATTTTCGTGTTTATCAATTATTATTATTTGTTTTATTTTAACTTGGGTTGGTTATATTAATATCAAGAGGATTCGAAGTAACCTTTGGTTGATATATATATATTTTTTTTTTTGAAGAAAGGTAAAAATTAAGCTATATTTAGTTCAGAAAATGGTTTTATTATATCTTTACATCAATTTTTATTATTTTATCATTGTGCTAAAATACATTATATATAATTATTAATTTTAATATAAAATTTAGTATATCATTAATACTCACTTAATAATTTATTAAAAAAAATTAATATAATAACAATATAAATTATTTAATGTAAATGAATTTGTCTATCCAAATTTAATAATAAAATATTAAAAATAGCATGATAGTAAATATAAAACATAACATTTATTGTAATATAAATTTTACTTTATGCTATATTATGATATAAATTTGGATCACTTTTTGTTATGTGACATATTTGCATCGTAATTTGACACATTATTAGAGTAGATGTTGAACAAAAAATGAGCTATATTTTGCATTTGCATCACTTATTTGCATCTTTATTGGAGATGTTCTTAGATCATTATTATTGGTATTAGTGCAGCACAGTACTTTCACTATAAAAAAAATCTTATTTTGTTGTGATTAATATAAATAAAATAATTGTGACTAATTATAAATTATCATTTTTATGTTGTGATTTAAAGTTTATAACTAAAACGTATTAGTTAAAAAAAATGATAATTTGTTGTGACTAAATGTGTTTTTAGTCACAGCACTTGTTATGACTAAAACTAAATTAGTAAAATTTATATCTAAATATTATATTTTAGTCACAAGTAACTTTTGTTGTGAGTAAAAGTTATATTTTATTCTTAAAATTTATGTTGTGAATAAAAAGTTATAGTATTAATTTGAGCATTACTATTAGGCACCAGTGGTGCCTAGCACCTTTGCGACATGTCGCGTTGCGATTGGCTAGCGATACTCCCTAAAAACTATTATATTAAATTATATGGGACCCGATACTTAGTTGTACCAATAGCGATATTGACACATAGGAAGGTGCTAGGCACCACTGGTGCCTTTTAGCATTTCTCTATTAATTTTATGTAATGTTTTAAATGTATCTTTCTATAATTAATTAGTGATGTTTTTAATAAAAATTATTATATTAAATTATATAAAAATTAATATTTAATTGACACTTAAATTATTGCTAGAATGGCCTAATTAGTTTGGATAAAGGTGATACAAAACTCAAGGTAGCTATGCTTTAGAAACATAGACCTTCCCTTGTTTAATGAAAATCCTTTTATTTTATTTTTTTTAGAAAAAACCTATACTTTAAAAAGAGAAATAAAGTAATGCCACCAGCCCAATATCTACTATTTTTTTTTTTTTTGTATAGGTGAAATTCAATGTTCAGACTCACATAAATTAAAAAGAAAATTGAAAATGGGTGGTTGTGGTTGTAGTAAATTTGGGTATTTTCTTAAAAAAAGAAAAGAAAAGAAATTAGAGTAGAGTAGGGACGGTGGAAGTGCATTGAAGAAGAGAGAGAAGTTAGTTAATTGGTTAATAGATGGGTCCCACATCAACTGAGAAGTCAATATTAAGATGGAATATTCAAATAAATAAATTAAGAAACACCATGTGCCTCTCTGAACACAACCACGTGACCTGCAATCACATCTTCCTCTCCTAAACTTTTTTTTTTTAAAAAAATTTATTTATTTTATTTATTCTTTCTTTTTTAGAAATTTATTGCTTCATCTTTACTGGGATGTTATATTTAGGGCTTGTTCCCGCATTGTATTGTATTATATTGAATTTTATTATATATTATATTTTTATATAATACTGTGTTAAATTTTAATTTATAGTAAAATATTATATATTTAGTTGTTCGTAAAATTTAATACCACATATAATTTTACATAAAAATACTACATAAAATATAATTCAATATAATACAATATAATACGACCTAATACAGCGTTCCAAACGAGCCCTAACAGTCGAAAACTCACTACTCACTCGTCTTGAAACTTAAAAAATCTGAAAAAATGAATTTAAAAAATTAGAAGCCGAGTTCAGATTAGGTTTAGTTAATTACTGGACTGAGTTTGAATTTCATTGATTCGAAACATGAAAAAACTATATTACACCTAAACCCACTCGAAACTCAAATATATATAATTTTTTTATGTATTTTTTAAAAATATAAATAATAATATATTATTTTTATTTTCTTCTTCTTTTTTTTTTTGTTTTTTTAATGAAAAATTATATAAAAATAATATTTTTTCAAAAAATTAAAGGGCAGCCCAATTTGAACCCGGTCAAAACCAACCTGGACCCAGTTTAACTCGAATCTGACCCACTGTAACGTCCCCGCTTCAAGCCTCCATTGGGTCCTTACACCCACAGACTGAATGGCTCTTATACACGAGTACGTCACTCTGGCTGCTTCATGGATTGATGACTCACCCTACAGACCAACACGAGTGTTTCCAGCGTGCTTTGTCCTCACTCACACGCATCCTGGGAAAACTTCCCAGGAGGTCACCCATCCTTGAAATTGCTCCAAGCCAAGCACGCTTAACTGTGGAGTTCTTTCGAGATGGGCTACCGAAAAACAAGATGCACCTTGTTGATATAGGTAGTACCAATCAATTCATTTAAGCTCTCTTTAACAGTGTAGTCCCATACCTACACAGTCTCAGAATCATCCTACTTGACCTTCCCCAGGCGGTGTGGGATTGCACAGCTTACCCGGTGTTTCCCCTTACGGATCACGGGACTACTGACTGTCACAATGGGTCAAGACTCTGATACCATTTGTAACGTCCCCGCTTCAAGCCTCCATTGGGTCCTTACACCCACAGACTGAATGGCTCTTATACACGAGTACGTCACTCTGGCTGCTTCATGGATTGATGACTCACCCTACAGACCAACACGAGTGTTTCCAGCGTGCTTTGTCCTCACTCACACGCATCCTGGGAAAACTTCCCAGGAGGTCACCCATCCTTGAAATTGCTCCAAGCCAAGCACGCTTAACTGTGGAGTTCTTTCGAGATGGGCTACCGAAAAACAAGATGCACCTTGTTGATATAGGTAGTACCAATCAATTCATTTAAGCTCTCTTTAACAGTGTAGTCCCATACCTACACAGTCTCAGAATCATCCTACTTGACCTTCCCCAGGCGGTGTGGGATTGCACAGCTTACCCGGTGTTTCCCCTTACGGATCACGGGACTACTGACTGTCACACCCACCCGCATTGAAACCCAAAAATCCAGTCACTCAAACATGTGAGTTCAGGTTTCTAATTCTATGCATCTGAAACTCGGTAAAATTCACCCAATGTGCACATCTAACCTTTATATTACTGACACACATTTTTAAGTTAATAATGTTTTAATTGAATAAAACTATTTTTCTTAAAAAAAATAAAAAATAAATAAAATCATGTGATTTGGAATCTAATCTTGTAACTCATTGATCTTGAAGATCTTATAGTGAAATCGAGCCATTTTTGAGGCGAGCTCGAAAGAGAAAGTACCCATCGGAATATTTTGGGGAACCTCTATAAAATTTGGTGCAATCTCTCCTATTTCTTGCTTTTACTAATTGCTTATATCTGTGTGTATAGATCTAGGGTTCTGTTTGGTATTCTAGGAAAGGACTAAGCTAGTTTTTTTTTGGGTTGATAGCAGTCTTCGAGTTTCTTGGTAGAAACTCGAAGCTCTGCTAAGGTTTCGATTGGTATGTGTGAGTGTGTAAATGACCTAGGTCTAGAGGGTTATGAGAGTTATTGGGTTTGATCAAAACGATATTGCGTTTTGGGAGAGTCATCTGTCATATGACTCATTGAATAGGGAGTCAACTTTGTTTTGACTCAGGGTGAAAGGTCAATTTTGACCTTGGATAAAACTTGATTTATTTCTATTGTGTGTAGGTTAAATTGGTAAAAATTCCTACAAATAAAATTTGCATTTTTCATTTAAAAAACTTACTTTTGCATGTAGATTATTATGAAGATTGAATATTCATGGGAAATAATACATCTACATTTCCTAGGGGACGGCTTGGTTATTTAATTATAGCATAAATTAATTTAGGTTATTTTACAAAAAAAAACATTGGTAAATATATACTTGGAATATATATGTGTATTATTATATAATATTTTAAAATTGATTTTATTCTTAATTGATGGTCAGAGTTTGAGATTCTTGTCTTCAAATATTAGAAGGAATAGGGAAAGAATGTTATGGAATTAAGAAAGACTAATGTCGAAATAGTTTTAGGAAACAAAAGAATAAAAGTACTCTAATCACAATTAATTAATAATAAACTTAATTAATAAATATATGCAACTTGTGCATATATAGACTTATAAAATTATAGAGTGCAATAGCAACTAGGGATGGAATGATTGCATGATATATTTAAGCTCAAGACCCATTAAACTTAATTAAAATATAATAATCACAGCAAGTGTTAAAAAATACATATTAATTTAGAAAGATAAAATAGAGATAGGAAAAACATGTGCATGATGGTGTTTAATCACTTCACATGCAATAGATCTTTCTATATCTGTATATATTTCCTTAAAAAATGTATATATAGTTTCCTACACAACCAATAATGCAGCTCTTTTTTTTTTATTATTATTATTGATCAATTAAAAAATATCAATCCTATGTAGATCTGTTGGGACTAATTTGGATTTTAAGTGAGAACATTCTCATCAATTTGGCAAGGAATGCAACAATTAACTATAGCTGAGAACAATTTAGGTTAAATTTTGTCAACAAATAAGTTACTTTATTCTCCTTTTAAAGTACGAGTTTTGTAAGATGTATATTATTAGTGTTACAAGTTAAGATTGGGTTTCAATTATTTTACTTTAATTAATATTATAAAAAATTACTAATCAATTATAAGACGACACTTCATTGTAATGCTAAACATGAGTGTCTCATATATTAATGCTCTATAAAGTACAAACTGTCATGAAGCAATTAACTTGACAAGTAAACAGAAAATGTTGGATATCCCCAACAATAATCGCTACAAAACTTTCACAACAACTAGAGATGGCGATGATGACATTTTTGACAATCACTTTCAAGAGAATGAATAACAATACCTTGATGATGGCACCAGTTTAAAGCTTTTAGGATGGCCAATAATTAAGCAATAAAAGAGGTATTTTGTGTTGTATGTTTCTAGCAAGTGAAGCATCAAACCACCTGTCCATATCGCCAAAACTCAACATTGGCATGAAGGAGCAACACAGGGATAACTTCGTCGGCGTCGACACAAACATCCTTCTTTAGCGAAGGTGGTCTCTATGCTATTGGTTCTTCTCATATCTACTCTACCGACACTCAAGTTTGATCCAAGAGTGTTTGGTTTACTTTGTCATAATTGGTTATTCTCACATATTTTTAATGATCTATTCATGTGACAAATGTTGATTCTCAGATATATACTTTATAATCTGAATTGAGATTTCATATTTTGTACTGTTGAGAATATTTAATGTACTGTATTACCATTTGGATATTTGAGGTTTTACTTCTTCATTAATGAATTTGTTCTCTTTTTTCTTCAATTATTTTGAACTTATGGCACTAATTGTATTATTTCATAAAATACAAAATCTAAAATTATTTTTTAAAAAATATGAAGTTCAAAAATGGTTTTTCACTTTTATATGGCATTTGGCAGAATACTTGGTGTTTGGTAGTTGAAACTTTACCTAAAGAAATAACTTTTTACTTTTATGGCATTTGGTATGAGAATTTCAAAAATAAAATGATCAAATAGAATTTTAAAGTGAAAATATAATTATGTCGAAACTCATAATTTTATTTGGTTGTGCAATAGAATATTTAATTGAATTATTTTTTTTGGGTTAAAATATACAATGTTAATTGAATTATATATATTTATTTATTTTGTCAAAATTATTGTGAAAAGTTAATTTAAAATTATTAATATGCTAAATCTATTGTATCATGATTGGGGAGAATATTTAAAATCTATATTTTTCAAAGAATTTAATATAACTTTTTAAGGAATAATTTTGAAGAGAATATAAAAAAAAAAAAAAATTACCCCATATAGGCATATACTATTTTTTTTTTTTTTTTTCAAATTTACGATTTGAGTTTTTAAAATGGTTGCAACACTATTTGTAATAGGATTTTCTATATAATTTTTTTATTGTAATTTAGGTTACAACACTAGTTGCAATAGAGGTTGCTATGTAAAATCTCATAAAAATATAAAAAAAAAAATTATTTTAAAGTGTAAAAATAAAAAAATTTATTCCCATAATGTGTAAGATTAGTATTCTCATTAAGGGCTCGTTTGGAACGCCGTATTATGTCGTATTGTATTGTATTGCATTATATTGAATTGTATTTTATGCAATATTTTTTATGTAAAATTATATGTGGTATTAACTTTTACGGATATATAATATTTTAGTATAAATTAAAGTTTAACATAGTATTATATAAAAATATGATATATAATCTAATTTAATATAATACAATACAATATAATACGGCCTAATACGACGTTCCAAACGAGCCCTAAAAAATTAGGAGTAATATAAATAAATATATTATAGAGAAATTCTTCTAAATTCCAATATATATATATATATATATAAATATATTTACATAAATATGCAGCCGCAAAATGGGTAGGATATGTTGGACCAAAGTGAAAAGATTTTTTTTCTTTGTTTTCCAAATTGGAGTGATAGTGATTAGTGTGGCATGGCATGTGTTATTGCATGTGTGACCATGTTCCAACTAATCATCTCCACATGCCCCTTTCTTCTATTTCCTTTATTATGTCCAAAATTGGATCTCTCTACTCTCTACCACTTTTATCAATTCAAATATTTTTCATCTTTCAAACATAACTACTTTGGTTAATTCATATATTTTGTTAGAGTTATATATTGTTAAAGTGTAAGAATATAACACCACATATAATATAAGATGTATGAATTATTTTTTTTTTCACTTATTAAATTATAACATATATCATTATTGAACATTATCTAAATCTAAATCATTAATTTATAAACTGTGAATCAATATAATTCTTTAACAATAATATAAGAATTTGTGCCTTGTTTGAATGTTTAGATCCTCTATTTATACACAGGAATTGATGTTCTGTGTTTTTCGATCTTATTTCTTCTAATTGTTCCAAGTTGGCATCATTTTCTTCTATCTCCTAAGCTTCATCCTTGGTCTTTCTTGGGCTCTATTGTTCCAGACCTTTTTATCACTTTTTTCTTTAGTGAAATAATGTGCTTTATCCCCTCTTATCATAACTACTTTGGTTAATTCATATATTTTGTTAGGGTTCTATATTGTTAAAGTGCATGAAATTCCATATTAAAATTAATTGGCAATGAGAAAAATAATCTATTCATTTTATATATGTTATAATCTTTCCACACATCTAATAAAAAAATAATAAAATGTACATACACTCAAAATATATATACACCAAAATATTATATTTATAGTTTGTGATCGACACTACTTTTTAAAAGAGTGTGACTTAAATTAAATAAATATAATTGTTAAAAAATTTATTATGATCATAGGTGTAAATTAATTTATACATATATTTTGAGTGCACGTATTATTGATATTGATAGAAAAAAATAATAGATTGAAAGAAAATGATCTTCATTGATTAATAATTATGTTCGAGTATAGATTATATATAAGAGAGAAAGCAAGAGAAAAAACTAACTAAATGTTATACCAGAATAACAACCATAACAGAAAGTTATAACTAACTCGTAACAGCAATATTATCTAACAATCATTACTTTTCCACACTTTCAATCAAAATAGTAACTTTGGTAACAAGAGAATCGATAAGGAATTAAAATTAAAAGACCAATGAAATGGATAATAATGCATTTTCTTCATGTTCCTAATTGATTACAATGAGATGAGTTATCATTGATGTTGAAGCTCTCATTGGTAGATCAAAACTAACTAAGATCCAACCCTCTTGAAGGGCTTCCACTCTAATTCTGGATATTATACTCCTTAGATCAATATATAGAACTCTCAACTTCATTTTAAGTAACTACAAATAAAGAAAAAAAGAAGCAATTAATTTGGTCAAATTCCATTGTGTTTATTTTCCACAAAAAATAAATGAAGTATGCAACTTGGAACCTTAACTAAATATAAGACTAGTGTAGCTAGGGTGTATCTATCTCTCCAAACCAAAAATGTTGGACTAAATCCCTCTTGTCTTCTAAGGATATTCATATTGGATCATAATTAGCATTTACACATTCCTCCTATTTGGATCCAATCAAATCTGAAAATTGAGTCTATATATGCTCTTCTTATTCGTGTATGAATCTGTTATTACAAGGCTACTTTAAATTCTAATTAATGTTGGTCTCTATTTATAGGACCATTGAGCCAATTTCACATGTGACAAAACAGACCTAACTAACCTGTTGTTGACTTGCAACTAATGTGAACAACTAACTCATTTAACACATTAGCTGAGGACACATATATAAGATAAGAAGCTCTATATATACATAGATGACCATACAGTTGGAAAATCGTATTTAATCAATTTTGAGGTTAATGTATGAATAGAAAATTGATGTTTAAAATATAATCTATTAATAAAGGATATTGTGGTGAATATTATGATTAATCAATTTTATTAATTTTGTGGGATTTTTTTGGCATTTATTTACTTGTATTTACACTTGGCTTATGAAGCCTATAAAAGGAAACACACCAACAAAGAGTGCACTCAAAACTCAAAAGTTCCCAGTTTTTTTTTTCTCTGTCTTTCTCGTAATTTTTAAAGAAATAGAGTGAAAGTATTAAGCCAAGTTGTAATTTTAAAACATTTCCAAAATAATCGTGGAAAGTGTAATTTTTTTCTATTTACCAATTCTTAAGAAATTATAGCACATTGTACAAACGAAAGGAAAGGAAAAAAAACATAAACGTATAAATTGAGTAGTAACTAGTAACTGACTGCTGCCTTTCAAAAAAAAAAAGTAACTGGCTGCATTTTGAACAAAGAAAATAGTAGTCATGCATACACCCTTAAGTTATTCTAATTTTTTATATACATTACAAAAATTTTATAATGCACTCCCTTAAAAGAAATGATCAATACATCTTAATCTGTTTTAGTATCTGAAATAATTTTTTAGTCAAATTTTTTCTTATGGTCATAAAATTATAGTTATTTAAAACATCCTGTAAAATTTTAAGAAATTCGAAAAAGTTTAAATTATTTTGAATTTCTCGAAATTTTGTAAGATATCTTAAATAGCTATAACGTACATGAATATATAAAAAAAATAGACTAAAAAATTCTTCTGAATGCTAAAACAATTAGAGGGTGCATCAGTACGTCATTTTTAAATGGGTGGATTGTAAAATCACCATACACAATATCATATAGAATTACTTTTCAACTAATCATATTATTAAGTGTAAAAATTACAATTTATTTGAATGAATGTATCATTTACTATGTATCACAATGTAAACACACAAATAATATTATGTAATATACCTCTTAGTTATTGCCCCAAAAGTCTCCTATTTAGGCCCACTTTCAGATTGGATTTTTGGGCTTCAACATAAGTTGATGTTTTTTAATGGAGTAAATTGAAAAATATCTTTTTTATTTATCAATTAATTAAATCTACTTCTAATTTACATTTAATTGAAACATACATCTTTTTTTATGTACTGTTTCCAAAATACCCTGACATAAGAAAATCACATGGAGAGTATCTTGAAATGACAAGGGTAAAATTTGTACAGTGTTTAAAAAAATAAGTAAAAATGATAAACTTTAAAAAAGAGGATAAAAATAAAAGAAGATAATAAAAAAATGGATATAGAGTCTAATTTCCTCTTATTTTTAATGAGCTTATACCTATGTAAGTAGTTTTAATTGTACAAAGTACTCTTTTTAATTTCACATTTACGTTCATATATATATTTTACATTTTTACTGTATAAAAAAATACAAAAAAACAACAAGAAAATATAAAAGTAACAGAAAATCAACATTGAAATAATATATAAAATACTAACAATAAAATAACAAGAGTACAACATAAAAATAATATGAAAACATTAAAACAAAGCACTGTATTTTCTATAAATAAAATTTTGAAAACCGTAAAAATATTTAAAATTTTATACAACTATATTTTTATAATTTTTTTTGTTGTTTTTTTATATTTTCAAAATAAACCCTTAAAGTTTTTGGGCATATGGAATTTATTCAATGTAAGAATTTGAATTTGAGTTTTGGTTGGGTTTGTACTTTTTTATACCATCAAAATTAAAAACTTTGATAAATAATTGTGAGTTGGGCCTGCCTTAATTAATTAAGTTGGACTTAAGTTTGGTTTGTAAAGTAAAGAATATCCATTCCATTTCCATCTCATCTCATATGAAATGAAATGAAACTCACACACTCACTCATATCAATCTCAAAATTAATGGCTATAATTTGTTTCTTTAAATTCAAGCTTGTTGAGTTTTTAATTATCATATTTATTAATGAATGATATTTTAATAAATATATTTTCTTCTATGCTCTAGAATTTAAGAAGTTATTACAAAATACACAATGATTTATGCTGTAGCAGAGAGGAGCATGTAGGACCTGTAGCATTTGATAAATTGTTGTTTTTCTCACAAACCTCATAATTTGTTTTTGGCTTCCATTATGATATTATTATATTATATAAAAGAAAAGAAAAAACTGTAGAAAATTTATTAGGGTTTGATTAGGTGGATTTGTCAGAATACATTAATAGGGACAAGTTGTTTTGTGAGAAGCACTAATCCACGAAACCCCTCAATATGGGTCTAAAGATAAAGACATGAGGCTACATAATCCAACAACCTTTAGAACCAGTTAAAATCCAAACTAAACCACTTGAGGCTAGCTCAAGTGGCCATAGGTGGGTGGGTGTGTGCGTGTTGGAGGTCCTAAGTTCGAGTCTCAGGTAAAACATGGTTGTAATATATAAACGCTTAAATAAAAAAAAAAATTAAAACCCAAACTAAAAATACAAATATACATTAACCATATATAAAATTATTATACCACGAGTTAGTTTTGTTTGAATTACAACTCAATCAGAAAATTTTAAATGGTTGAATTGACCAAATAATTCACCTTAGAATTATTTGGTCCGTTTTAAAATGGTTTAATTTGAATTAATTGGAATATAAAAATTATATAAACACTTCTAGTTAGATGCTCTAAATTCTTTCTTCATTTTAATGTTCTTTAAAAAATTATTATTCATGTTCTACATTTAGAGCACTTCTAGCTTCTTTACTCTATTATTTAAAATACATCACCAAAATTTTACTTTCACAATTCTACTACACACTTTTACATTACACAATATATATCAGTTTCTTTAAAATATATCAACAAAACTCTAATTTTTTTAATATTTTTAATTATTTTAAATATATATTAATATATACACATATCCTCATACAAAAATAATTAAAAAAATATATTTAGAGTAATGAATAACATTCTCTAAATATAGAGCATAAATAGTAAATTTTAAAGAAACTTTAAAATAAAAGAGTTAGAACACTTACAACAGCTTCTTTAAAATAGAAAAGTTTTAAAAATTTTAAAAAACCGTACTAAAAATACACCACAACAAATACTCTAAGAGCAATCAATAAAATATGTGTATATATGTTATTATCTTTAAAATATTAATTGCTTTAAATATACTTTATTAATTGATCTATATGTATTTTATTAATTGTTTTGAGTTTTGATAATTATTTTTGTATAGAAATATATGTATATATTACTATTATATATTTATAATCAAAATATATTAAAATTCGAAAAAAAAATATAGAGTTCCGTTAATGTATTTTAAAAAAGTTAATGTATGATGTAATGTAAAAATTAGATGTAAAATAGAAAAAAATAAAATTTTAATAATGTATTTTAAAGATAGAATAGAAACTGATGAGAATGCTCATATTTCAATCTTTTTAAAGGAGTATTAATTATAATATATTATTATAGCCTCTTAGTTAATTTTTACGCTTGAAATTATATTTAAAATATTGTTTTTTTCATTTTTTTTATAATGGTATTCGTTATAGTTATAATATTAATACTAAAATTTTTTGAAAAAATTTAAATAGTTTACAATACAAAAAACAAAGTTTTTGATATTTCAATTTGCCACGAGTAAATTCATGATATATTTTTCAAATTTATTTTTGCTACTGTAAATTGTTTGAAATTTTTTAAAAAATTATTATTAGGATTATGTTGTGGTAATTATAATAAATACCGTCATAAAAAAAAATATGATATATATTTTTTATTAGGGATGTTGACTAAGAAGTTATAATCTAAAATTAGACCATAATTCTTCTCTTATTTATATTTTATTTATTTTCTTTGAAATAATTCATTAATGCTACAATTTTAAAAATAGATTTTTAATTTGGGCAATCCTTTTCAAGAGTTAACTTCTCAAACTATAGGTCTAGTTTGACAGAAAATTTAATGATTGCTGAATAAGAGTGTCACATCGTCAGTTAATTTTTTTGTTTCTATGAGCCAAAAAAATTCAGTAAATAAAAATTACAAAATAAGATAAATTAATCTACCACTAGTAATAATTAATAAAAATAGAAGTATAATAATTATTATTTTTTTTTTGAGTAATTTACGGCATAACCTCCATAAGTATTTAGTTTATTGTAACTAATTTCCAATTTTAAAATTTTAGTGGTAAAATTCTCTAAATTTGTGTTTTGTTAGCAGTTTAATATTTTCATTTATTTTTAGCTGTTAACTATCATGGTGAAATATTTCTAGAGGAAATTACACTCTATGCCTTTTTTATATTCTCCTCTTTTATTTTTACCCTCTTTTTTAAAGTCTATCATTTTTACCTCTTTTTTTAAACATTGTACCAATTTTGCCCCTGTCACTTCAAGATACTCTCCATGTGACTCTCTTATGTCAGGGTATTTTGGGTACAATACATATAAAAAGAGGTATGTTTCAAATAAATATAAAATTAGAGGTAAATTTGATTAATTGATTAATAAAAGGGGTATTTTTCAACTTACCCCAAATATCTACGTGTATACAGTGTACACATAGCACAATTTTATTGATACATGTAAATAAATATTTAAAAAAATAAAAAAATATTATTTTAAAATTAAATAAAAAAATTCTTTAAAAATAAAAAAAAATTAAAATTAAAATAATTAAAATAATTTAAATAATTAATAACATATGTTTAGAACAATGAATAGTATTCTATAAATATAGAGCATAAATAATATATTTTAAAGAGATTTTAAAATGAAAGAATTTAAAACATCTACTGTATCGTATTTTTAGTACGGTTTATTTTTTAAAAAATAAACTTTTCTATTTTAAAGAAGCTCTTGTGAGTGTTCTAAGTTATACAAATTTTATTATTTTTGTTAACCCTTATCTTTTCTTTCTTTTACATCATATATAGATATGACCTTTCGACCAAATAAGTAGAAATGCATCTATAAAAAAATCCAACGTAATTCTTTTCTATTTTATTACTCTTAATTGAACAAATGTATCCTAAGAAAGTTTTCAATTAAGAAATACCAATAGTTTTCCAACACTATAAATATGTGAGATGTGACAAAAATCTTAATTGTGTTCTATAATTATTATTTAAATTATTTTTTTAAGTAGAAAAGTAAAAATATTTTAGTAAAACATGTTTCTCTTATCATTAACAACATTGCCCTTAAAACTTATCTCATAATCTCATTCTATTTTTCGCTCATATTAAACTTGAGTTTATAAATTATAGCTAGAGTAGCTATTTTATTAGTTTTTGAATGATATACATTATCGAAAATAAAATTTAAAAAACTTGTTCACACATGATAAATAATTGATATATGTATAAATAAATATTTAAACTAATATGGGTTCCTAAATTATTTAAAATATTCAAAAACTTAAACCAATAGAATTCTTACTGCAAGTAGAAGGTATAGTGGTATTTAAAATAAATTATAATATTTTGTTTGTAAAACAGAGAGATTTCATTAAAAGGCATCAAGTTAAAAATTCAAAATACAAAAGATAGACAAATTTAAATAGCAAAATAAGAGGGCAAGTCCAGTCACCACACCCGAGCCTCATCTGAATCTAACACTCGTTTTGCTAAAGAATGAGCAACATGTTTCTTTGATCGACTACAATGCGACATAGATATGCTACTGAAAGTATTCTTAATATGATTAATATCATTAAGAATAATACCAAATTCATTGAAACAAGGGGCCCTGCTATTGACGGCAAGAACTACCCGCTGACAATTAGAGAAAGCAGTAATCACCGTATACCCCTGCACGCAGCAAGAAAGCCCATATAGAGCAAAGCTTTGGCTTCGGCAACGTGGGGTTCCAACAAACCCGTGCAAGGAGTCGCACTCGAGAATAGGACATGCCCCAAACGATTGGAGACCAAAGCCCCCATCCCTACTTTTCGGTTCTCAACACAAACCCTAGCATCCACAAAGAGATTGAACTCACCAAGAACCAGATCCGTCTCAGATGAGGCTAGTTGATTACTTGCATTGTTAGAAGCCGAATCCAAAGAAACTGGCTCGGCATTATTAGCATCTTGATATTTTTATAAATAATCTATGGTCCAAGCACTAACCATGTTATCAGAAAGGAGTTTGTGATCATGCACAAAGGTATTATGCCTGTTACAGATACGCCAGTCAAGGGTTATAAACTGCTCAAGTTCTTGTTGTTTCAAGATATCTATACACCCTAATAACAACTCATAGCAAGGGGACCATTATAGATTTTGTATTTTTTTTTTTTTACATATTTTTAATTGTGATCTAGAAGGAACTGTTTATTTAAAAATTTGGTAAGATCATATGCAAATTGCTTGACAAATTTCCAAATATCATATGAATTTGAATGGAATCCAACAGACATACATAGCTTTTTCATGACTCAATATATATATATAATTTTATTTATTTATTTTTACAAATTTTCTCTTAATTGTATAATCTGAAATTGAAATCTCCCATAACTAATGATGGTAAGCTAAACACTCAAAAAGCACTTATTTGGTTGACTGAAAATAGAGACACACCATGTGATTATTTGCAGCCTTTTGGGTGGGGAAAACAATAATAATAAATGTTTGTGAAATTTTAATTATTGGGTTTAATTAGTATATAAATTGGAAAAAAAATATATATTAATTTGTACATTTTTATAAAATATTAATTAATAACTATGAGCTTTCATGACTTTTTGTCAACAATTGATAGGCTATTCACACTGTCACTGCATATATATTTAATGTTAAGTACGTATATATATTAATTACAGAGCTACATGACATACCTCTGAAAATGATGTTTTTTTTTTCTAAAAATAAAAAAATTCAGAAGTGAAGAAGATAAGATAATTATAAGATTAAAATAATAAATAAATAAATAAGCAAAAATTGAATGGAATAACAGAGTTGAAGCATGAAGTTTGAGCAATAATTTATAAGATAAGCTTATCACTAAGCTCATTTGAAAAGACTCTTCCTTTATTTCCCATCCACTTATTATTAAAACATCTTTATTAATTCAATTTTTGTTATAAAAATAAAATTTTGAAAAATACCATATTTTCACTTCAATAATTTTGATGAGTGCCAAAATACCTACAATATTCAATATTGTACAAATAAAAAAAAACAACTACCATTGAAAAAGCTTTATATATATATATCTTCGGATTGTGGCCTTAAAGCTTATCATATATACAGTTGTGTCGTTTTTAGGGAAACCAAATATGATAAATATATATAAATATATATAATCTCCCACGTAAAGACTCACCTTCACTTTACAACTATAAATTTACTGAGTTTTACTTATTCGAAACAGTCAATCTGTGCCGTGGTCCGTGGACCATATTGGGAGGTCAAAGGATTCAGGTAGCACTAAAAAAAATATGGACTGAAGTAAGACATGATATGTTGTTGTAAATTGATATGACATGATATGAAAAAATATAGACTTAAACGACACAGAAAAATATAAATTTAAACATGATACAGTATGTAAATATAAAATAAATTAATTTGAAAGCATAATACATTAAAAGCATGATCACTTATTAATAATAATAATAATAATAATAATATATTTTATTTGTCAATTAAAATGATAATAATATTCAAATTTTAATAATTATAATTATTTTTTTTATAATTGTGTGTAATTATTATTGAAAAAATATGCGTAAAAGTAATTTAAATTATAAAATACACATATATTTTAGTAATAAGCTCATCAGTTACAATAAATATATAAAATTATAGAGTATGAATTTAAACCCCTATAAAAAATGAGTTGGTTTATTTAAAATAAACGAATTGACCCAAATAAAATACGACACAAATTTGAGCATCACACTAAATTATTGGAATTGTGGGTCGTTTGGGACTACGTACGTCCCTTGTAAAATTATTATAGTATAGCACCACGTAATTTATATTTTTTTTATGACATATAATATAACACGATCCATATTTTTTTTGACCCAATACAAGATGACCCGTATTTTAAAAACTCAAAATGGACCGTTCTTGCAGGAGATACACATATTTCTAGCTCTATATCTGTCATAATATGTGTGTGTGTTTATACAAATATACAATAATTAATCTCTATTGAAATTAGGTTAAATCCACACACACAATTATATATAATAATGTTATAATATTATTATTGTCTTTTTATCTTTTTAGGGGTTTGACTGAGTCAGCATAGTATAGTCACATTTTCATGTAACATCTAATCAATTGGCATAATAAACAGGAGCCTAGCTAAGCTTAGTAGTAAAAAAGCGATGCATGACAAAGGTGAGACTTTATCTGTTTACCACCTTTGAATGGACATATTATTAATTATTAATAATAGTTTGGGACACTAATTATAGTTTTGATGACAAATAATGATTATGGTTTTGATTTAACGGATCCGAGGTTTAAGGACATCAAAACCTCCAAAAAGCTAGTGACAAATTTTCAAGACATACCTAACATAACAAATGTTATTGATTAATGGCATTTATCATAATATTTAGAATTAAGATGCATCTTCATTTGTAGTGGAATATTTAGGCCACTAAATATGTTAGGAGAAAGAAAAAAATATATCATAATCACCATTATTCGCCACTTAATTAAAGTTTTTGCAAATAGTTAACAACGTCCCAATTATTAGTCATGGTCTTTTTAATTAATTATCACACTTAGAGGAATACTAGTTAATAAGTCAAACAATTTCTGTGTTTAATTAAAAGTTAATCTGTTATGTTTCCTTTTAGATCAACTATAAATAAGTGAAAGTCAGATAGTATATTCATTTTAGATTAAATTAGTAAGTGTAGTATTCATTCTCTCAAATCTCTCTCAATAGGGTTTCAAAGAACTAAAAACAGTATTGTGTAATTGTGTGAGTGTGATCGCATATGTTTGAAGACTAAAAGCGGTTAGTGTGTTATTTTTTCTTTTAGATCAACTATAAATAAGTGTAAGTCTCACCACCGAGATAGTATATTCATTTCAAATTAAACTAGTAAGTGTAGTATTCATTCTCTCAAATCTCTCTCAATTGGGTTCTAAGAACTAAAAGCAGTTCAATGTGTAATTGTGTGAGTGTAAATGCATATGTTTGAAATCGATTATTTCCCAACAATCTGGTATCAGTGCAGAGATGTTCTTGGAGCTTGGCAATTTGTTGAAAGTATTCTTGAGCTTTGAAGATCGACAAAGGAGCTCCTGCAGATTGTGTGAAGACCGTATAGTGAGAATCATGGGAAATGTGAAATTCGATTTGGAAAAGTTTACAGGAAAGAATGATTTTGGTTTGTGGAGGGTGAAGATGAGGCTTTACTCGTACAGTAGGGTATTCTAGATGCATTGCTTGGAGCTGAGAAGATCAAAGACAAACAGACAAAGAAACAGTAAAAATTCTTAACAAAGCACATAGTGCCATCATTCTTAGTCTCAAAGACAAAGTCTTGTGGGAGGTTTCGAAGGAATCTACAGTTGCTGGGTTATTGACAAAGTTGGAGAGTTTATACATGACTCGATTAATCGCAAACAAATTATTCTTGAAACAAAAATCGTATGCTTTTAAGATGTTACATGGTAAATCTGTTGAAGATCATTTGGACGATTTTAATAAAATAATTCTTGATCTTGAAAATATTGATATAAAGAACGAGGATGAAGACCAAACAATAATTATTTTGAATGAATGAAGGAAGAAAATCCTAGTGAAGGATTGCTGATTGTACGATGCAGAACAAATTGGAGAGGTAACAAGGCAAGAGGGAACTCTCATGGACAATCGAGAGGTAAGTTTAATTACAGTTCTCAATACAAGAAAAAAATGATACATCTATCACAAGACAAATCATCTTAAAAGAGATTGCCCTGAATTAGAGAAACAAGACTTTAATAAGAGACATGGTAATGTCGATATGGTCTTTGAGGGCAATAACTTTGATTGGTATGAGAGTGCTAATATAATGGTTGTCTCCAAGACTTACTCGGGTGTTGATTGGGTCATAGATTTAGAGTGCTCTTTTCACATTTGTCTAGATATGGATCAATTTTTAGAGTATAGGGAAATTGATGGTGGATCTGTGAGACTTGGGACAATAGAGCTTATCCAATTATTGGAATTGGATCTGTGAAGCTACAATTAAAAGGAGGAAATTCTCATAAATTGACATGTTCCTAATAATAAAAAAAATTGATCTCTGGAGCTATGCTGGATAAGGAGGGATGATTGGTCAAGATGGAATCTAGGATATTGAAGGTGTTAAGAGGCTTAATGGTACTGATGAAGGGTGCCATGATTAATGGAGTCTATGTTCTTCAAGGAAACTCCACCAATAACTTTGCATTTGTGGCTTTTAAAAGCATGATCAACTCAACAATGCTATATCATAAATGACTTGGTCATGTGAGCCTTAAAAGGCTTGGGATTCTTGACAAAAAAAAGGCTGCTTGGAAAGAATGTGGTGCCAAATTTTGAATTTTGTGAGCAATGTGCTTTGGGAAAGTCAACAAGGGTAAAATTTGGTATTGGTATGCATACTACTAAGGCAACTCTAGACTATATCCCCTCAAATGTTTAGGGACCATCAAGGATAATTTCTAGAGGTGGATATAGATATTTTTTATCAATCATAGATGACCACTCTAAATATGTTTGGGTATACATATATCAAACTAAGAATCAAGCCTTCAGCAAGTTCAGAGAATTAAGAACTCTAGTGGAAACTCAAACTGTCAAGAAGATTAAAAAGTTAAGAACTGGCAATGGGTTAGAATTCTGTGATGATCAATGTAAGAACTTTTGTAAGAAAGTTGGGATCATGACGCATAACATTGTGATAAAAACACCTAACAAAATGGACTTACAAAAAGAATGAATGGCACCATCATGAAGAGGGTCAGATGCATGCTCGTCTATTCTGGATTGCCTAAGAACTTTTGGATAGAAGCTGTTCTTACAACATGTCCTCTGATAAACAGATGTCCATCTTCAGCTACAAACTTTAAAACCCCCATGGAAATGTGGTATAGTCATCATGCAAATTACCAAAATTTGAAGACTTTTGGATGCATTGCGTATGTTCATGACATGAAGAGAAAGTTAGATCCTAGAGCCATGAAATGTGTATTCATAGGCTATCCAAAAGGAGTTAAAGGATACAAACTTTGGAGTCTTGAACCAGGAAACCAAAACAGATTTGTGATCAACAGAGATGTGATCTTTGAGGAAGATAAAGTATACAAGCTCAACCCAAGAATGCTTCTATACTCAGAGATGAGAGAATGCAATTTGAGGTGTTACTATCAGATAGTTCAAAGCAGGGACAACCATTACAAGCACAAGGAGATGATAAACAAAATATCTCAGATGATGAACACATACCACATGATGATTTGGAGTATGAAATGAGCTAGGAAGCTACTAACAGCTGACAAGAGACACAGATAAAGACCTCACAAAGCTCCCTAAAGGTTTGGATTTGCTACCATTATTTACTATGCATTGATAATTGAACAGTGTGACAACGAACATTGAAGCTTTGCAAAGGCCATGAAATCAGCTGATAAGAAGAAATGGGGGAAATCAATGGACGAGGAAATAAATTCCTTAAAGAAAAACAAGACCTGGGTTTTGGTTTTAAAACCTGTACGAAGGAGAGTGGTTGGATGCAAATAGGTTCTTAGGATGAAAAATGGAATTCATGGAGTAGAAGAGGTGAGATACAAGACAAGGCTAGTGGTAAAAGAATTTACATAGAGAGAAGGGGTAGATTACACAAAAAGCTTCTCACCTGTGATAAAACATACCTCTATAAGGTTGATCCTAGCACTAATAATAATGAATGACCTTGAATTGGAACAAATAGATGTTAAGACAACCTTTCCACATGGTGAATTGGATGAGGAGATTCTAATGCAGCAACAAGAAGGCTATGTAGAGAAGGGAAAATAAGATCATTTTTACTTGCTCAAAAGGTCTCTATATGGCCTAAAATAGTCACCTAGGCAAAGGGATAAAAGATTTGATGAATTCATCACCAAATCTGGATTCAAGAAAAGGGCCTATGATAGTTGTGTGTATGTCAAAACATCAAATACAAAGAGGACTATGTTCTTACTTTTGTGTGTTGATGATATGTTAATAGCAAGTAAAATAATGAGCGAGATAAGGAAAAATAAAGGCATGCTAAGTTTAGAGTTTGAAATGAAGGATCTCGTACATGCTAGAAAGATTTTGGGATTGAGATACTCGGGGATAGGAAGGAAAGGAAACTCATGCTATGTTAGAGGGATTACATTTCAAAGGTGTTGCAGAAGTTTGGGTTTTCAGAAGTAAAACCAGTTGGCACACCAATGACCTAGCAGATAAAATTATTTCACACACAAGCTCCCTCAACAGAGTCTGATCTTAACTACATGAAAAATGTACCTTACTCAAACTTGGTAGGAAACTTAATGTACATCATGGTCTATACCATACTTAATTTAAGCCAAGTTGTAAGTGTCATAAGTAGATTCATGGGGAACCCAGGCATAGAATACTGGAAGATAACAAAATGGGTGGTGAGGTACTTAAAAGGCACATTAGATATGGGACTACTGTACAACTCAAACTCTCAAATACAGAAGGTTAAAGACTTTGTGGACTCTGACTATGTAGGTGATATGGACACTAGGAGATCTCAAACTGACTGGATTTTTCTGCTAGGTAACTGCATAATTAGTTGGAAAGTAAATCTCCAAAATATTGTTGCACTCTCCACTACTGAGGCATAAGACATTGCCTGTAATGAAGCAGTAAAAGAATCCATATGGCTGAAATGAATTATTAGAGAGTTGAGCTTGGAATAGAGGCGCATTGAAGTACATTGTGATAGCCAAAGTGCATTGCACTTATTCAAAAATCAGATGTACCATGACGAACTAAGCATATTGATGTGCGACTCCAATTCGTTAGAGATTTCATAACAGAAGGAAAAGTGAAGCTTAAGAAGGTTTCAACAAAGGAGAATGCATTTGGCATACACATTAAACCTCTCCCCACTGCCAAGTTCAGACATTGTTTGAACTTACTTGGAATCACTACCATTAGTGGTCTGTGATTCACCCTCTAATTTTTTGATTATTTATTGTTTTGTTACACATGAATAATTCGACCAAGGTGAAAATTGTTAGTCGTGGTCTGTTTATTCAGTTAGTACAGTTAGAGGGATACTAGTTAACAAGTCAAACAATTTCTATGTTTGACCAAAAGTTAGTTAGTTTGTTATGTTTCCTTTTAGATCAACTATAAATAAGTGTAAGTCTCACCATCGAGATGGTAACTTGCATTTCAAATTAAACTAATAAAAGTATTATTCATTCTCTCAAATCTCTCTCAATCTGGTTCTAGGAACTAAAGGCAATTCAATGTGCAATTCTTAGAGTGTGAATGCATTTGTTTGAAATTGATTGTTTCCTAATACCAATTAATAACAACATTGCTATGCTAGAGACTAGAGGGAGGGTCGAATTTGTTGAGGAGGTCGTACAACCTTGATATGCTGGAGAGCCAGGGGCCAACCAAGTTGAGGAACCTATGGTTGGGTAGCCTGTGGTTGGTCGAGATGAGGAGGCCTAGATCGGGACGGACAGTGCGTCTGAGGTTAAGGAGGTTGTGCCTGCTAGGAGAAAGTACAAGACTTGTGATGTATTCTCGAACAACGCCTTGGCTTCGTATGATGAGGCCATGTGGCCTTTGAACAAATTTCGTCGTCTCTTTGAGGTCAGGATAAACCATGTTATGGAGGAGGCTACTAACCTGCAAGTCCTTGATCGCGGGGACCAGCTGGACCGGTGGATATCTCCTTCATCCTCTGTTTCCACCAAGAGACTTGATGAGATTAAGGTAGTAGGGCTGGTAGGAGATGTTTGATGTGATAGGCCTACTAGAGACTGACTATCACATCAACTAACATTCAAATGGATGGCTTGTTCAGAGCGCCACATAGAGTAGGGAGCGGTGCTACCCCTGCACCCCTATTTTCTTTATATAGCCCTCTAGTACCTTTCATTGATATTTGTTCTGTATACAAAGGCTCAACCCTCTCCCTACGAGATTGGATACTTCTTTGAATTGAAAACGCATAACTATTTCAAAGAATTAATATTTGAAAAAATTAATTTCATCTTGGCTTCTATATAAAAACTAACTTAAGCCATCATTTCTCAAATAAATTTTTCTTTTAAAATTTGAATAATTTATAATGCATTCATAAAGTTATTTGTATTATAGAATCCATATTATAAATTATTTAAATTTTTTTGAAAACTAGTTACATGCATGCTTGTTATTCTTCTATATCTTTTTTTTTTCTTTTTACAAAAGTACTTGACATTAATTAAACTTAAATATGCCGATTATGTTGACTCATTAATTATCTTTCAAAATTTGAATAATATCTCATCAATTATTTGGTTGATTAGGCTAATCACATGTTTTTTAACAAGTGAGAAACATATAATGTGAATAAATAATAATGTTCACGTGTTTTCTTCTGTTTGAATTATTGACCTTTTTTTTTTATCTTGGATTATGTGATGGAAATCATTTAATACTTTCTTTATTTCAATGTGATTAGTCAAAAAAAGAATTAATTCTGTTCAACTAGAAAATTTAGACCATGGAAAAAAGAATTTAAAGCCTGGAGATTAGAGAGAGAAGAAAAAGGACAAGAAATAAGATGGGATTAAAACATTTTAATACGAGTTTAATTGGTCACTACAAATTCCAAATTAATGTTGGTGAAATAGACTGACTAATGGAATGTGGCAACTGAATAAGTTAAGTACATTTTAGACAAGTTGGTTAAATAAACCCAATGATAATAATTAACATAATTCTCCTAAAAAAATAATTAACATAATTTTTTTTGAAAGGGAATAATTAAATGGCCTAATTAAGGATTTTTATCTCTCGAATTACGACTTATGTATTATTGTGTCCTTGAACTTTTCAACTGTTACGACTATTCTCTAAACTATTCACAGTACGTATTTTAAACTTTCATCTATGTTAAACTTTTTTATTATTATTAAAATTAGAAAAAAAATTCTTAAATTTAACAATTTTAATAGTTCAGAAGTGTTTTTAACGACCTTAAAAGTTCAGGAGACATGATTTGATATATTATTTTTAATTAAAAATTATCATATTTTTTAATATTATATATAAAATTATTTATTTAATTAAATTTATATCTTAAAAATACAATATATTTTTAAATAAAACTAAACAAAAGTATAATATGTTTCTTTTACAGTATAGGGTGTTTAAGAAGTGCATTGATTTATCCTCTTTGTATTTTTAAAATTTAGATAATTTTAATATTAATATTTTATATGATCTTATACAACATAATTATTTAAGACATTCCTATAAAGTATAATGTTTAATTAACCCGTTAATTATTTAATGGGTTTTGGGCAACTAGGAAGACAATGCCTTCTATGTGTAACTTTTTTATAAATCGAAGATGGGATTGGGATGAAGAGATGAGTCTCATCTCATGGCAGATTATTATAATTATCACAAAATTATGGGGTAGTTTTTATTATTATAAGATATTATATATGATTATTATTAGGTGGGTTCATGCTCTTGAATTACAAGCCAAGTTAAGACTCCTTCCATATATAAAGTCTTTTCATGAGTTAAAAAATGTTGGGAATTCCACTGTCTCCCATGCTACATGCATACATTAATTTACATAATCATATATAATTTATAATAATATAAACATATTTTGTTACATATATATATAAAAAAAACAAAGCCCATGACAAGAAATGAAGATGAAGCATGATGAATGGGCAGATTTTAGAGTGAATAATTGATTTTTATGATGAATGATTGTATTTAATTAGTAAACTTCTATTATTGGTTTGGTAGGGAACTGCTGATGTCTGTAGGTGCAACATCTGCCTAGCTACCTTCTTAATTCATTGAAATTATTCTCTATTTTCTATTTATCTTCAAACCTCTAAATCATTTTGGTAGATGAGCTTTCACATTATATATACATCTATATATATAAATATAAATATAAATATATAAGCCTCTTTCTCTCTCTCTCTGTGATTGAAAAAAGAGCAACATTCTTCATGTTATTGACTTGGGAACTTGCATTTTTAACTTTCAAGCTTTTTAATCATTAATTTTGTTGCATTATTACTTTCTTTGATTTCAATAGTCATTAATTTGCATGATCAGTCATGATCTCTATAAAGTCTTTATATATTTGAGTTCCTTACTTGATTTTGAAAACTAATTAAATTAAGCCTTGTTATTATGAGATTAATTGGAATAACTTTTAGTTGATTTCCAACTTAAACGTTCGTGCTACATTTATAGAGAGACTAATTAGAATTTTTACTCTTTAACTTTGACATATACTAAATCATGTTTCTTAAACTTTTAAGGTCGTTAAAAATGACCCTGAACTATTGAGATTGTTTGATTTAATAATTTTCTTTTTCTAATTTTAGTAAAAAAATCTACCATAGATGGAAGTTTAGGGACCATAATTTAATACATGTCAAAGTTTGAGAGGCATGATTTAGTAGATCTCAAAATTTAAGCATGATTTAGTATATAAATAATCACTAAAATAGTAAAATTGAATAAAATTAGACAAAAATCCTTAAATATAACAATCTCAATAGTTCAGGGATATTTTTAACGACCATAAAAATTCAGAGGTATGATTTAGTACATGTCGAAATTCAGGGACAAAAATCATAATTATATATAACTGCCTATAACAAGCTAGGCACCCTTTAAACTGACCCTTTTTTCTTTAGGGGTTAGAAAAAATGGTATAATTCAAATGGTAATAATAATAATAATTTTGGTTTAATGCTAAAGTTATGGAAAAGTAGTTTCTCTTTTTCACTTTTAGTGGAGTTAGATTAAGATGTGTTAGGTAACTAATTATAACACAACTAGTACTTAACATATATATTATAACAATATAGATATAGACAAATTATTATAACGATAGGTAATCTTATATAGATACTTTTTTACACATGATTAAAATATATTATTTTATGTTGAGAGATTTTTCACTTTCTTTGGCCTCTACCATTAGAAACATATTTGTTTTTTCTTCTTTTTGATTCAGTGGATAAATTGTAATTTTTTTTAACTATATATTGGCTGAAATTTAACTGTTATATAAATAAGTTTCAAATTATAATTTTTCAAGGTATCCAAAATAAAAAAGTTCTTACCAATAAAAGAAGAAAAAGTGATTTGCCAAGGTAATAATTTTGGATTGTATATACAATATACGGTCACAATTTGAAAGACACATATTTATAGACAAAAATATGGCATATCAGTCCTTATATTCTTTAAAACATTTTAACATTTCTCAAACTCTTTACTACTCAGCATATAAATATATATATATAGGGATATGATTTTGTCCCGTTATTATACTTTTACGGATTGTAATCCGTGATGTACGGTAGCCGTCAGATGAGGGAGTTAATTTATCTGACGGCTGAGATTGATCTAGGGGTAATTAGGGTTAAAAAGTAGAAACGTAGCCTGACACTCATTTAATGTACCCTGAGACCCATCTAATGTATCATAGAATTCATTCCGTAAAAGTACATTACGGGAAAAAAATCATATCCTATATATATATATATTTGGCTAAGTTTCTCCTTTTAATTTTTGTCCTTAGAACTTTTTTAGTTGAATTTAAATTTTTTTTGTCTAATTATATTAAAAAAAGTTTGATGTGAATGAAAATTTAAAAGCGCAATTCCGTGCATGTTAAAATTCAGGGAGTATAATTTTATAAATATCAAAGGTTGAGGTGCACGATTTAATATATAAACAAATCATTATACTAGTAAAATTAAATAAAATTAGACAAAAATTCTTAAATCTAATAATTTAAAAATTTTCAACAATTTAAAAAGTTAAAGGTATCATTTGTTAAATGTTAAAGGGTATGATTTGTTACTGTGACAGTCTGTAGTCCCGTGATCTGTAGGGGAAACACCGGGTAAGTTGTGCAATCCCACATCGCCTGGGAAGGTCAAGTGTGATGATTCTGAGGCTGTGTAGGTATGGGACTGCACAATTGAAGAGAGCTTAAATGGATTGATTGGTACTACCTATATCAACAAGGTGCATCTTGTTTTTCGGTAGCCCATCACGAAAGAACTCCACAGTTAAGCGTGCTTAACCTAGAGCAATTTTAAGATGGGTGACCTCCTGGAAAATTTTCCCAGGATGCGTGTGAGTGAGGACAAAGCACGCTGGAAACACTCGTGTTGGTCTGTAGGGTCAGTCATCAGTCCATGAAGCAGCTAGAGTGACGTACTCGTGTATAAGAACCATTCATTCCGTGGGTGTAAGGGCCCAATGGAAGCTTGAAGCGGGGACGTTACAGTTACATTAAAATTGAAAAGAGTTGTTTTAGAGCTAAAAGTTTCACTAGTTAACAGAAATGCTTTTGGAGCTTTAAAAGCTCAAAAACAGTTATATATATCACTATCCCAGGAACAAGAACAACCAGTCTAGGCAAACTAATATATGTTGTCTATTATACTATATATTCTAAAGTTAGGGAGTATTAATCTAGCTAATAAGAAAAACAAAAGTACAAAACTAGACATACCATTTTCAATAATAGCATATATATACCTTGTAGATTAAATATTATTAACAACTAATTCATAATTATAAAAAGGTTAAAGGAAAAAAGAAGAAATTAAGGTTTAGGTGGTTACGGCTCACAAAACTCCAATTGGGATCATATATAGGTACATACATGGCTCATGGAAGGAGGGTTCCACTCATTAAGTCTAGCTAGTTATACAAATTATAAGTCAAAATATATGTATATATATGTGTACATAAGGCAAATCCAAATGCAAAAGTTATATTTATGTTGGTCTATTTTGATCAACACTGTTTGATGGTCCACAAACACAGTTATTTAATTCATAATTTTAATTTTAATACCCAACCCAACCTATGTATCCTTTGCTTATACACATAACTAGTCAACTACCCCTTTTCTCAGACAGTACCCCATGTTACCTTATTCTCTATGCATTTTTGTTTTTCTTAATTTGCAGTTGACAATTACTCTTAATTAACTTAACCCAATTTTAACTTTACATTAACAAAGATAGTTATAAAGGAAGCAATTTCATCGAGATTGGTATATAAGCATTTATGTCTCTGATTCAGATGTCCATCATTGTTGATTTTTTTTTTTTAATTTTAAATAAAGGGAGATATTGTATATGTATGTAATAAATGTGAAGGATATGGTATATTAGAAAAATGCACCAAAAAAAAATAAAATTAATATCTTATCTTCAAAAAGGGTATCACAATTCACAAAAAACAATTTGAAACGTTTCGTTTTAATCTCTATTATTTTCACTGATTCAAATCTAAAAACTGTAAAAAGAAAAGTGGAAAAGTATGTAACATTTTTAAGGCAGTAAAAAAATTAAAAAGTAGATAAAAAAAGCTTTTGTTGTTTATCCCACTGAATAATAAAATAATTAAATTCAAGAAATTGTGAGTTTCAATGCAAACGGTTGTAGCCTACACGCTCTTCCATGATTAAACCTTTGGCTGCTAATATGATTGGCCCACTGACGTCATTAATCCAATAAATTCTACTTATTAATCATAAATTTGGGATTAATTAAATTTTCTTTCTTTACAACAAAGTCAGTGCAAATCTCTTCCCTCCTCCAGCGTTATTCCCGTTACCGTGGTCTGTCCCGTACACTAAAATTTTTTCATTTTTTTTTTTAATTTTTTCTTAATAAAATAAATAAAAGAAAACAATTTTCTTTGTTTAAAGGCTGACAAAAGTTATTTATTTATTTATTAATCCAAGCCTTTGATTATTAATCTGAGCACGGATGAATCTATGCCACGTGGCGAAGACTGCATGCATAAAAGTAACGTACACCGTCGCCACGTAGAGATGATTTTGACACGTGGCGTCCGACGGTGGCACTTTAATAACGTGTTAATTATGATTATGGTAAGCCAACCCCCTCGTACTTCATGCATTTACCTCCAATTGTCCAAAACCAGACGTGGGTTAGTGGCTTGGATCTAACCGTAATATTTCCCCACTTTCCGAGGTCAATTTCGTCAGACCAAAAAGTACCACACTTCCAGTTTTATTTTAATTTTCGGGGATATTAAAAAACGGCGTCGTTTCAAAGAAAGAAAGAAAGAAAGAAATCCTAACATTCTCCCTACCCTAAGCCAACAAATATACCTTTTCTAAAACTATTTTAATTCCGAATATGCCATGACACGTCATCATTAAGTACCCGGTGGGCAGTGTGGGGAAACACGGTAATCGAAGGGTATTTTCGTCTTTTCAGGAGTCTAGGGTCTACGCTAGAATACGGTGTGCTTCACCTCAAGTAGTATTTGGAGTTGAAAAAGAAAAAAAAGGATTAAATTCAAAAATTTGAAATAAAATAAAAAAGTAAAAACTGTAAAAGGGGTCCAGAGGGTCACTGCTACTTGACAAAATTAAGATGGGTTACAGTCAATGAATCAGAAAATGCAGAGGTCATACAGCTGGGTTTAGATTTGATTATCTCTCCTCACAGAACCAATTTAGCATTTTATTAACACTGCCACTGAGTCAACTCGGTCATAAACCCGAGTCATGATTACCCCCGTTTCAAACAAAGTCCGGTAACTCGGACCCTTGTCTATTACTAATAATAATAAAGTTAAAAAGAGTAACTCTCATATAAGGGTCAATTGCTAAAGGTATATTTATTACTCACATCTTAACCACAAGTGGGGTCAGAAACTTAACCATGGATTAATTAGAACTAGGGTTAAAAAAACAAGTGGTTAAGAAGGACAACCACAAAACCAAAGATTTTTATTATCAACAGTCATCACTGCTCATCATCATCATCAACATTTCTCTCCTTACTTTTCTTCTTCTTTCTCTTTTTTCTCTTTAGTCAACTAAAAAAAACTTCACCATTTTCTCTTTAACCCATTTTTCTTTATAGGGTTAGCTATTATATGAAATGGTGATGACTGATCATATTTATAATCTACACAAACATCTAATAATTCTAACATACCCATAAAAAAGCAGAGAAGACCCCTCTTCTTCTTTCTCTTTAATTTTTATTTTTATTTTTATTTTTTTGGAATTTTTTTCTTTCAAATATTTTTAATTTTTAATTTTTATTTTGAGAAACCCTAGATGTTTGAGCCATGGAAATAACCCCTACAATTACAACCACCACAGCTACTAACACTGGTAGTACGAAATCCCCAGAAGCCGAGAGCGAAACTCCGACAAGGATCCAACCCATTAAGCCAATCTCCATTAGTAACGGTGTACTCAAACGCCACAACCCACATCACCACCATCACCACCACCACCACTTACCGGCGCCGGCCGCAGTATCATCTCCAACAGCAGTTGTTTCGTACAGAGAATGTCTCAAAAACCACGCCGCCACTTTGGGTGGTCATGCCCTAGATGGCTGCGGCGAGTACATGCCTTCACCTACAGCTATATCAACAGACCCAACATCGCTAAAATGCGCCGCCTGTGGTTGCCACCGAAATTATCATCGCCGGGAGCCAGATGAGCAAGCTTTATTGTTACCTCATCATCATCATCCAACAACAACAACAACCCATGTCATCGAGTACCAGCCTCACCATCGTCACCATCCTCCTCCACCACCTCAGCCACACCACGGCGGTGGAAATCGAAGCCCCAATTCGGCTTCTCCTCCGCCGATCTCATCTTCTTACTACCCATCTGCACCTCACATGCTGTTAGCTCTATCGACCGGGCTATCGGGTCCGGGCGGAGCCCAAGAGAACGCGGGTGTCGTCGGCGGTGGCGGTGGGATGATCACACCGAACTCTAATAGTTCCCGTAAAAGGTTCAGAACTAAGTTCAGTCAAGAACAGAAAGAGAAGATGTACGAATTCGCTGAGCGAGTTGGTTGGAAGATGCAGAAGAGAGATGAAGACATTGTTATGGAGTTTTGTAATGATGTTGGTGTTGATAAAGGGGTTCTTAAAGTCTGGATGCATAATAACAAGAACACACTTGGGAAAAAAGATATTAATGGCGGAGGAGCCAGTACAGGTGGAAGAAGCAACAACAACAACAACAATACTAATCTTAATCTTCTTGAGCAAAACCATAACAATGGCGGTAGCAGCAACAAAACCAACAGTGAGAACGACAACAACAACAACAACAATGTTCAGAATCTCAACCATTATAAAGATGATGATGATGATGGTGGAGTTCATGTAGCAACTAATGGTTCATCTTCTACTTCTTGATCTTTCATGAATAATAAACAAGGTGTTAGATAGAGAGTAAGCAAGCCCTACTTTGGTATTAATTAGTTTCTTCTTCTTCTTTTTATTATTATTTTTACTTAATTTTCTTTCTTATTTTGTTTAGAGTTTTAATTAATGAGATCATCACTTTGTTGAGGATATATATAAAAAAAAAAAAAAGAAATTAATTTTGCTTATTTTCTTAATGTTATTATAACTTCTAATTTGGATATAGAATATATAATTTGAACCAAATGCCATATGCCACTTTAAATTTTTAGAATTGAAATTAATAAATAAATATGAATCTAATGTCTTATCAGAAATGACCATAATGATTTTCTTTCTTGCTCACTCACTCCTTATCTTGTGTCCGAAAGAAAGAAGCAGAAAGTGTTTGTGCTTGTAATGGGGGCAGTTGCAAAATATTATTCTAGTTTATCCCCAATAGCTTTTTACACAATAATTTCCATTTTAATTAGTTTATAAATTTTATATATATATATATATACTAGTATGTGCAAAAGCTGATCCAAGAGATCTTATTAAATATTACACTTTAGTATTAAATTAATTATACATGAACTCTTATCATTATTAGACCTTTCTTCTATCATTAGTGATCTCCTGCATTTTCTATTAATAAAATAATAATTTATATGAATTTTAATACAGGGCATCATCCTATTGTTAATCTTATCATATAGTATTTGATTTTATTTAATTACTAAGCTCAACCAAAAAGCATTTGAACTATTTTTTTTTAGTTTCTTTTTTGTACTTTGGGTAGAGCTAGGCTTAGATTATAGGCTAAAGAACCCTAAAAATGTATTAATTTATTGGATTTGATTAATATGGTACACGGATTATGATGTATGGATATAATTTTTAATGTTGAAACTAATAAAAAAAGAAAAAAAAAACCCTATCTTTCTCTAATATTTTAATGATCACTTTCCTTTTAAGGGAAGTATATATATAGTCCATCCAAGACCCTTTTTTTTCTCTTGTTTTTATTTATTTTTTAATCTAATTAATTTGATAAGATGTGATGACGGTATGGTAAGTAATGAAATATCTATTGGTTTGTTTTGGTATTTGGTCATTGATGAAGTCACTAATTCTTGGTTATGCCATAGATTGAGTCCCAAGAACCAAACTGCCTAACCATGGTCTTGTCTAGTCTTTTACTCTTTAGCCCTTAATTACTTTACAAATTAGATTATTATTATTTATTTTTCTGGATATTTATTATTATTTTTTTAAAAAAATTATTAATATGGGAATTTATGGGCAACCCAAGAAGTTTGACTACCTATATCATTAATTAAAAAAGTTAGAAAAAGGGAGATCAATGCTGAGATTTCTTTGCTAGCTGTATTAAAGCTAGATGGGGTAAGCAAGCAAAAACAAATCAATCAATATAAAATATAGTGTAATTTAATTATGTGATATATATATATTTGAAATATGGCAAAGGTTTTATTTTTAAGACAAATTTGGAGAAATTATTACAATAAAGTGATACAACGTCCGAGAATTGAATATTATTAAATGTAAAAGGGCTAAAGAGTGGGACTTGTTCTTTATGTTTACGTGTTTCAAATTGTTCAAGTAAAAAAAATAAAAATTGCAATAAATTTTACAGTTGAGGAAGTACGGCCTACAAAACTTGATAATTAAATAAATAAAATAAAATAAAAAAGAAAAAAAAAACTTAAGTAGTTGTTGGGAAGAGATGATGATGATGATAAATATTGCTTAATGAGGGAGCTAACTTTAAATGATTAGTGCTCAGGCTTTGTGTGCTTTGTTTATTCATTAACCATTTCTAGTCTCTAGAACAAACCATAGATCCCTACCCCAACTATGTCAAAGTAAATTAGGGTTTATATACATGTTAAAAAGTTATGGTATATATAATGTTGGATGATGTGTGTTGTAAAATTTATTGATATTTTTTTGTTATTAAATGAAAAATTAAATCTTGTATTTTTTAAAAAGTTAAATAATATTTTGAATTTTATGTTCTATAAAAATTATCCGTTTTGTTAAATGGTAATATAGATTCAGTATTTTTAAAATGATACAAATAAGATTTTAAATTAATTTTTTATTAAAATAAAAATTTAATAATAAATTGATCTAGAGGTGTTATGACAGATTAGTTACATCTTCTGCTTCTGTTCGTGCTAAAATTTATCTTCAAGTTGGTTATATTAAAAAAAATTATCAAAAATTAAGCCCAAAATCCTATTTTTATCATTTTCAAAAATTTATGGTCTATTTTGTCATTTAACAAAATAGAGGATCCAATCGGTAACTTTTACAAAACACAAGATCTAAAATGGTAGTTATCCTTTCTAAAATAGTATAAAATAATACTTTGTTCAATTTTCGTTAATTTTTTTTTTTAACATAACTAATCTAAAATCAATTTTTATAGCACAAATATACGCAAAAAATACAATTAATTTGGTTATAACACTTTCAGATCTAATTATTATTAAGTTTCATTTCAATGAAAATTGAGTTCAGTATTTTGTACCCTTTCAAAAATACAAGTTCATAATATCATTTAATAAAATAAATAATCTCCTCAATATTTTTTTTTAAATATTATAATTTATTTATTTATTTATTATGAAAAAGGCTCACTATACAAAATATCAATGGTATTGAGAGAAGAGAGATTTTGATTGCAATAATCGGTTTAGTGAGAATGGAACATGAGACATAGGGACCAAAAGTACAATAATGTCTAAAGCTTTTAATGAAAATAAATATACATATATATGAATATGAGTGTATGCATCACTCTTGTTTTTCTATTTGGTTTTTTTTGCCCAAATTGATGTGGCAAAACATATATAGTTTTGGTCAAGCTATATATATGTGTGTGTTACTTTGAGTGAACATTTTGCAAAGCTAATACTCTTAATTTTGTGGGTTTGTTTGAGGAGAAGAATTAATGATGAAACAAAGACAAATAAGTATTTATATTTTCTTAAAAAGAAAAGAGAAAAATAGTAAAAAGAAAAAGAGGACTTATGGGTAGTCTATTTCATTGGATTCTCCTCTCATTTTCTTTTTTATTTTCCCCCTTATTAATAATTAATATAGCCTATTTTATGGGTCATTATAGGGATTTTGTCCAATACATCTGGATTACTACTAGTGGACTCTCTTTAAAATCTAATCTTTCAGGTCGGTGAGATTAACACTAAGTTTGCTTTTTTTTTTTTTTTATCTTGAAAGCTCCTATTCTTTTTTAATTTTTTTTAAATGTGATTAAATATTAATTAACCCCTTTCTCCCTCCTAAATTGTACCCTTGAACTACTTTTGTTATTTAATTAATAAGTTCCCCAACAGATAATAATAATAATAATAAAGTAAACCACATGATTATTTATTACTCAAAATAAAGAGACTGCTAACCTTCATTAATAAAATACTAATTACAAGTCTTTAATTGAAGGGGTTATGTAGTTATGTTCAAACATCGATATTTTACCAAACAAAATCTTATTTAAGGAATATTATTAATTAGCAAATAATTAAGAAGAATAATAATATTGTAAAATAAATCAAATCAAATCTTCCCTCAGTAATTATCTAAATAAAAACTTATTATTAGATCCCCAACTTGCTTGAAACTCCATTCAACTAATTGGATACGATGTGATAATCTTATCCACCAAACCATGAGAGTTTTATTTATTTATTTATTTAATTATTATTATTATTTATTTAAATAAGTTTTAATTTATATTGAAATTGGCTTTTTTCATATTTGTGATAGAATTTTCTTAAATGCATTGTCGTTTAGTTATCCATAAAGATGAGAACCGAATTTTACATATCTTTACTATATTGTTTGGACACATTCATAATAATTAACAGCATAAAAAAGAAGCACACATACATATAAATTAAATTCATTTACAGCCAAGTCAAATGAAGGACCACTCAATTATTTTGCAGCATATTTATAAAGATTACTATAGTGCGCTTTTTTTAAAAAAATTAAATGAAAAATAATAAAAATATTTTTATACTTATATATTTATAAAAAAAAAATTATCTTTTTAGTGAGGTAGTGCAGTGGTCCATGTATTTATTTTCTCTTCATATACCCTAACAATCTATATCTATGATATAATATTCTAATTCCAATATCCTATTTCCTAAGATATTATCTCCATAAAACATATTGTAGCCCTACACTAATTAAGCCATGCTTTAGCACTACTTTATAATGTTTTTGTTTTTGAATCTAATTAACTGCACATATATGTAGTGTGAAAATTATATATACCTAATCCCTTCATACATGTTAATTAAGATTTTTATCTCTGAATATATTAAATTATGTTTTTGAACTTTTTAAATCGTTAAAAGTATTTACTGATCTAATAAGATTGTTAGATTTAAATTTTTTTACTTAATTTTACTAATAGAAGGATGACATGGATAGAATTTCAGAAGGCATGATTTAATACATGTTAAAATTCAGATACATGATTCAGTAGATATCAAAGTTTTGAGAACACGATTGAGTATATATGTACAATTGTTGTGTCAGTAAAAATAAATGGAATTAGACAAAAGTACTTGAATTCAATAATTTTAATAAGTTAACGAAAGTTTTCAATGGCCTAAAAATTTTAAAAATATAATTTAGTACATATTAAAATTTGATAAAATAAAAAATATTTGAACATATCATCTATATGATATTTATGTGTGTATATGTATTATATGAGGGATATGGTATGGCTTGGGTTTGGAAGTATTATTATTGCCCACCAAAACCAAAATGTACCACAAGTGTTATATATATATATATTAAGCTTAGATGAATTAATTATCTCAATGGAAATATTGGTAGTACCAAAATGACTTGTTTCCAAAATAATTGAAGCCCAAACCCAACCAAATAGTATAGTCATGTCCAATCGAGTGATGTAGGTTAGAGATGGGGCATGTGAGGGAAGAGTTGATTTGTCTATCTAAAATTGGAAACTATTTTTGAAAAAAGGTTATGAGTGTTAATTATTTGAGCTTAGAATTGAGATGAGACCATGTGAGATGAGTGATATATGAACAAGTTGAATGAGTAAGCTGAATCGATCTTTGGTAAAGATATCATAACTGAAGTTGGATCCAAAGATTTTTGGTTAACAGTATTTGGCAATGGCATTAATATTTTGAATAGTACAATTAGGTAAATAATTGTAGGGTTGATGATGGGTCAGAGAGAGTGGCGTGTAAACTCTGCAAAATTCTAACTCACTCCATTTCTGTATTTATTTATTTTCAACTTTTTTGGTGCAGGGTATGATGAGTCAGGACCATAAGAGATTAGGAAAGAAACCACATATACTAACTACTAAATAAATCTAATAAATTCAGGCCCATAATGTTTACCTTATCTCTGCTATTATCCTTTTTCTCTAAATTATACATTCTCTCTTCACTATATATTGCCCTTACTCAAATATTAAAATTGATTTCCATCTATATCCTTGTTTGATCCATCTTTTAATATGTTTGTTTTTGGCTTGCTTGCTTGGTTTGGTTATTTCTTTTATTCTAGTTTCAATAATTGGGTTCTTTATATTTATTTTCTATTGGAAGATTTTTTGGTGATTGTTATTAATAAATGTGATCTTTCACATATTTATTTGTGATGAAAATTTAGTATTTTTTTTTCATTCTTTAGATGTTTTACAATTGACAGTTTATGAATTATTTACTTAAAAATATTATTAGATTTATTGTAAATAGTTTAATTAGTCTATTATTATTAATTTTGCTTAATGAGCAATATATGCATATAATAAACTATATCCGATTTATGGAAATTTGTACTTACCTTTCAAACAAAAAAAATATGTCATATTAACACCCAATTCCTCTACCATTATTGTTATTTCCAATCACATTCCACTGCTACTTATTGTTTTTTACTTTGCTTAACTAATAAATTATCAACTAAATTTACTTTTTTTAAATGGAAAAAAATTGACATCTTATATATTTAATGTAGCATCAATTTCAAGTATGCTTACATTTTCTTATTTAATTAATTTTATTTGTTTATTATTACATGAAAATAAAATTATTTATAAATATATTTTTTATATTTATTTATATTAGAAAATATCATTAAATTAGTTATATTAAAAAAATAATTAAAAATTGAGCTCATATTACTATTTTGTACCATTCCAAAAAATACAGATCTAATTTATTATTTACTAAAATAAAGAGTCTATTCAATAATTTTTGTAAAATACAGAGGGCAAAATAATATTAATTGTTAATAATATTATAATTTCTAAATTGGCCAAAAAAATTATATTTATATTATAATATAAAAAATTTGTAAATTATAATTATAGGAAAGTCTTCATGGATCACCCCTCAAAAGTATTTACGAAAAATCTAACTAACCAAATTGAAAACCCCATTTTTCAAATAATTAATTAATTAAATAAAAGTTGGATGGGTTCTTGAGCTTGGAATCAAAGGCAAGCTTGACGTGGTTACGCGTAAAGAACATCTACGGCAAAAATGGGAGAATGTTAAGTTCGATTTGGAGAAGTTTAAAACCAAAAATGATTTCAGATTATATGGTGAAAATGAGAGCTTTGTTAGTGCAACAAGGAATTAAGGAAGCTTCGCTTGGTGAGGATAACATCAAAGGAAAGACAGGGAAAGAGAAGGATGAAATTCTTAAGATGACACATAATGTCATCATTCTCAGTCTTGGTGACAAAGTTTTGAGAGAAGTGTCAAAGGAGACAACAGTTGTTGACTTAATAGAAAAGCTTGAAAGTTTGTATATGACAAAGTCCCTTGTGAATCGGTTATTCTTGAAGCATGAGTTGTATGCTTTCAAAATGCAATTGGGAAAATCTGTTGAAGATGATTTGGATGATTTCAACAAGATAAATCTTGAACTTCAAAACATAGGCATCAAGATTGAGGATGAGGATAATTAGGCCATAATTGTTTGGAAGGTAATCGTTGACATTAGAAGAAGTTTTGGAGTGCTTTAATGTTAAAAGAATTGAAGAAGAAGACAGGGAGGAAAACTCTTCAGATGGTTTTTGCTGGTAGCTCAGGGAAGAATTGATCAATGAGAGAACATGAATCATGGAAGCTTGAACATAGGAAAATCTCAAATAAAGTATAATGAAAAGTGTTACATGTCATAAGCCTTCACATGTGAAAGAGATTTGTCAAAACTAAAGAAAGGAGATTACAAAAAGTATGGCAATACAAATGTGACTTCTAATGATGGATATGAGAGTGCTGATGTAATGGTGGTGACAAATGGTTCTATAAATACTAATTAGGTGATTGATTCTGGATGCTCATTTTATATTTGTCCAGATATAGAACAATTTCTTAATTACAAGAAAATTGATGAAGGAAGTGTCAGACTTGGGAACAATAGATCATGTCCAATAATAGTGTAACGCTCTTACTTACTTAAAACAAGATGCCATAAATAACTGGCGTTAAGATACTAATGTTGCCTTTATTTAAAAAAAAATAACAATTTTCAAAAACATGGGTACCTAGTTGAAAATAAAGTATTACTATTTAGATAAAAGTAATAGAAAATTTAAGCGACAACATCCTCAATATGTTTAATAAATTTAATAGAGACTTTCAGCGAAAGATGGCCAAGATCACACACAGTTACATGATTTCACGATATACACCCCATGCTGCCCAGACATAAGGGTGATTGGTTGCAAGTGGGTGTACAAACATAAGGAATCAGCTCCTGCTGGTGAAAAAGGAAGATATAGAGCTATATTGGTGACAAATGGGTATACACAAAAGAGAATGGGTAGACTACACATAAATTAATCTTTTCTCCTATGGTGAAACATACCTCAATCAAATTAATATTGGGCATGACAACAATATATGACTTAGAGTTTTAATAGATGGATGTCAAGACTGTCTTTTTACATGGAGAATCGGAGGAACAAATTCTAATGCAACAACCAGAGGGTTATGTGGAGAAAGGAAGGGAGGATAAGGTGTGTTTGCTTAAAAGGTCTCAGTATGGTCTCAACCAATCACCGAGACAATGATATAAAAGGTTTGATGATTCTATACACAAAGTAGGCTTTAAAAGAAGTGTGTATGATAGTTGTGTCTATGTAAAATCATTAAAAACAAAATTAAGCTACTCTCTACCTACTTTTGTATGTAGATGATATGCTAATTGCTAGTAAAGACACACATGAGATTAACCATGTCAAGAGAATGCTCAGTGATGAGTTTGAAATGAAGGATCTAGGCCCTGAAGAAAGATCCTTGACACAGAAATTCTCAGAGACAAGAAATCTAGAATTTTTAAGTTGTCTCAAGCTGGTTACATCTCTAAAGTACTGAGCAATTTTGGGTTTTTAGATGCTACACCAGTTAGCACACCAATTGCACAACACTTCAAACTATCTAGCAAGCAATCTCCTACCACAAAACATGAATCTAAGGAAATGGAAGGGTTTCGTTACAGTGCAAGACCTAACTTGAGCCATGTTGTTAGCATTGTCAGCATGTACATAGGGAACCCATGCATGGAACACTGAAAGGCAATAAAGTGGCTAATGAAGTATCTCAAAGGTACTATAGATATTGATTTGCTGTATCGCCCTGATGAAAATGAACCTACAGTGAATGGTTTCATGGACTCTGATTATGATGGAGATATTAACACAAGAAGGTCATAATAAGGCTGAGTTTTTAGAGTCAACAACTGCACTATAAGTTGGAAAGCCAATCTCAAATCTATAATGGCTCTTTCAACAACAAAGACAGATTATATCTCTTTCACAAAAGCTGTCAAAGAAGCTATTTGGCTCAAATGAATCATTCGGGAATCGGGGATCAATAAAACAACAATCATGGTACAATGTGGCAATTAAAGTGCTATACACTTAAAAAAAATCAGATGTATCATGAAAGAACTAGACATATAGATGTAAGGTTGCAATTCATTACAGATGTCTTTGCAGAAGGGAAGGTAAACTTAGTAAAAATGTCAACTGAAGAGAATGGATTCATACAAGCATATACCATTTTGATGGAATGATTAGAAACAATTCTCAATCCAACAATGAAATAAATTCATTAGTGAAAGTTAATTTTGTTAACTCAAGCTGTAAATAACAATTAATCATAGATTAATAAAATCAATTGACACACTAAACACCAGAATCCATTTCACCACATAAAAGGCACTCAAATATTATTCTTGATTGTGAAGATGTACTGTACATTTGTGTTATAAAACAATACCTTAATGAAAACAGAAGAGATTGAATATTACGTACCCTTATATGTATTTTATTAACATGAGACTGAATAGAAGAGAGTGCTTGTTTATCCAACTAAGCATCACAACAATGATGTATCTTTTGTTATTTTGATATGTATATGCTTGTGTTTTCCTATGATTAATTCAGCATTTTTATATTTATGAAATTTATGCCTCCAAAATTTATATATATATATATTTATATATATAATATCTTATGATAACTAGTTACTAGTATGGAATTAGTTATTTTGAAATTTAATGTGGTAGTAGCCAGTTACCAGTACTACTATTAATTTTTAGGGGAATTTTTATTTGTAGGGTTTTAAGGTATGAGTTTGCAAAATTATCATTTTTTGGGGAAAATTTTAGAAAAAAATCTAAAAATATAGGGAAAACACTAGTATAAGGTTACTAGTTACCCTCCTTATGGTAATTTGTTATCCTAAGAGTATCTAATTACTCTTACTTAGTTTTCCATATTTTTCAATTTTCCATAAAATATTTTTTTTGGAAAAAATCCATTTTCTTACACAAAAAGTATAAAAACCCATAAAATTTAAAATTTCCTCTAATTTTTACTTTTATCAATTTTTGAAAAATTAATGTGTTTGTAATAAGTTATATCAATTGTTTTAAAAATACCACAAAAAGTTGTAAAAATAGAAAAAAAACCATAAACAATACACAAATATAAAATTTCACATTTATTCAATTTATAAATAGAAAAGTAACCATAATTTTGATGTAATTTTCTCATTTAGTTACTCATACAATGCACCAATATCCCCTCTTTTAATATGTACTTTTTTAAGTTGTCGTTTTCAATAATAACACATATTTGACTTCATTTTGAAAATTCATAAGATCTTGTATTCTTCAGTAACTATTTTGAGATATACCAACTTAGATATAAAAAGTGTTTATTCCCACAACAATCGATTAGAATATTTTAAAAGTGACATCATGTGTTATTTTAAATCTCATATATCTTTCTAAAAATTTCAAGTTCTCATATTTTCCAAATCATAACAATTATGAGATTTTGATTGATAGTTAAAACTAATAACCAATTTATTTACTCATGTAATAAGTGTTTTGATATATATTATATACCATTACCAACAAGGATATGGGTCTTTTGGACAAGCTTGTACATTCAAACCCATCACATTTTGTTAGCCCAAATTTTATATGATCATCCAGAATATGCTTTTATTGGCACCTTTTTTTTATTTATATATATTATTTCTCATTTCATAATTAATTTAATTCAAGAATAAAAGAAATAGTAATAATTTAAATTAAATGATTTTTTCATACATGTTTTATTAAAAAATATTCTCTTTTATTTTTCATATAATTTATGTATCCTTATTCATGTTTTTATCTTTAAATAATTTTTTTTATGAAATGAATTATATAAAAGAAACAAAGAAAAAAAAAAAGTCTCAAAACAACATTAAACAAAACTAGCCATTGGTTTTTTTATTTTGTTTTTACTTTATGAGATAAGCTATTATGATAGGAAAATTTGGGTTAATTAACAAGCTTAAATGTAAAGTAGACCCAAATTAATCTACCTATTAAACATATAATATAAATATAACTTCACAAAATGATAAATACACCTCAAAATTTATAAAAAGTTAAGCATAAAATAATTTTAAAAATCACTCTTAATACTTTATAATTTTTTCTCACATATTTTGTGTTAGTTTCAATATTTATTTTAATTAAATTTTCATATGTTAATACATTAATGGTATTTTTATGTACTCATATTTAATTTTTTTTTTTTATATAAAAAAATCTACATTAATGGTGTGGAAGTTAATCCTCCAAAATTATAACAAACATGACTAACTATTGGTTATGTTACTTGAAACTAAGTTGTTTAGCTCCTTTAATTTTCAGCCATAACAATTTGTTATCTTGTAATGAGCTATAATTATTAATAGCTCTTGTCCCATTTCATTTTTTATGCAACTTGTATTGTAAATGTTAGAGAGAGATAAAGAGAGTGCCAAGGAGTCATGAGACAGAGAGAGCTAAAGAGAGTTTGAGTTCGAGTTCTTTGTAGCTAAAAACTCCAAGTGTGTGTACTCAGAGTTGAGAGGAACTGTGACTATTCTTCTAGTGTGAGTACATAGAGATCTTTAGATCTTTGCCATTGGGGTTTGTACAAGTTCAACATTTTCATATTAGATTAGTGATGATGGCTCTTACTGGAGTATGACCAAGTATCAATTTGATCACATTAAAATTATAATGATGGTTAAATGAGATAGCATATCTATATCGTGGAACATATAGAATGTTCTATATAAGTCTGAGAGTGCAATTCCAAGTTCTAAGAGTGGATTCAACAAGGAATTAATAAGTTAGGAAATTTATACTTGGTAAATTCGGTTCGACTTATTGGAAGCTCAGCAATATAGATCCATGGTCCCCATTCTAGTTGAGACTATACTGTTTGTAAGACTTAATAATTGATTTATGATTAATCAATTATAATTTTAAAAGTTAGACTATGTCTAATTTGTGAATTTTCACTAAGCAGGGGTGAAATTGTAAAGAAAAGAGATTCTAGGTTGATTTATTAATTAAGAGACTCTATATGTCTAAATTAATAATTATATTAAATGAAAATATTATTTAATAATCTATTTTAGTTATTAAATAATTAGTTTTGGCATTTAAATGGTTAGAATTAAAAAATTGGTATTTTTGGAAAAATAGAAATAAAATTGTGGAAACTGCAAAATCCAAGTGAGGCCAAATCACACCCATGGCTGGCCACTTGAATGTGCTTTTTCCAATTATTATTTTCTATTTTTTAATGCCAAATAATTACTAACCTAAACCTAGTAGTTATTTATAAATGGAAAGTGGTGGCTCACACCAAATAAGGCAGTTATGTAATTACTTAGTAATTCAGGAAACTGCTTCTTTCAGAAAGTTGAGCCTTCCCTTTCTCTCTATATATAGCCGCCCATCTCTTCTTCTTCAGAGATCATCACATCACACAAGAAAGATACAATTTTGAAATACTTAGTGAGAGAGTAGTGCCCACACACAGCAAACAGTACCTCAATCATAGTTTGGAAGACTGTGAAGGATCCAAATCCAAGAGAAGGACATTCAGACTCAGATCTTGATTATACTCTGCAACAGAAAGGATTCAAGGGTTAGAGATCTGAGTGGAAGGAGACATATTATTCCGCTGCACCTAATGTAAGGTTTCTTAACTTTATATGTGTTTTCCTTTTATCGTTTTAGAAGTTCATATTTAGGTTGTTAATCAACATACTTGTGAGTAGATCTAAGATCCTGGTAAAATAATTCCAACAGTTACATGATCAATAGAAGTTCTATAGTAGGGTTCTGAAATTGAAAATACCTCATGAAATGTTACTTGGTAAAGCACCTAGTCTTAGGCGTACATGTCCAACTCATGGCTTGATCATATTGGAAGGCCTTGAAATGGCTTCTTAGATACTTGAAAGGAACATCCAAATATGGCCTAGTCTATGAGAGAGATCCAGAAAAAGTTTCCCTAACTAATTATGTAGATGTTGATTATGCTTATAACATAGATAACAGAAGGTCCATTGCGCCTACATTTTTTTCTCCATTGTAATATCCAGTTTAAAATAGTATTTAATTTTTCGTTTGGATATTAATTGTGCGAGGATAATTAATTCATTTATTTGTGTTGTTAGTGAGTTGATATTATTGCTTAGAGTAGTTGTACCATTTTTTTAAAGAAAGTTAAAGTTGTATTAACTACGAAAGTAAAATATTATGATATTTTCATAAGTAGGTAATCGTTTAATTAAAGCCCGATATGAAAGTCCATTAGGTTTTTATAATATATTTATTAGATTTAATTAATTGTATAAGTGGTATTAAATAATATTATTATTTGATTAATGTTAGAAAAATCGTAAGTTTAGAGAAATTCGCAGGTTTAGAAACTGTTTTACGAAAATGACCATATCTGGAGTTTTATAACTCCGATTGAGGTGATTCCAGTGGCGTTGGAAAGATAATTCAAAGATCTATAAATTTTGTAGAAATAACCATCTCATAATTCGTAATTTTTTTAGGTGAAAACTAAGCCCTAAAGTTACGAGATTTAGAGGTTACAATTTAAATTTAAAAGTAAGATATTTGTTTATTTAATAATTTATTATATTGTTATTGCTATTATGTTAATATTATTATTATTCATAAAACTAAACCTAATAAGATTCAGAATAGTATAGGTTTCATTAACCCTAAAATTATATCGTTCTATTCTTCCCACCTATTTGAGCAAGACTAACCCTAAAACTTTCAAATCATCTTTCCATTACATCCTTAGCCAAATCTATACCACTTTTCACTCTCATCTTTGATCACCATCATCTTATGTCTATCTATCCAAGCAGCTCGATGTATTTGAGGTAAGAAACTCTACATTTACTTATTTATTGATCACAATAGGAGAATATTCGTAGGTCTCCTTTTCTTATTTTTCAGAATGAAACATGTTTCAGTAAAACTGTCATATCTCTTTAAATACTCATCCGATTCTCACAATCTTGGTGCCTATAGAAAGCTTATTCAATTTCCCATAATTCTTATGAAGAAAGATTTTACTGAATCGAAATTTATTTATGTCAAAAATTAGTATTTCTACGCTGTTTGTTGTAAATCGTTTTTTTTTATATTTTCTATATAAGTTGTCTCAGTAAAATTCAAATATCTCTCTGAATAATGATCTGATTCTAGCGATCTTGGTACCGTTGAAAAGATAATTCAATTTTCTAAATTTTTTTATGAAGAAATCATTCACTAATTATTGATTATTCTAAGTCAAAATTATTATTTTATTGCTGTAGTTCGAAATCCATTTGTTTCAGGATTTCTAGAAAACTGTTTCGGTATAATATCTATATCTCTTACGTTATAACTCCGATTTTAAAGATTTTAGTGTCATTTGAAAGGGAATTCGATTTTCTAAAACTTTTATGAAGAGAGTATTCTCTGAATTAGAATATTTCAGTATCAAAACTTTAGATTTCCGATGTCTACTGTGATTCGTTACTCCATATTCCTTCTCAGATTTAGTTTCAGTAAAACTATCGTAACTCTCTCAATTTTAATCCATTTTTAGTGATCTTTATATCATTGGAAAGATAATTGAATTTCCTATAATTTTTATGAAGGAAACTTCCACTGAATTCGTGTAGTTAATGGTCAAAAATAGTATTCTTTCTGATGTACTGTAAGAGTGCGAATTTTAATGTTAGGGCCTTGACCCATGTGTTATTATAGGTAGTAGTGACGAGATAACAAGTTTAAGCAGCGGGATTTGAGGTAAGGAAATTAGATAGTTTTGTATGTGTTTATCTACATAAATTTAAATTCTTTATGTATTGAAATATGACTTATGATTTGTTTTTATGAATATGTATATGGTACTGAGAATGTGTGGTATGGACACAATATGAGTTTGTGAATTGATACATAGATTATGGTTGTATGACTTGTATATGTTGTATGTTGTATGTTGTGTATTGTATGTTGTATGGTGTATGGTTCATGTTGTATGTTATATGTTGTATGCTAACGTCTCAGGTAAAGTGAGGGACCATGGTGGGGTATGATACGGGATAAGGCCGTTGAATGTAGAGATACCCTACCCTACATTTTACTGAGTCGTGTATGAGATTGTTATGGTGGGTATGATACAGTGATGTTACTGTTGAATATAGAGATACCCTATCCTATAACAATGGTAGGGCTGCATAGGCCCAGGTTATTATATGGGCAGATTAGGCCCAGGATATTGTAGGGCTGTGCTAGGCGGGTTATGTAAGTAATGGCTATGATATGTCAATGTTATGGTAATTACATTATTATTTATAGTATTGATATGATTATGTTATGAATATGATACTGGAGTTATGATCTCTGTATATATGTATGGTGTGAACAATTAGTATGGACCTATATGATAAAGGTTTTCATGTGTACAGTTATTTGGCTATAGTTATAAAATAAGGTGTATGATATTGCTAAAACTTAATAAATAAATTAATGATATGTGTGATATTATATGGTATTGTATGATAAGCATTTCCTTACTGGGCTTTTAGCTCACCCCCTTACTTTCCCCCTACAGGCAATAGACAGGGAACATTGAATGTAAGTTTGATGAGTTGGGTCAGTTCTGGTATGTATACTGCGAGGGGCTATGGACGAGCAAACGGTCTAGAACGCCGGTGGAGCCTTGGTTTTGTTTTTTTTGTTTTTTTTTTTTTTTTATTAACTTTGCACTTTCAATTGGACAAGACTTAGTAGTGTGCAATAAGTTAGTTATTGTCAGCTTGAGAGAGTCCTTCCAAAGATCTCTATTACTGGCTTTTTAGATTGAGAAAAATATCTAATATTTTTCCTTTTTTTTTTTTTTTTTGCTCTTAACAATTTTAGCTTTTGACAAATCCATAGTCATTTTCTTCTCGGGCACTATAGGGCCTAGAAACACCATCTCTTTTCGGCGAAATTTGGACTTTGTGAGTTTTCCTCTTAGTTTCTCATTAGATGACACTCCAACATACTTATACTATTGCCCATAATATAAGTCGTAATTGGATTGTAGTATCCTTTGCTTACGTTGTGCCTTGAATTCCTTTATGTTGCATGAGTGTATTTTCTAATCCCAACACTTATCAAAAACTTGTATAGTCCTTGACATGCCATGACATTCTTCAATATATGTTACTTTGGTCCTAATCGTGTCTCACTTTTCTCCTGTCTCTAAGTGAGGCTTTCCTAACATTTTCTCATTGAGCTATACTCCACACCATTGTTGTTGCATCAGTGAGTATTTGGAATCTAGGGATGTCACCCTTGAATGCTAATTCCTCCTCTTTCTCAAGTTTTGAATTTGCGATCTACTCTCTATAGTTGTTTGTTGTACACCCGCCACAAAGCTGCATCCACAATCTCTTAGTTGTGTAGTTGTGATCAATTCCGAGTAGTCACCCGCTTAGTTGTCTCTCATTCATGTTGTACCCAAATTGTTAGCCGTGCCTGGACCTTTTTTTGTCTTTCTCCTTCGAAAATGTCTCTGTCGAAGCCATACACATTTTTCTCTATTATCTCCTCCACCAAGTAGATGACCTTGAGTTTAAAGTTTACAACTTTCCTTCAGTAATCTAATATTTGTTGATGCTCTACTTATCTCTTGGTGTTCAAGATACCTTCATAAGTCATTACTTTTAAAAAAAAAAAAATTATATCAGGTTTCTTTCTAACTTCTTATTCTAGATTCTGTTCAGTACGCTACACTCCTTTCTACGTGATGGCATAGTCCTCTTTGGACTAATTTGTATAATGGACTTTTCTCTAAAGTCTTCATATACAATATTCATACTTCTTACCATCTAACTTAGGGGTGTGTATCCATAGAATATCCATCAAGACAGTACTTGCTCCTTATAGGTCTATTCTTTCATCTTTCTTAATAAGTGAGTTTCATAAAATACCCTATCTAGTCTAGTATAGCATTCACTATCTTAAATCATTCCCTACTCCCTATAGGTTGGGCTTCCTTTCATAACTAGGTGTAGAGACTTCATCTTTAACCATTTGTAGACAGGTGCAATTCTATGCATCGATACTTAGTTGGCTATTGGTACATTTCATTATGTTCTTCAAGTTCCACTACTAGTGTTGGTGATCTATTGCGTTGAGCCTGTGAAAACTCTTCAACAAATCGTCTTAGTCATGCTCACATTCCTTCCAATGCCTCTATTAGATCGTTAGCCTTAACTACTATTGGGTTTGATCTGGAACATCAACCATTTGTGGGTCAGCGGAACACACATCCTTAGCCCCCACCTCTATTGGTCGTTCCTTTCAAATTGATTCTAACTGATCTTCTACTTGCATGTGTGAGCTCTTACAAGAAATGTTGATTTAATAGAAACAAAAGAGTTCAATTATAGGGAGAGAAGATTCCATGAACATATCTAAACTTAATGTTGTCAAGCTTAACTAGTAATATTCTATTTATCAAACAAAGTCTTATGAATTCCTAATATAATTTATTCTAAATTTTCAAGAAAGGAACACTGTCCTTCCTAGTTTCAATTCAAGGCAATAAAGAAATATAAAACCTATTCATCTTCTTCGTAAAATGTGTAATCAATCATAACAGGTAATATACTCTTAATTTCTCTAAGCACCCACTACAGATGAGGCACTAATTCTAGGAAACATATTTTAACAAAAATCTATGTATCACATATAAAACTATTAATGGCAATACCAAGAAAATTAAAACTAACACTTACATAATAGTGAGAGGGATCTTTTTCAGTCTTCTGTATGTATACCGTGAGTATCCTTCGGGCTAACGGACGATCGGCTCTGATACCAACTGTAACGCCCCGATATTTTGCCTTATTTTACAAAAATACTATTTTCATGCATAATTTGAAAAGATAAAAAAAATAATTTAAATATAACAGTGGATTTTAAAAAAAATCAAAATGCAACAGAGAAGGATCCTTCATTTGTAAAACAAGATACAGTAAGTAAATAATTTTAAATAATGCATTTCCACTGTGTTAGATTTATCAACTGCTTAAAATAAAACTAAGGCACCACTGGCGTTCTAGATCGTTTGTCCGCCCGTAGCCGCTCACAGTATACGTACCAGAACTGACCCTGCTCACTATACATACTTCCGTAGCCACTGTGTTATCTCATGTTCGCCTAGCAGACAAAAGTTAATGGGGTAAACTAGATAATCTCATAATCAAGTCAACTTGATTGAAAGGAGTAATGGAGGACCAAGCACCATAGGAGAGATTAGCGAAGAAAATACAATAGAGTGATACAAGAAAGTGACTACAAAAGAAACCAACAGCAGTTACCTAAGAAAATGGGAAGGCGTGACAAGTGCAATGAATACATGGATAAAGGATATCAAGAAGTGAATGTTAGACAAAAAGGTGGTCGAAATGGATCATTAAAATATTTATATATAGAAGACTTTTTTTTAAGAGCTTACATGTTTATTTCCAAGTGTCATGGAACAAGTGTCCATCGATGAGTGAGTAACATCTATGAAATTGAAAGAATGACACTATAGCTTTACAATAGAAAATCAAGTAGAGAAGTAAAATTTTTATACGTAATAACATTTAACTAAAGAGTGGGAATGATTAAAGAGAAGTTTGCATAAGGTCTTCTACCCTACTCCTTGTGTTTATTATTTTGTATTGTATAATGTGTTCTCAAGTGACATGTAAGGATGTTCATTTAGAGAATAAATAGTTTTACTCTTAATGGCATGTAAGGATGCTCATAGAAGAATAAATAGTTTCACTCTTAATGTCATGTAAGGATGGTCATAAGAGAAGATTTTTTTTTTTTATAATATTACGAGCATGCTATTGCAAAACTTATGTATTTAAAGCATGTATATGTAATTTATTATGATAGAGTACGTTTTGATATTTAAGTAATGTATAGAGAAATAATAATGCTTAATTAATAAGTTATTTGTATTATATGTGTTATGGATTGATCGAAAAGATATAGGTTAAATGCATATTTGTTGGCTCCATATAGTAGATAAGGAGGTAATGCGGTAAGTGGTGAAAGACATGAAGACTCAACACCCCGAGTGTTGGTAAGTTAAATTTCGAGGACGAAATTTCTTTTAAGGAAGGTAGAATGTAATATCCAGTTTAAAATAGTATTTAATTTTTCGTTTGGATATTAATTGTGCGAGGATAATTAATTCATTTATTTGTGTTGTTAGTGAGTTGATATTATTGCTTAGAGTAGTTGTACCATTTTTTTAAAGAAAGTTAAAGTTGTATTAACTACGAAAGTAAAATATTATGATATTTTCATAAGTAGGTAATCGTTTAATTAAAGCCCGATATGAAAGTCCATTAGGTTTTTATAATATATTTATTAGATTTAATTAATTGTATAAGTGGTATTAAATAATATTATTATTTGATTAATGTTAGAAAAATCGTAAGTTTAGAGAAATTCGCAGGTTTAGAAACTGTTTTACGAAAATGACCATATCTGGAGTTTTATAACTCCGATTGAGGTGATTCCAGTGGCGTTGGAAAGATAATTCAAAGATCTATAAATTTTGTAGAAATAACCATCTCATAATTCGTAATTTTTTTAGGTGAAAACTAAGCCCTAAAGTTACGAGATTTAGAGGTTACAATTTAAATTTAAAAGTAAGATATTTGTTTATTTAATAATTTATTATATTGTTATTGCTATTATGTTAATATTATTATTATTCATAAAACTAAACCTAATAAGATTCAGAATAGTATAGGTTTCATTAACCCTAAAATTATATCGTTCTATTCTTCCCACCTATTTGAGCAAGACTAACCCTAAAACTTTCAAATCATCTTTCCATTACATCCTTAGCCAAATCTATACCACTTTTCACTCTCATCTTTGATCACCATCATCTTATGTCTATCTATCCAAGCAGCTCGATGTATTTGAGGTAAGAAACTCTACATTTACTTATTTATTGATCACAATAGGAGAATATTCGTAGGTCTCCTTTTCTTATTTTTCAGAATGAAACATGTTTCAGTAAAACTGTCATATCTCTTTAAATACTCATCCGATTCTCACAATCTTGGTGCCTATAGAAAGCTTATTCAATTTCCCATAATTCTTATGAAGAAAGATTTTACTGAATCGAAATTTATTTATGTCAAAAATTAGTATTTCTACGCTGTTTGTTGTAAATCGTTTTTTTTTATATTTTCTATATAAGTTGTCTCAGTAAAATTCAAATATCTCTCTGAATAATGATCTGATTCTAGCGATCTTGGTACCGTTGAAAAGATAATTCAATTTTCTAAATTTTTTTATGAAGAAACCATTCACTAATTATTGATTATTCTAAGTCAAAATTATTATTTTATTGCTGTAGTTCGAAATCCATTTGTTTCAGGATTTCTAGAAAACTGTTTCGGTATAATATCTATATCTCTTACGTTATAACTCCGATTTTAAAGATTTTAGTGTCATTTGAAAGGGAATTCGATTTTCTAAAACTTTTATGAAGAGAGTATTCTCTGAATTAGAATATTTCAGTATCAAAACTTTAGATTTCCGATGTCTACTGTGATTCGTTACTCCATATTCCTTCTCAGATTTAGTTTCAGTAAAACTATCGTAACTCTCTCAATTTTAATCCATTTTTAGTGATCTTTATATCATTGGAAAGATAATTGAATTTCCTATAATTTTTATGAAGGAAACTTCCACTGAATTCGTGTAGTTAATGGTCAAAAATAGTATTCTTTCTGCTGTACTGTAAGAGTGCGAATTTTAATGTTAGGGCCTTGACCCATGTGTTATTATAGGTAGTAGTGACGAGATAACAAGTTTAAGCAGCGGGATTTGAGGTAAGGAAATTAGATAGTTTTGTATGTGTTTATCTACATAAATTTAAATTCTTTATGTATTGAAATATGACTTATGATTTGTTTTTATGAATATGTATATGGTACTGAGAATGTGTGGTATGGACACAATATGAGTTTGTGAATTGATACATAGATTATGGTTGTATGACTTGTATATGTTGTATGTTGTATGTTGTGTATTGTATGTTGTATGGTGTATGGTTCATGTTGTATGTTATATGTTGTATGCTAACGTCTCAGGTAAAGTGAGGGACCATGGTGGGGTATGATACGGGATAAGGCCGTTGAATGTAGAGATACCCTACCCTACATTTTACTGAGTCGTGTATGAGATTGTTATGGTGGGTATGATACAGTGATGTTACTGTTGAATATAGAGATACCCTATCCTATAACAATGGTAGGGCTGCATAGGCCCAGGTTATTATATGGGCAGATTAGGCCCAGGATATTGTAGGGCCAGGCTAGGCCGGGTTATGTAAGTAATGGCTATGATATGTCAATGTTATGGTAATTACATTATTATTTATAGTATTGATATGATTATGTTATGAATATGATACTGGAGTTATGATCTCTGTATATATGTATGGTGTGAACAATTAGTATGGACCTATATGATAAAGGTTTTCATGTGTACAGTTATTTGGCTATAGTTATAAAATAAGGTGTATGATATTGCTAAAACTTAATAAATAAATTAATGATATGTGTGATATTATATGGTATTGTATGATAAGCATTTCCTTGGGCTTTTAGCTCACCCCCTTACTTTCCCCCTACAGGCAATAGACAGGGAACATTGAATGTAAGTTTGATGAGTTGGGTCAGTTCTGGTATGTATACTGCGAGGGGCTATGGACGAGCAAACGGTCTAGAACGCCGGTGGAGCCTTGGTTTTGTTTTTTTTTTTTTTTTTTTTTTTAACTTTGCACTTTCAATTGGACAAGACTTAGTAGTGTGCAATAAGTTAGTTATTGTCAGCTTGAGAGAGTCCTTCCAAAGATCTCTATTACTGGCTTTTTAGATTGAGAAAAATATCTAATATTTTTCCTTTTTTTTTTTTTTTTTGCTCTTAACAATTTTAGCTTTTGACAAATCCATAGTCATTTTCTTCTCGGGCACTATAGGGCCTAGAAACACCATCTCTTTTCGGCGATGGACTTTGTGAGTTTTCCTCTTAGTTTCTCATTAGATGACACTCCAACATACTTATACTATTGCCCATAATATAAGTCGTAATTGGATTGTAGTATCCTTTGCTTACGTTGTGCCTTGAATTCCTTTATGTTGCATGAGTGTATTTTCTAATCCCAACACTTATCAAAAACTTGTATAGTCCTTGACATGCCATGACATTCTTCAATATATGTTACTTTGGTCCTAATCGTGTCTCACTTTTCTCCTGTCTCTAAGTGAGGCTTTCCTAACATTTTCTCATTGAGCTATACTCCACACCATTGTTGTTGCATCAGTGAGTATTTGGAATCTAGGGATGTCACCCTTGAATGCTAATTCCTCCTCTTTCTCAAGTTTTGAATTTGCGATCTACTCTCTATAGTTGTTTGTTGTACACCCGCCACAAAGCTGCATCCACAATCTCTTAGTTGTGTAGTTGTGATCAATTCCGAGTAGTCACCCGCTTAGTTGTCTCTCATTCATGTTGTACCCAAATTGTTAGCCGTGCCTGGACCTTTTTTTCTCTTTCTCCTTTGAAAATGTCTCTGTCGAAGCCATACACATTTTTCTCTATTATCTCCTCCACCAAGTAGATGACCTTGAGTTTAAAGTTTACAACTTTCCTTCAGTAATCTAATATTTGTTGATGCTCTACTTATCTCTTGGTGTTCAAGATACCTTCATAAGTCATTACTTTTAAAAAAAAAAAAATTATATCAGGTTTCTTTCTAACTTCTTATTCTAGATTCTGTTCAGTACGCTACACTCCTTTCTACGTGATGGCATAGTCCTCTTTGGACTAATTTGTATAATGGACTTTTCTCTAAAGTCTTCATATACAATATTCATACTTCTTACCATCTAACTTAGGGGTGTGTATCCATAGAATATCCATCAAGACAGTACTTGCTCCTTATAGGTCTATTCTTTCATCTTTCTTAATAAGTGAGTTTCATAAAATACCCTATCTAGTCTAGTATAGCATTCACTATCTTAAATCATTCCCTACTCCCTATAGGTTGGGCTTCCTTTCATAACTAGGTGTAGAGACTTCATCTTTAACCATTTGTAGACAGGTGCAATTCTATGCATCGATACTTAGTTGGCTATTGGTACATTTCATTATGTTCTTCAAGTTCCACTACTAGTGTTGGTGATCTATTGCGTTGAGCCTGTGAAAACTCTTCAACAAATCGTCTTAGTCATGCTCACATTCCTTCCAATGCCTCTATTAGATCGTTAGCCTTAACTACTATTGGGTTTGATCTGGAACATCAACCATTTGTGGGTCAGCGGAACACACATCCTTAGCCCCCACCTCTATTGGTCGTTCCTTTCAAATTGATTCTAACTGATCTTCTACTTGCATGTGTGAGCTCTTACAAGAAATGTTGATTTAATAGAAACAAAAGAGTTCAATTATAGGGAGAGAAGATTCCATGAACATATCTAAACTTAATGTTGTCAAGCTTAACTAGTAATATTCTATTTATCAAACAAAGTCTTATGAATTCCTAATATAATTTATTCTAAATTTTCAAGAAAGGAACACTGTCCTTCCTAGTTTCAATTCAAGGCAATAAAGAAATATAAAACCTATTCATCTTCTTCGTAAAATGTGTAATCAATCATAACAGGTAATATACTCTTAATTTCTCTAAGCACCCACTACAGATGAGGCACTAATTCTAGGAAACATATTTTAACAAAAATCTATGTATCACATATAAAACTATTAATGGCAATACCAAGAAAATTAAAACTAACACTTACATAATAGTGAGAGGGATCTTTTTCAGTCTTCTGTATGTATACCGTGAGTATCCTTCGGGCTAACGGACGATCGGCTCTGATACCAACTGTAACGCCCCGATATTTTGCCTTATTTTACAAAAATACTATTTTCATGCATAATTTGAAAAGATAAAAAAAATAATTTAAATATAACAGTGGATTTTAAAAAAAATCAAAATGCAACAGAGAAGGATCCTTCATTTGTAAAACAAGATACAGTAAGTAAATAATTTTAAATAATGCATTTCCACTGTGTTAGATTTATCAACTGCTTAAAATAAAACTAAGGCACCACTGGCGTTCTAGATCGTTTGTCCGCCCGTAGCCGCTCACAGTATACGTACCAGAACTGACCCTGCTCACTATACATACTTCCGTAGCCACTGTGTTATCTCATGTTCGCCTAGCAGACAAAAGTTAATGGGGTAAACTAGATAATCTCATAATCAAGTCAACTTGATTGAAAGGAGTAATGGAGGACCAAGCACCATAGGAGAGATTAGCGAAGAAAATACAATAGAGTGATACAATAAAGTGACTACAAAAGAAACCAACAGCAGTTACCTAAGAAAATGGGAAGGCGTGACAAGTGCAATGAATACATGGATAAAGGATATCAAGAAGTGAATGTTAGACAAAAAGGTGGTCGAAATGGATCATTAAAATATTTATATATAGAAGACTTTTTTTTAAGAGCTTACATGTTTATTTCCAAGTGTCATGGAACAAGTGTCTATCGATGAGTGAGTAACATCTATGAAATTGAAAGAATGACACTGTAGCCTTACAGTAGAAAATCAAGTAGAGAAGTAAGATTTTTATACGTAATAACATTTAACTAAAGAGTGGGAATGATTAAAGAGAAGTTTGCATAAGGTCTTCTACCCTACTCCTTGTGTTTATTATTTTGTATTGTATAATGTGTTCTCAAGTGACATGTAAGGATGTTCATTTAGAGAATAAATAGTTTTACTCTTAATGGCATGTAAGGATGCTCATAGAAGAATAAATAGTTTCACTCTTAATGTCATGTAAGGATGGTCATAAGAGAAGATTTTTTTTTTTATAATATTACGAGCATGCTATTGCAAAACTTATGTATTTAAAGCATGTATATGTAATTTATTATGATAGAGTACGTTTTGATATTTAAGTAATGTATAGAGAAATAATAATGCTTAATTAATAAGTTATTTGTATTATATGTGTTATGGATTGATCGAAAAGATATAGGTTAAATGCATATTTGTTGGCTCCATATAGTAGATAAGGAGGTAATGCGGTAAGTGGTGAAAGACATGAAGACTCAACACCCCGAGTGTTGGTAAGTTAAATTTCGAGGACGAAATTTCTTTTAAGGAGGGTAGAATGTAATATCCAGTTTAAAATAGTATTTAATTTTTCGTTTGGATATTAATTGTGCGAGGATAATTAATTCATTTATTTGTGTTGTTAGTGAGTTGATATTATTGCTTAGAGTAGTTGTACCATTTTTTTAAAGAAAGTTAAAGTTGTATTAACTACGAAAGTAAAATATTATGATATTTTCATAAGTAGGTAATCGTTTAATTAAAGCCCGATATGAAAGTCCATTAGGTTTTTATAATATATTTATTAGATTTAATTAATTGTATAAGTGGTATTAAATAATATTATTATTTGATTAATGTTAGAAAAATCGTAAGTTTAGAGAAATTCGCAGGTTTAGAAACTGTTTTACGAAAATGACCATATCTGGAGTTTTATAACTCCGATTGAGGTGATTCCAGTGGCGTTGGAAAGATAATTCAAAGATCTATAAATTTTGTAGAAATAACCATCTCATAATTCGTAATTTTTTTAGGTGAAAACTAAGCCCTAAAGTTACGAGATTTAGAGGTTACAATTTAAATTTAAAAGTAAGATATTTGTTTATTTAATAATTTATTATATTGTTATTGCTATTATGTTAATATTATTATTATTCATAAAACTAAACCTAATAAGATTCAGAATAGTATAGGTTTCATTAACCCTAAAATTATATCGTTCTATTCTTCCCACCTATTTGAGCAAGACTAACCCTAAAACTTTCAAATCATCTTTCCATTACATCCTTAGCCAAATCTATACCACTTTTCACTCTCATCTTTGATCACCATCATCTTATGTCTATCTATCCAAGCAGCTCGATGTATTTGAGGTAAGAAACTCTACATTTACTTATTTATTGATCACAATAGGAGAATATTCGTAGGTCTCCTTTTCTTATTTTTCAGAATGAAACATGTTTCAGTAAAACTGTCATATCTCTTTAAATACTCATCCGATTCTCACAATCTTGGTGCCTATAGAAAGCTTATTCAATTTCCCATAATTCTTATGAAGAAAGATTTTACTGAATCGAAATTTATTTATGTCAAAAATTAGTATTTCTACGCTGTTTGTTGTAAATCGTTTTTTTTTATATTTTCTATATAAGTTGTCTCAGTAAAATTCAAATATCTCTCTGAATAATGATCTGATTCTAGCGATCTTGGTACCGTTGAAAAGATAATTCAATTTTCTAAATTTTTTTATGAAGAAACCATTCACTAATTATTGATTATTCTAAGTCAAAATTATTATTTTATTGCTGTAGTTCGAAATCCATTTGTTTCAGGATTTCTAGAAAACTGTTTCGGTATAATATCTATATCTCTTACGTTATAACTCCGATTTTAAAGATTTTAGTGTCATTTGAAAGGGAATTCGATTTTCTAAAACTTTTATGAAGAGAGTATTCTCTGAATTAGAATATTTCAGTATCAAAACTTTAGATTTCCGATGTCTACTGTGATTCGTTACTCCATATTCCTTCTCAGATTTAGTTTCAGTAAAACTATCGTAACTCTCTCAATTTTAATCCATTTTTAGTGATCTTTATATCATTGGAAAGATAATTGAATTTCCTATAATTTTTATGAAGGAAACTTCCACTGAATTCGTGTAGTTAATGGTCAAAAATAGTATTCTTTCTGCTGTACTGTAAGAGTGCGAATTTTAATGTTAGGGCCTTGACCCATGTGTTATTATAGGTAGTAGTGACGAGATAACAAGTTTAAGCAGCGGGATTTGAGGTAAGGAAATTAGATAGTTTTGTATGTGTTTATCTACATAAATTTAAATTCTTTATGTATTGAAATATGACTTATGATTTGTTTTTATGAATATGTATATGGTACTGAGAATGTGTGGTATGGACACAATATGAGTTTGTGAATTGATACATAGATTATGGTTGTATGACTTGTATATGTTGTATGTTGTATGTTGTGTATTGTATGTTGTATGGTGTATGGTTCATGTTGTATGTTATATGTTGTATGCTAACGTCTCAGGTAAAGTGAGGGACCATGGTGGGGTATGATACGGGATAAGGCCGTTGAATGTAGAGATACCCTACCCTACATTTTACTGAGTCGTGTATGAGATTGTTATGGTGGGTATGATACAGTGATGTTACTGTTGAATATAGAGATACCCTATCCTATAACAATGGTAGGGCTGCATAGGCCCAGGTTATTATATGGGCAGATTAGGCCCAGGATATTGTAGGGCCAGGCTAGGCCGGGTTATGTAAGTAATGGCTATGATATGTCAATGTTATGGTAATTACATTATTATTTATAGTATTGATATGATTATGTTATGAATATGATACTGGAGTTATGATCTCTGTATATATGTATGGTGTGAACAATTAGTATGGACCTATATGATAAAGGTTTTCATGTGTACAGTTATTTGGCTATAGTTATAAAATAAGGTGTATGATATTGCTAAAACTTAATAAATAAATTAATGATATGTGTGATATTATATGGTATTGTATGATAAGCATTTCCTTACTGGGCTTTTAGCTCACCCCCTTACTTTCCCCCTACAGGCAATAGACAGGGAACATTGAATGTAAGTTTGATGAGTTGGGTCAGTTCTGGTATGTATACTGCGAGGGGCTATGGACGAGCAAACGGTCTAGAACGCCGGTGGAGCCTTGGTTTTGTTTTTTTTTTTATTGGGTAAAGTAATCTCAGCTCAGTGGGGTGTTACAAATTTATTTTTTTTGCACTCAACTACTTATTTTGTTTTTAATATGAATGATCATTCACATTTTTGCATATTTATTGTTAAACCCACTGTGTATTTCCAAACAGCTTTAAATCTTTTTAAATAATGCATCAAAATTAGTATTTTGTAAAATAAGGCAAAATATTGGGGCGTTACATCCATAAATAAGAGCTGCATCAGTTGGAAGTCTAAGCAGTAACAAGTTGTGGCCCTATCCACAATAGAGTCAGAATTCATGGCCACTACTGAGGAATTTAAAGAGACAATTTGGTTGCAGTGTATTTTACAAGAACTAAAGCTGCTCAAAGACAAATGGACTATCTATTCGAATAGCTTGTCATCTATTCACTTTTGCGAGAATCCAGTTCATCATGAGAAGAGTAAACACATTGACATAAGATTTTATTGGATGAGAGAGAAGATAGAAGACAAAGAGCTAGAATTGGATAAAGTTCACACAAGTGACAATCATGTTGACATGGGAACTAAGGTTCTCACTTTCAGTAAGCTAAAGAATTGTCTTAACTTATTGAACATTGGTACCTGTGAAGACCTTTAAGAGTTTACCATCATCATTGAATGAAATTTGAGACTGTTATTCTTTTAAGAGTGAAGGTGGAATTTTTGGAACTTAATCCTCCAAAATAATAATAAAAAAATTATGGCTAACTATTGGTTAAGTTAGTTGAAACTGAGCTATTTAGCTCTTTTAATTTTCAATCATAACAATTTGTTATCTTGTATGAGCTATAGTTATAAATAGCACCTCAGTCCTATTTCATTTTATATGGCTTGTACTGTGAATGTTAGAGAGAGAGAGAGAGAGAGAGAGAGTTCTTTGTGACTAAGAACTCGAAGGGTGTGTACATAAGGTTAAGAAGAACTGCGACTGTTGGTGTGTGTACTGAGAGCTCTTTAGATCTCTACCATCAGAGTTTGTAAGTTCAATTTTTTATATTGGATTAGTGATGATGGCTCTCAGCTGGAGTATGGCTAGGGATCAATTCAATCTCTAAGACCATAACCAGGATAAATTCTTGTCTTTCTTATTGCTTTTTAATTTTCTATTTAGGTTAGATACATTAATTTATTTGTATGAGTGTTTATTTGATTGTGTTTGATCTAAGTAGGTATTAGATGAATCTAATTGTTGTGTATGAATTTCTAACAAATTAGTAAAAATACTGTTTATTTTGATTCTTGCAAGTGAAGTAATAAATTACTTATCTAATGATATTCACCAATCTAATTCAGATTACATATAAGTAAACACGTCATAAATTCATTGTAAAAAAATGAATTTCCCATTTTTTTCCTCAATTCATGATTAACTAATGTAAGGTAGAATTAATCTTAATTATGATTATCAAATTAGACTCTTAGAATCGTGGAGAAATTCGCTAGCTATGCCTCAAGACACCCTAACCCATAATCGATTGATCTTAAATATGAAATCACATTGTGTGAAAGAGCAATATTGTATTTGTACTAATTGTTCACATATTCTATATATTATATAATATATAAAATAGTTTGCAATTACATAACATGTCTTCTAACCTAACTAGTCTATATTGAGTATATCACTCTTATAAATATTTTCCTTTGGGGACCTAACAAGCCCATTTCATCTTTGTGGCCAATACACACGTACACAAGGATTAATGGAAAGCCAATAAGAACATGCAATATTCTTATTTCTTTCTTTTCTTTCTTTAATTATTATTAATATTAATTTTATTATTAAGGTTTTGTGAAATTGACATGTACCTGATTAAACTGCAATGTGTATCTGAAGGTTTGTTCCTTCTAGTTCTATTCTAGCCATACTCAAAGGCCTAACTTTCATAACTTTTTTGAGTGTTACAACTCACATAGTCATCACATGGATGTTACATAATAATCACACATATATGGAAAACAAAAGAAAAAAATGACCTATAAGCTATGAGTATGTATAGCATGTACAATTTTTATATATATAGATAAAAATTAATTGCAAAGAATGGCATGAATGATGGGTTTTAATTTATTCATCATTATTTGATAAATATATATAATCCAAGTTTGAGTAGATATTTCTAAATTTTTGACCAAAAATAAATCATCATCATCATCAACTCATATATATATATATTGAGTTTAATTTGTACATTAATTTGATAAACTTTCTATTTGTAAACATTTATCAGTGTTGTGATTTGGTAATTGGCTAATCACTGATGACACCCCTTGACCTACCAAAACAAGCAAAGCCATAAATATAAATATATTTATATGATAATTGATTTTAATTTATATATCAATTCTTGGCTACTGGAATATATTAGTGGGTTTTAAGCTTTAATTGCCTTTTAAGAACATTGCTAAAGAAATTGATCCCCTCCCATTATAACAACCACCAGCATGATTAGATATTTGTGGGCCTTTAATCTCACATTATACAAAGTGATTAGACCTTCACACATTTTTGTGTTATATATATATATAAATTAAACTTAATTAATTAGCTATAATATGTTCATGGGATTTAGTTTTAATGACATTTGCAGGGGGTTACACTTACATAATGAGTGAACCAAAATTTTCTGCTTATGAGATTGATATGCTTTATTAAAATGTAATTATTATTATTATTAACCTTTTTTTTTCTTCATTCTTCTAGGATAAGTAATAGGGGTAATAAAAAAAAGGAGAAATTAATAAAAAGAGAGGTTTCGATTAGAGTCCCAACTCCCAAGTAATTAATTTGAACAGAATTAACCAACTCAGAAGTTTGTAATTGATTTACTTTTCCGATGTAATTTTCCAACTTATATCTACAATATATATGCTCATCTTTTTTGAGCAAAGAGTTTCAATAAGAAATTTAATTATGTACACATATATATATATACCAAATTTCTTATTAGATAATATTATAAGTGCAAAAGTTTCTTGTAATTAATATGAATTGATCATTCATATATATATATATAGATCATTTGTCAATAAGATAACGTTTGCACGTTACTAAAACGTACGTATATATATATATGAAACAATTTTAAAGGTCTAAAAACCTAATAGCTACATTACATAAATTATAGTTATTAATTAAGATATTGCTTCTTTCTTTCTTTCTTTACTTGTTTACATATATTATATAATTTTTCTTATATGAAAACAATTCATATAATTAATATATATTTCCCAATTCAGAAAAAACCTATATTATATAATTTTTTTTTATATGAAACCATTTCATGATCATATAATTAATATATTTCCCAATTCAGAATAAACCTATCAAACCCAAGAAAAATTAATCAAACACTCAAAACCACATATCTATATAACATCTAACACTGTGAAATATCACAGCAAACATAATAATATAATTAGCATCAATAAATTAATATCAACACAAAATTATAAAATCAAAAAAACAAAAACTTGCACTCTTTTTTCCTCTATTAATTTCATTTCAATATAGATAAACAATATATATATATATAAAATTAATTAATCCACTAATTAATTGAAATTCCAACAGAACATTAATAATCAAAAACAAAACCCCATAAAAAATAATAATGAAAACTCTTCATCTTCATCTTCAACATCATCATCATCATGAACACAACACTTATACACTTACACTTACACACATATATAATATTTATATATATAGGTTTAATTAATATTATTACATATGAAAATGATGAAGATCATAGACCATTGGATGAAGAAGGAGAAGAAGAAGAATCACAAACTACCTCATGGTGATGATGAGAAGTAGTAGTAGAAGGGGTTTGATCAGGTTCCCTTCTATGAAAATTCCTGTGACAACCACATGCGGCGCACGTTAGTGCAGCTGTGGTACCTTCAACACCACTGGCCATGAATTCTCTGCAGCCGTCCACAGCGTAACCTCCTACACCCGCCGCATGATTCTTCTGACACTCTCCATATCTCACGCTCATCACCACTCCCATGCTTCTAGAAACTTCTTCTCTTCTCACCACAACTTGCCTCTTCCTCATCACCACCACCACGATTATAATCAATTTAATTTATCTAATATATATATATATATATATATATAGATATATATAGTTCTATTATATCTATGTATCTAAGAGAGAAAGAGAAATGAGAAGAGATTAATTGGTTTTGGTGGTTTATGGTACTCAAGCTAGCTAGTACTTAGCCCTAACCCTAGATCTATATTTATAGCATGTAATGAATTAATTAATTTATTTTATTTTTTATTTTTTTAAAAAAAGAGAGACTAATTAATTAATAGTTATATAATTGGACCAAAGAAGGGGAAAAGGGCACAGTCTACGAATGACCAACCTTTTACTGTATTATTATTGATATTATTATTATTATTAGTAAAAGGGTAAAAATTTGATTAATTACTTTAGAATTTACTACCATTTAACTCGGAAATATTCTTTATGAATTGACCGTCCAACTACCCCACAAACTCATTATTTTTATTTATATATATTGTTTTAGTAGATAAAAGACGATTCTTCTTTCAAATAAGGCAAAATCTCTAAATAAGGGACTTGAGTTCAGATTAAATTTAGAAAACAATATTAATGATATTCTATTAGGCAAAAACATTAGCCTCCAATGTTACAACTGTAATATAAAATTAAATATTAAATCTAAAACAATTTATTTAATAACCAACTATAGGATTAAGACATCATCTTTAAATAGTGTTAGACACTACTGCTAGTACCTTATAGCAATACTCGCACAACACCAATCGATATAATTCGTTATTAGTAATTTCTTATAATATTTATTAAATCAAAATATCTAGAACACGATATTAAAATACACCCAATAATAATATAAGGCACTCCTTAATTAGCATTTTTTGTAAAGAAAATGTTCCTTAATTAAGGTGTTAAACATCACAAAAAGTAGCGTATTATTATATGTAACAAGCTAATAATAGTTACATGTACAACATATTAATATGATGTTAGACAACTTAAAGTATTCATTTGCATTTCTCATAAAGAAAAAAGATGTTTCTACTTTCAAAGTGATTGATTTAATATAGAATATTGTAAAACCAGCTAAGCTAGCTATAGATATATGTATATATTTATTTAATTAATTAATAATAATAAGTTGATAGTAAAGGTAGGTTTTGTGGGGTGCAGTGATACGATGTCAACAACAATTGTCTAGTTTATTGACCTAAATACAGAAAATTCGATAGCTAAGCTTGCCAACCCCCATGATCACCATAAGATTCTATACCACTTACTCACTTCTCTTCTTCTTCTTCTTCTTTATTATTATTATTATTATAAATATTACATAATAAGAGAACATACTTAATCTGATTGCATGCACTCAAAACCTTTCCATTTCTATCTAATATATTTATTAACTGATTGCTACTTCTACTTTGGACTTTCCAACCCCGTGATCATCATATATATATATATATGTTACACTACTATCAATTCATATATACTTTTATATAAATTAAATTAATCTACTTTTAATTATTTGTGCAATATATATATATGATCATGATCGTGTATATATATATATTTATTAATAATATTAAGATTATATATTAGTGCGTACTTATTTTTGAGAAATTAATATGAGCTGATAATGTTGTATTTTACTTGATTAGATGAAGAGAAACAAAAAGGGATATAGGTGTGTGATATGAGTAGAATAATAAAATGGTCCCTATTAGCTTTTTCTTCTTCCTAATTGGTCATTAATAGTACTTCAACATTTTGTATGCGATTTATATATATATATATATATATATATATATATTGTGTAGGACATGTACTGCAATATATGGGTGGCTGTGACTGTGTAAGTACATATATATATATATATATATATATTGGATTACAGACAAGAATATAGAAAATGATAAACAAATCGATCACAAAGCATATACTTACAAACTATACAGATAAATATGTGATATATTGGGGTTTACTTGACTTGGCCACTTAATTTAATATATATGAGAGAAATTTCTTTAATGGCCACAACAAAAGTTACATTTCCCCTGCTATACAAATATTAATAAACAAAAATATAGACTAACAACAACAAAATTAATTTCATTCAAATACTATAAAATAAAAACTGTCTTTAGAGTCTCATCTAATACTTCAGGTGCTAACGAAACTATTTTAGTAAAATTTAATTGACTTATTTATTTGATTTTCTCTATTTTTTTGATAATTTTTTATGGTATTTTGTATTTCAAAATATTGTGTACATTTGTTCTCCTAAAGTTAAATTTTATGAATAAAAATTTATTATTTCCACCAAAACATTCTCAGCTATATGTAATTTAATAGTTGAATTTAAATTAATTAGGAACTCATATAATTAAAGACAATTGATCGTAATGATAAAATTTTACCTTGTAAGGTGTAATATTGCTATTAGTGTAACTTAATATTAGATTTCATTTATTTTATTTTAATAAATATTATATAAAATTGTTAATTAATTACATGGCGACAGTTCATTATAGTGCTAGATACTATGGATATACCTTTTAACAATTCTCTTAAATATGCTATTACTAGGCATCTTATGGTATCATATTGATATATACAGGGCCGATCCTAGGCATAGGCAGGCTAGGCCCGTGCCTAGGGCCCACACTTTCTGGGGGCCCAAAATAAAAAATAAAAAAAAATTATTAGGCTTTTATTTAAGTAAAATTTAAGTGTATTATAAGCAACAAATATTCATAGCTTAGTTAGTTGAGGGATGGCATAATGTCCAAGGTCATGGGTTTTATGACAGTTGTCAGTAGTCCCGTGATCCGTAAGGGGAAATACCGGGTAAGTTGTGCAATCCCACATCGCCTGGGCAAGGTCAAGTGTGATGATTCTAAGGTATGGGACTACACAATTGAAGAAAGCTTAAATGGATTGATTGGTACTACCATATTAACAAGGTATATCTTGTTTTCCTGGTAGCCCATCACGAAAGAACTCCACAGTCATGACCTAGGGTAATTTTAGGATGGGTGACCTCCTGGAAGTTTCCTTAGGAAAAATTTAATTCGTCTCGGGCCTATATATTTTTCAGGGTCGGCCCTGTTGATATTGCGTGTTATATGAGTGATTAGTAGTTTCTTATATTATTTATTAAATCAAAATATGTGTAAGTACTCGATATTAATTTGCATCAATAATAATATATCACATAATACCATAAAATACCCCTAACCATTTTTCATATTTAAATGAATATTATACTTTGTCACTGTTTTAGTTGTAAAAATTAATTAATAAAGTGAGACCCCATTTTATTATTTTGATGTGTATATATGGATATTGATTATTGTACAACATATCATTGAGTTGAGTGTATAAAATGAGTGTGAGCCAATCATTTGTAATAAGCAATGCTTCAACACGCCCTTAAATCAAACTCAATACATGACTACATGTCATCAATTTTAATCATTGATTTAAGGCTAATTAAGATTTTTACCCTTTAAATTTTGACATGTATCAAATCATGTCCCTTGAACTTTTTAAGGTCGTGAAAAATGATCCTGAACTATTGAGATTATTGGATTTAAGGACTTTTATCCAATTTTAGTAAAAAAAAAGTCTAACATGGATCAAAGTTCAAGGGGCATGATTTATTTATGTAAAAGTTCGAGAGTTATGATTTGGTAGATATCAAAATTTGGGGAGCATGCATAGTTTAGTACATAAACTGTGACAGTCAGTAGTCCTGTAATCCGTAAGGAAAAACATTGGGTATGTTGTACAATCCCACACTGCCTGGATAATGTCAAGTGGAATGATTCTAAGACTGTGTAGGTATGGGACAATACAGTTAAAGAGGGCTTAAAGAGATTAATTGGTACTACCTAGATCAACTTTTTTCTTCAAATTCATATTCTTAAAAAATATACCTATCAAATAAAAATTAATTATATTTTAAATATTATGATAAAAAAATTATATGAAATTTTATTAGAAAATAATAAAAAATTATATACATGATTTAGAAAAAAATATGAAAATAAAATCAAAATAAGTATTGAAATTAACATAAAATAATGTGAAGAAAAAAATTTAAAAATTATTAAGAGTAATTTTTAAAAATTATTTAAGTTTATTTTGTTTAATAATGAGATATACTTATCATGGGGCGCAAATAGAACTCCCCTTATATAAAAATTAATAAACTATAATAATTAGTGACACTAAAGTAAATAAATAAGTTTATTTTAAAATAGTTTACAAATTAATCACACATGCTATACAATCGACTAAAGTTGTGACTGAAAAATATTATGAAGTCTTTGTTATTACTAAAAATTTGACACTAAAAGTATTAATTACAAAAATTGAAATTAGTTATATAACAAAAATTATCACTAGAAGATAACTTTTATTATTATAAGATTGGTTTGATTTGATAGGTTTATTTTATTTTAATCAATTAGAAAAGAATTAATATTAAAAGACTTTATCGCTTTAATATTAATCACCATATTTTTGTCAAATTTAATTTCTCTTCCATTGATCTTATAATTGATAAGACTACAAATAAATCTATGTCAATCTTTATTTTTTTTTCTCTCATAATTAATATTATTATTAATGATTATATCTTGCCTTTCTTTTCTTTCTATCGACATCCATAGTTAGGTCCCATAGCTTAATTAGTATATCAAAGAAGAAGTTTGTAAATCTATGTAAATAACAAAATGAAAAATAGAAATGCAAGTATATATATATATATATATATATATATATATATTATAAGGAAATGTAAGTAAATATTGATGTGTTGTAATTAAATTTGTTATTGAATGAGGTTTATTTATTTTATTTTTTTTTGTGCTTAGGATGGAATATATATTTATATAAATATATATATATCTCGAATTTTGAAGAAAATAAGTAAAGGTAAAGACTTTCATTTTCATGAGAGATGTAATAAATCTTTGTATATAACACTCACTTATATTTTCCTAATGATGTTATTTTCTTTATTTTATGGAGATTTTAAGTCGATTTATATGATGATACGAGGTTTCAAGCTTTTTGCTAAGATTTTGGGGTGACACTTATTTGTTCGTGATATGCTTATTAGGCCCAAATAGCAGTGCTTCAAAAAAGAGTTTTCAAGAGGATTAATGCAATATGTAGAGCCTTCATTCAAAAGAAAGCAACTAATTTTGATATTATATAGTAATATCTTGAGCTTTACATTGTTCAAAATTTCTTTAGGGATAGGGTTTGGATTAGATTAGAAATTGGACCATCATCGTATTTCAGGATTAAGAAGAAAAAGTTTTAGAATTAAGGTAAAAAAAATGTTAAACTAAAATCAACCTTAATGTATTGTTATGTTCTCTCGCGAGTTCTTGCCATTCAAAAATGAAAAAGAGAAGTTAAAAAGAGGAAGATATGAGAAATCAATATAAGGAAGAAAATGGTGAAGAAAAAGTGTACCCAATAGAATTTTGGATAAAATTAATAAAAATTACATTTTTTTTTTACAATAATAAAAATATAGATTCTTAAAATTGTTCTATTTGTTAAGATTTATAAAACACTTAAGAAATATATATTACAAATCTAAACATAGTCCTAAAAGTGCTTTAATATACAAAATCTTAAATCATAAATCTGTAGAACATTTGTTAAATTAAAGAAGAATAAGATAAGAGATGAGCGGAAGTACTAACTTGAAGCTATTGTTGGAGATTGCATAGAAAGTTATGATCTTCCAAGAATATATGATCTTTCTAAAGTATTTTATCTGATGGGGAAAGAGAGAATACAAAAACCCTAGAGTGTTTCTTGAGGACCACTACTTATTTATAAGCTCATTATATAATGAGTTTTGGATATTTATAACTTGGTTCCTCAACAAATTATAAATTAACTTATAGTATGTGCACATTATTTTAATGACAATTTAATGCTCTTTTGATATACATAACATAATTGGTCACTTAATTTTATATCACACTTTATAATAGTATATACATTATACATATGTACCCACAATAAGATTTTAATCTCAACACTATTTGTAATAAACTTTTAATTTGAGTCATGCATGCGACTTGTTACATTAATGTCAAAAACACTCATAATCATTACAAGAAATGTCACTTTTGCCAGCACTTTTTTGTGCTGGCAAAATGAAATTTACTTCTGATGTGTTGGCAGGGATTGGCAAATCAACCTTGGTATTAAAACTTTTGTCGGCACAAAATAAAAAATGCTGGCGAAAATAACTTTTTCCAGCACGTAAATGTACTGGTAAAAGTTTGATTTTTGATACTATAAATGTTCACTGGTAAAACTTTAAATTTGCCAGCATAGTTTGCCGAATTCGCTCGTAAAACTTACTTAATTTTCTTAGAACGACATTGAAAGCAATCGAGCAATCCACTAGTACGAAGGTTTTCACGATGGTAACTTGTCAGGATTTTTCTCCCATGGTGAGTGTTGAATCTATCGTGCCCAAGGGCTGGACGGAGTCTCTTATGCCCCTGAAAAAGCTTATAAAAAAATTTTTAATTATTAATAAAGAGTTGAATATTTTGATATATGTATGAAAGTTAAATTATTAAAATTTATATATAAATATCGAAAAAAAATTATTTATATATGAGACTGTGACTTGTAGCTGTAACGTCCCCGCTTCAAGCCTCCATTGGGTCCTTACACCCACGGAATGAATGGCTCTTATACACGAATACGTCACTCTGGTTGTTTCATGGACTGATGACTGACCCTACAGATCAACACGAGTGTTTCCAGTGTACTTTGTCCTCACTCGCATGCTTCCTGGGAAAACTTCCCAGGAGGTCACCCATCCTTAAATTACCCCAGGTCAAGCACGCTTAACTGTGGAGTTCTTTCGAGATGGGCTACCGAAAAACAAGATGCACCTTGTTAGATAGGTAGTACCAATCAATCCATTTAAGCCCTCTTCAACTGTGTAGTCCCATACCTACACAGTCTCAGAATCATCCCACTTGACCTTTCCCAGGCGGTGTGGGATTGCACAGCTTACCCAGTGTTTCCCCCTTACGGATCACGGGACTACTGACTGTCACAGTAGCTGTACAAAGAATTAAGATCACTTAGCTATGAGTAAAACAGTCAGCATCATATTAAAGTATGGAATCTTTTGTAATATCCGCTAACTCCGAAAGGGTATTTTTGTAATTTTATTTAGTTGAGAGTATTTTTTTTTTTTTTTATTTTACATATTTATGGATTTAAATATGTATGGGATTATTTTTATGATAATATAATATTTGATTTTATTGGCATGTGCATAATGCCTAATAGATACATATGTGTGGATATTGTTATATGGGTATATTATTATTATTATTATTATTATTATTATTATTATACGTATTATTATTATTATTATTATTATTATTATCATTATTATTATTATTATTATTATTATTATTATTATTATTATTATCATTATCATTATTATTATTATTATTATTATTATTATTATTAATATTATTAACAGTTATATATATATATATGCGATACGTATACGAATAAATCGAAACCGAACTCCTATTTTGGTGGAATGGGAATCGCTCCACTTCGGTTCAATGCGATATTTTGCTTGGGTTTAAACACGATAGAAATTAGGTTTTAAACTCTATTTTTCGTTCACCCAAAACAGAGAACCAACGAGAGAGAGAGAGAGCACGTATACGGCGTATACGGTACCGAAAACTTTCGTTTCTTCAAGCGGAGTGAAACCTGGGTGAACGTGGGGGTTTGGGATCACTTATATACGACCTAAGGAAGCTTTTTAACGTGGTATAAGGGGCGGAAGTCGTCGTTTTGAGATTCGCCATTTTTGAAGCTTCAAAGGTGCGGCTTAGTTACGGACTCAAATTCGAACGTGTTTAAGCTTGTTCTTGGGTCAAGGGAGGTTATATTTGAGTGCATGGGACCCTAAGGATTGTTTTTGACGTAAGAAAACGAAGCTTTAACGTCCAAAACGAAAATCCAAAATTTTGACTCCATTAAAGGCGGTACACCGCCAACGAAGAAGACAACCCCGATCTGCCTTCTCGGACCACTTTTCTTGATTGTTTTGAGGTCCTGAGCATTGTGGAGAGCTTCCCCAATCGAAAGGACGCTTCAAGAGCCATCGGAGACAAAGTTACACTTTACCGGCGACGAAACCGACGAGAACGCCGGCGACCGCGTTCTGACCGTTTCTGAGGATCTTGTTCTCAACAAGGAAATTCGTTGAGGTGCTCGAGGTAGCAAGTGTGGTCTTAGCAACTGAGGTAAGAAGAGTGGACATCTGTACACAGGGTGTATGTTATGCATACAACTTGGGTTGGTTTGTTATTTAATTTGATAGTGTTGTGATTTCCTTATATTTTGTGAGCATCATTAGCATGAGAATAATATTAGGGTCTTGCTGCTTGTGTGAGCATAACACTTGCAGATTATAACATTATCATGGGTGAGTACAACTTATGGTAATTAATTGCCCTGTTGGATGCCAAGTGTGAGAATAACACAAGGCAGGGCAGTTTACCTCATGTCTGATCAACATGAGTGTATAGTTGATTATCGTATGTGAGTATAATGTGCGATATGAGACATGATTGGTGCATGTGAGAACAACATGCGTTGTGGTTATATTTATGGAATGTGAATTACTGTTGATTAATATTAAAGAGCAAATTATGTCAAGTAACTAGTTAGGAGGGTTATGTCCTACATAGCTCTTCTTACTGGGCGTTAGCTCACGGGTACTCTGTGTGCAGGTAAGGGTAAGGCTAAGCAGTGAGAATGAAGAGCTCGAGGCGTGGACCGCATGTTAGGGGGCTGGCACAGTATTTTGCTTTTAATGTTTTTAACTGCTAAACATTTTGGAACTATTATTTTGACTTAACTAGTTCTTATTTAAGTTTACAGTACTAAAAGTATTTTGTTTTAAACAATGAGATCTCATGCTTGGATATTTTTCAATAAAGCAGTATTTGATTGTCTTTATCTTATTAAATTATTTTATACGGACTATCCTATGTGACATCTCGGGAAATCGGGGTGTTACAATATGGTATCAGAGCAATACGGTCCTAAAGAATGTGGTTAGCCCTAACATGTAAAGTTCACCGCCATGAGACGAGCTCGACTCACTGTACTGTAAGTGGTTATTACTTATAATTAAGTTGCCTTAAATTTCTGCATGCGAGAGGGTAACATTATTTTCATGTAAAATTGATGATCAAAATGATCTTGATGTGTATTGGTTTGTGTGGTTCAGGAGTTTAGAAATGCCTCCTAGAAGGTCAGTTAGAGTGGGTCGAGGTCGAGGTCGAGGTCGAGGGCAAGGCCAAGGCCGAGATGATGGAGGGATCAATGAACCACCTCAAGCACCACAGGGATGGGAAGAGCGCATTGCCGCACTGGAAGGAATCATTCATAGGCAGGACGAAGAACTTCGTCGGGCGAGACGTCAACCGAGCCGCCGGTCAAATCGGGCAAGATGCGGAAAATAGAGACCCACCAAGTGCGGTGGTATATCCTGCTACGGAGAGGCTAGACATGAGTTGTTAGCGAGAGAGATTTCGAAAACAACACCCACCTGAGTTTGAGGGAGGCATAGACCCGGTAGTGGCTGAGGAGTGGATAAGTCGCATAGAAAGCATTTTGCAGATGCTAAGGGTGGATGGGAATGACCGAGTGAAGTGTGCATCTTACATGCTGAGGAAAGATGCTCGTATCTGGTGGGAGGTGGTGGAACAAACAAAGGATGTAGATACCATGAACTGGAACGATTTCAAAAGGGTCTTTAATGAGAAGTATTATAACTCAAATAGCGGTTCTAGCGAAGAAGGTCGATGAATTCTTTGGGTTAGTCCAAGGGAGTCTTCTTGTGATCGAGTATGCACAAAAATTTGATAGATTGGCGAAATTTGCTCCGGATCCGGTACTCTGCGATAGAGTGCGAGCACATCGATTTGTGGAAGGCCCGAAACCAATGGTTGCTCGAGATGTGGAAATTGTGTCAAGGGGTCAATTCGGCTATGCTCAAGTTGTCGAAATGGCTCTTACGGGCGAGCGGAGTGAAAACAAAATTTGGAAGGAAAATGCGCCAGAGAGAATCTAAGAAAGGTGGAGCCAATTCTAATGACCACAAGAAACGGGGACGGGACCGGTCAGGGCGGCCAAGTCAAGACAAGAGGTACAAAAGTGATAACGACCAACGATTTAATGGCGGCGGTGGGCGAACCATTCCGTAATGCCCTAAATGTACCAAACGTCATCTCGGTGAGGGTCGCGCAAAATCATGCTACAAATGTGGAAAAGAAGGACACATCAAACGCAATTGCCCACCGTGGGGACGGGCGGGAACGAGAGCGGGAACCCAAGAAAGATGACAAGTATGTTCCGGCCGAGTTTTTGCCATCACTCAAGCGAAGCCGAGGCCGGTCCTTCGGTTGTATCGGGTCGGATTCCTATGGCCAACACCACTTGTAAAGTTTTGTTTGATTACGGTGCAACTCATTCCTTTATTGCTAGCACAATTGTAAATCATATAAATGCACCGAGTGAATTATTTACCGTGGGGTTTGGGACCATGTTACCATGCGGGGAGGTTGTAATCTCTGAAGTTGGCTTAGGGGTATACTGTCGGGATAGATGGTAGAGAATTATTTGTAGACCTGATTGTATTAGATTTATTTGATTTTGATGTAATCTTGGGCATGGATTTTCTTACCAAATATGGAGCATCAATTGACTGCAAGCAAAAGAAAGTTGTTTTCACACCAGAAGATGGAGAGACTTTCGAGTTCGGGGGTAGGAAAGAAACCCCGCACTCCTATTATTTCGGCAATGAAGGCTGGGCAACTATTGCAGCGTGGGTGCTTAGGGTATCTAGTTAATGTGGTTGATGACACCAAGAAAATTGAAAGAAAGCCGGAGGAAACACGGGTAGTTGCTGAGTTTCTTGATGTATTTCCGGAAGGAGTTACCCGGGTTACCACCACACGGAGAAATCGAATTTGTGATAGAATTAGTGCCCGGAACAGCACCAGTTTCCCGCGCACCATATAGGATGGCACCATCGGAATTGAAAGAACTCAAAATACAGTTGGAAGAATTGCTTAAGTTAGGGTTTATCAGACCTAGCTACTCTCCGTGGGGCGCACCAGTTCTATTTGTTAAAAAGAAAGACGGTACTATGAGAATGTGCATAGATTACCGAGAATTGAACAAGGTGACTATAAAGAATCGGTACCGCCGAGGATTGACGACTTGTTTGACCGGCTTCAAGGGAAAAAGGTGTTTTCTAAGATTGATCTTCGTTCGGGGTATCATCGGCTAAGAATCAAAAATGAAGATATACCGAAGACTGGCCTTCGTAACGAGATACGGGCATTATGAGTTCATGGTGATGTCATTTGGACTTACAAATGCCCCGGCGGCTTTTATGGACCTCATGAACCGAGTCTTCAAGGAATATCTGGATCAGTTTGTCATTGTATTCATAGATGATATATTGATTTATTCTAAGACAGAGGAGGAACATGAGGAGCACTTACGCTTGACCTTGCAGCGACTAAGAGAACATCAATTGTATGCCAAGTACAAAAAATGTGAGTTCTGGTTGTCCGAGGTTGCATTTTTGGGCCACATTGTCACTAACGGGGGAATAAAAGTAGATCCTGCCAAGGTTCTTTGCGGTGAAAGAATGGCCTAGACCAAAGACCGCCTCAGAGGTTCGAAGCTTTTTGGGTTTAGCAGGCTATTATAGAAGGTTTGTTGAGGGGTTCTCAAAGATAGCCACACCCTTAACAGAATTAACTAGGAAGAATCTAAAATTTTCCTGGTCAGACAAGTGTGAGCAAAGCTTCCAAGAGTTGAAGAATAGACTTATCTCAGCACCAATCCTCAGTTTACCAACAGAAGAGGGACAATTTACGGTATATTGTGATGCATCTAAACAAGGGTTGGGTTGTGTTCTAATGCAAGAAGGGAAGGTAATTGCTTACGCTTCAAGGCAATTAAAAGAATACGAACAGAGATACCCGACACATGACCTAGAGTTAGCCGCAGTAGTTTTTGCACTAAAAATGCAAGGCGTCATTATCTCTATGGAGTGAAATGTGAAATCTACACCGATCATAAGAGTTTAAAGTACTTTTTCACCCGAGAGAGAGTTAAACATGAGGCGAGAGGAGATGGTTGGAGCTAGTCAAAGACTACGACTGCGAGATAATGTACCATCCCGGTAAAGCCAATGTGGTAGCGGATGCACTCAGCCGTAGAGGTCCCGGACTAGTTTCCACTTTACAAGGAGTATCAAGGGAATTAGTGGAAGACATGGAACGAGCTGGTATAGAATTTATTACAGGGCAACTTGCAAAGGTCACACTTAAATCCACTTTGTTAGAAAGAATTAAGGAGGGGCAGACGACAGATCAAAAGCTCAGTGAACTAAAGCAAGAAATATTGAATAGTAACGCCAAAGATTATGAAATATCAGACACGGGATTAATTCGGTTCAAGGGACGAATTTATGTGCCCGATAATGATGAGCTCAAGAAGGGGATATTGGTAGAAGCTCATACTACACCTTATTCAGTTCATCCCGGGACCACTAAAATGTACCATGACCTAAAAGCATTGTATTGGTGGCCTGGTATGAAAAAGGATGTAGTTGAATTTGTGGCCAAATGCTTAACATGTCAACAAGTTAAAGCAGAGCATCAAAGACCAGCGGGATTGTTACAACCACTGAAGCTCCCTGAATGGAAGTGGGAAGAGATTTCCATGGATTTTGTGACTGGATTACCTAAGACTACAAAGCAACATGACGCCATTTGGGTAGTCGTCGATAGGTATACAAAATCTGCCCATTTTCTACCAGTACGCATGACTTACTCCATGGACCATTTTGCTGAACTTTATGTGAATGAGATTGTGAGATTAAATGGGGCACCGTATTCTATTGTTTGTGATCGAGATGCTCGGTTCACTTCGTTTTTTGGGAAAGCTTACGAGAGAGCAATGGGAACTCGATTGAAGTTCGACCGCATATCATCCAGAGACAGATGGTCAGACTGAGAGAACAAATCAGATCTTGGAAGATATGTTGAGGGCATGTGTGATAGATTTCCAAGGATCATGGAGCAAATACCTGCCTTTGATTGAATTTTCTTACAACAACAGCTATCAGTCTACTATCGGGGTAGCACCCTATGAGATGTTGTATGGGAGAAAATGCAGGTCTCCACTGCATTGGGATGAGTTGGGAGAGAACAAACTCCTAGGGCCAGATGCAGTTCAGCACACCAACGAAGCTATTCAAAAGATCAGGGCTAGAATGATCACAGCTCAGAGCAGACAGAAATCTTATGCAGACCTGAAGCGGAGAGACATTGAGTTCGAAGTGGGTGATCATGTGTTTCTTCGAGTGACACCACGAAAAGGACTCTCGGTGAAGAGATTTGGCAAGAGAGGGAAACTAAGTCCTAGATATGTTGGTCCATTTCAGATATTGGATAGAGTGGGCAGTGTAGCTTATAGAATAGCTTTACCGCCATCATTATCTGGGGTGCATAATGTATTTCATGTATCTCAACTCCGGAAATATGTGTCAGACCCATCGCATGTTTTGAGCTATGAAACACTGGGTTTGCAGGAAGATTTGTCCTACAATGAACGTCCGGTGAAGATTCTTGATCAAAAGGATAGGATTTTGAGAAATAAGACAATTACCCTGGTGAAAGTCCTATGGAGAAACAAAGGTGGCCGAGGAAGCTACTTGGGAGCTTGAATCTGATATGCGAGAACAATATCCAGAATTATTTGAGTAAAATTTCGGGACGAAATTTTCTTTTAGAGGGGGATAATTGTAATATCCGCTAACTCCGAAAGGGTATTTTTGTAATTTTATTTAGTTGAGAGTATTTTTTTTTTTTTTTATTTTACATATTTATGGATTTAAATATGTATGGGATTATTTTTATGATAATATAATATTTGATTTTATTGGCATGTGCATAATGCCTAATAGATACATATGTGTGGATATTGTTATATGGGTATATTATTATTATTATTATTATTATTATTATTATTATTATACGTATTATTATTATTATTATTATTATTATTATTATTATTATTATCATTATTATTATTATTATTATTATTATTATTATTATCATTATCATTATTATTATTATTATTATTATTATTATTATTATTATTAATATTATTAACAGTTATATATATATATGCGATACGTATACGAATAAATCGAAACCGAACTCCTATTTTGGTGGAATGGGAATCGCTCCACTTCGGTTCAATGCGATATTTTGCTTGGGTTTAAACACGATAGAAATTAGGTTTTAAACTCTATTTTTCGTTCACCCAAAACAGAGAACCAACGAGAGAGAGAGAGAGCACGTATACGGCGTATACGGTACCGAAAACTTTCGTTTCTTCAAGCGGAGTGAAACCTGGGTGAACGTGGGGGTTTGGGATCACTTATATACGACCTAAGGAAGCTTTTTAACGTGGTATAAGGGGCGGAAGTCGTCGTTTTGAGATTCGCCATTTTTGAAGCTTCAAAGGTGCGGCTTAGTTACGGACTCAAATTCGAACGTGTTTAAGCTTGTTCTTGGGTCAAGGGAGGTTATATTTGAGTGCATGGGACCCTAAGGATTGTTTTTGACGTAAGAAAACGAAGCTTTAACGTCCAAAACGAAAATCCAAAATTTTGACTCCATTAAAGGCGGTACACCGCCAACGAAGAAGACAACCCCGATCTGCCTTCTCGGACCACTTTTCTTGATCGTTTTGAGGTCCTGAGCATTGTGGAGAGCTTCCCCAATCGAAAGGACGCTTCAAGAGCCATCGGAGACAAAGTTACACTTTACCGGCGACGAAACCGACGAGAACGCCGGCGACCGCGTTCTGACCGTTTCTGAGGATCTTGTTCTCAACAAGGAAATTCGTTGAGGTGCTCGAGGTAGCAAGTGTGGTCTTAGCAACTGAGGTAAGAAGAGTGGACATCTGTACACAGGGTGTATGTTATGCATACAACTTGGGTTGGTTTGTTATTTAATTTGATAGTGTTGTGATTTCCTTATATTTTGTGAGCATCATTAGCATGAGAATAATATTAGGGTCTTGCTGCTTGTGTGAGCATAACACTTGCAGATTATAACATTATCATGGGTGAGTACAACTTATGGTAATTAATTGCCCTGTTGGATGCCAAGTGTGAGAATAACACAAGGCAGGGCAGTTTACCTCATGTCTGATCAACATGAGTGTATAGTTGATTATCGTATGTGAGTATAATGTGCGATATGAGACATGATTGGTGCATGTGAGAACAACATGCGTTGTGGTTATATTTATGGAATGTGAATTACTGTTGATTAATATTAAAGAGCAAATTATGTCAAGTAACTAGTTAGGAGGGTTATGTCCTACATAGCTCTTCTTACTGGGCGTTAGCTCACAGGTACTCTGTGTGCAGGTAAGGGTAAGGCTAAGCAGTGAGAATGAAGAGCTCGAGGCGTGGACCGCATGTTAGGGGGCTGGCACAGTATTTTGCTTTTAATGTTTTTAACTGCTAAACATTTTGGAACTATTATTTTGACTTAACTAGTTCTTATTTAAGTTTACAGTACTAAAAGTATTTTGTTTTAAACAATGAGATCTCATGCTTGGATATTTTTCAATAAAGCAGTATTTGATTGTCTTTATCTTATTAAATTATTTTATACGGACTATCCTATGTGACATCTCGGGAAATCGGGGTGTTACATCTTTAATCAATATTTACTAGTACGGTTCACTGATGCCTGTTTTTCAGTGCAAGTAATCTTGGTTCAGATTATGGATGTAGTATGACATCAAAGTGAATGTGCTGTATATAATAGAGATTATATATAACAAGGACTGAGGACTGATATGAATGAAGATGTCTTTATCTAACATGTCGTTTACTATAAAGACCTAATTCATATCATAATGATGATCAATAGTAGATCGACCTAAATCTTTGTAATATCTCGATAATCCTAATAGTAAATAATTAGAATTTATATTATATTTTAAATTAATCAAGTAATAAATAGGAATATAAGTCTAGAGTTAAACATAAATTTTAAATAATAATGATAATAAAATTACTATATTTGAAATACCATTAGGGTATTTAAATATAATTCTACTTTTTAGATTTTTTTACTTTCAATTTTATGAGATTTTCAAAAGTAACATTTTAGTTGCTTACGATGCATAAAAACAATACCAAATAATAATTACTTTTTCATTAAAAAGATTATTTTTAAATAATATTATATCGTATATTGGTTACATGATTTCAATTAGTTCTTAAAATTATGATTTTATATAAAAAATAAATATATATTTAGGCCCTTGGGTTGAGTGGGCCTTAGGCGCAAGTTTAGCCCGCGTTAGCCCAAACCCGACCCAATGAATGTTACTATATATTTTACTTTTGAAATTATATTAAAGAAACTAATGAATCATTATAAAGTATATATAAAAAGTGATCATTCTTATTAGCAAAATAGCATAGTCATATAAGTTTAAGACATCATTTAGTTACCATATTAGTTTTTTTTTTTAGCAATCTATCAAAATTTTGTAATTACATTTTTTTATTAGAATGTCATCTCATAACTTTTAAATTTAAAATATGAAGTTAATTTGTCGTTATATTGAATTTTTGTTTGTGTAAAATTTGGTTACTTTTTTTTGGTTAACAAAAATATAAAAGAAATTAAAAACTAACTTCGATTTCAAATAATTTCTCTAGCGACCATAAATGTAAGCAGTGATAGTACTATTATTTAGCTCAAACAACTAATAGGTTCGCCATATTAATTTCACAAATAAATAAAAATTGGGAAATACGTTGATGGGTTTGTAAGGTTGGAATTATCTATATATATATATTAAAATTTGACCAAAGTCTATACTATTAGAGAAGATGAAATTTTAGGGTTAGAAAAAAGAATAAGAATTAATATGAAGTTTAAGAAGATAACAAAGATCAAAGTATCATCTTTTCAACTTGCAAAATAAATATTTCCAAATGGACATATAAGTATGAAAATATGTTATTAATTGGTTTTAATTTATTAATATCTTAATACGAGAGACCTTAATTATAATTATTTCAAATTAATTTTGTGGTGGTGAAATGATAGAATATTGTGTTTATGTGAAAAGAAAATAGAAGAAGAAGAAAAAAAAAACTGATAGTAGGGATAAATTGAGTCGATGGAGACTTTATGATTGTGTTATTAGAAGATATATATAAATATATATATAAAATGAAAGGTAAAAGACATTTTGCCTCTCACCAACCCAACCCACATTTTGTGATGCCCAATCAAAAGGGGTTTGTGATTATGGCTGTTGGGGTCCTTAATTTCCTTTCTCATAAAGAATCTTAAGCCTTCTTAATCACACATTAATATGAAGATAATATTAGTTGAAATAAAAATAAATGTGAATATTTTTGATGAATAATTGAAAAAGCTCAAATGGTATTGTGTTAGCTTAAATAAGGAAATATTGTGTATATATATTTATAAGTTGATGCGTGCAACTGACCAAGAAGATTCGTATATATAAATAAATAAATAAATATATTCTTTTGCAGTGATGAAAAGAATATGATGAAATCTTTGTTTCAAATAGAGTAAGATGCCTCATTACATTGGACCACAACATGTCTATTCTAATTTTTAAGGATCATTCCACAATTATTATTACTCATCTGCAATGTGTAGCCACACATACACATTTACATATACATATTCATACATTTATATATATGCATATAATAATTAAGCTTCAAGGATTTTTTTTTTCTTTTTGTTTCACCTCACCTTTTCCTTTTTCCTTTTATTAGGTATTTGTTTTTTTGATATATATATTTTTATAATTGCATATGGTGAAAAATGAATAAATACTAATTATAATTGGAAATCAAACCTGTCATGATAAAGTTATAACATACCATGAGTATTGAATTTTCGAAAGAAAAGACATTGAATTAATCAAACCAACTTGATTAGAAACTAGAAATAGAATGTATATATAATATTTATATACATATATAATTAGTTTGATTGTATCAAAAGAAAAGATATAAAATTACTCCAACCAACTTGATTAGAATATACAAATATTATGTTTAATTTATATGAAATATTATTATTATTATTATTATTATTATTATTATTATTATTATTATTATTATTATTATTATTATTATTAGAGTTTTATTTAACCCCACAAACTAAGTACACTCTAATATTAAAAAATAAAATTAAGAAAAATTTATATAATTGACCAAAATTTTGAAAAAAAAAATACAAATATATGTCAACACTAAACTTTCTTATTTGTAAAAATACAATTTCGATAAAAATAATAAACCACTTCTTTTGATTATTTTATAATTTATTTATAATTGTATTGTAGTTATCATAAAGATAATTTTTTGATTATTTTTTTTTTGTTATTTTATAGTTTATTTTGTAGTTGTCCTAAGATTGATTTTTAGTTGTTTTCTTATTTTTTGTTGAGAAAATTGTATTTTTGTAAAAAAAAAACTTTAAGTTGTAAAATTATAAATAAAATATAAAAAATGATATTTTTGAAAATTCCTTCAAATTAATTTCATAAGATCACTTTTAATATTTTTTAGCTTTCCTTTTCATAATATTTTGGGTTAATTTGAATAATTAATTTATAATCTTTTTTTTTTTTTTATGAATCAAGTGATGTTTCAATACTCCATATCTCAATTTGTACAATCTACAAGCATTCTTAAATTAGAGGACCTTTAAGAAGCTATAATATTTACATTGTGTCAAACCGTACTTCATCACTGTTAGAAATTTTTTTTTTGGCCATATACATGAAATTCGACCTTTAGTTACATTCTTAATTTGAGTAATTACTGCGTTGCTATTTTCAACTTTGTTTTCCCGAAACTTGGTGTTTCGAGTACACCGGATAGTGTACACCAGGACTGCTAGTGCAGCAACCAAAGTGGACTTCTTAAATTTGCTCATTTTTGCTTTACCTAGCCACTTGACAGCACTTACCAAGGAGGTAGAGTTCATGTTACAATGAAACCAATTTCGTTTGGTTTAAGCAATCCTGTGAAAAGGAGCAAGCAAAAAATAGATGATCCACCGATTGCTCTTCATTGCTGCAGAACAAACATGTATCTAATTAAGTATTGAACTTTATAGCCTATTTTTAGTCTTGAGTCTCTTAAGCATAGCCAACCACAAAATAAAGCTGTGCTTGGGAGAGTTAAGTCGACTCCACACAATGACAAGCCAATGCTCTTTAGTTACTGCAGGGACAAGTTTTTTATATCCTTGTGCAATCTGATGCTTGCTCCTTGTATTTTCCCTATATCATCACTATCAAACAGCTCATTCATTTTCTCCTTTAAAGTAACTAATTCTCTCAAATACCAACTATCACTTTCTTTAACACTGTAATTCCACAAATTATCTTCTTTAATATACACACAATGCACCCATTTAACCCATAAATTATTTTCTTTCTTAGCAACAGTCCACACATATTTAAACATAGCAACTGTATTCCAATCAGAATCCTGTTTGAGTCCTAGACCCCCTGTTGATTTGGGTTGACAAACTTTGCTCCATGCCACAGCAGCAGCCCCAGTCAGATTTTGGCTGGTACTCCATAAAAAACCCATGCAAAAATAGCCTCTATGTCTCTAACAATACTTTTAGGCAGAACCATTAATTGACTCCAATAGGTGTGAATGACCATCAAAATTGAATTTATAAGATCCGCTTTACCTAAAAATGATAGATTTTTAGAGTTTCAAGTTCTAATCTTGGCCACGATTTTTTCCACTAGGATTGAGCAATCCTTTGGAGAAATTTTTTTAGGACAAATTGGAACACCCATCTGTGTCACAAATGTTATTGCAGTAGACAAAGGTCTTATTAGGATTAGGAAATAAACTTGATGTTTGAGAAAAGAGCTTGAGTCCCTGCAGCATAAAATAAATGTATTTGTAGTCCCCATTGTAAAAGAGCAAAACATCATCAGCAAAGCTCAGATGATTAAGCTTCAACTGCCCCACATCTCTCATGGTATTTGGAATCCTTCTTTAGCCCCACTTTCTTCATAATCCTAGACAGATACTTCATGCCCAACATAAAGAGTAGGAGAGACATAGGATCCCCTCGTCTCAATCCTCTCTTGGCCTCAAAGAATTCATGCATGGATCCATTAAACATCAAAGAGAATCTAGGTGTTCTGACACAGATCATAGCTTGATGAAGCTTGCTGGAAAGTTGAATGCACACCACATTTCCTCAATGAATTCCCATTCCAAGGTATCATATCCTTTTTGAAGATCCAGCTTGATCATGCAATTGGCCTTGCTTGTTTTCCTCCCATAATGCCTAATGAGATCTTGACATATCATTATATTGTGGCCAATAAATTTCCCTTGAACAAAACTACTCTGATTCTGTGAAAATACATTCAAATATACATAAAAATATAAATATATAATCGGATAGAGTAATAGGGCAATTATACACATGTATTCGTACCCTACCCTATACCTGTATTGAATCCATATTTTCATACCCTTATTTTATCCTAAACTCTATTCAACGCGTAATACCATACTCGTAAATGTATTTAGGTAAAATGGCCATCCCAAATCAAATGGCAGGGATATAATTGAAAAATGAGTAAAGATTAACATAATTTTTTTTTTGACGTAAAATTAACATAATTTGAATATATGGTAAACTTGGAAGTTTTTTTGTTAATTGGTCTATTTTTAAGCATAAAAAGATAATTTTGCCAACTCTCTAAATAAATTTAGAAAATGAATCATCGCTATAAAATTTGTCATTAATAAAAAAGTTGGAGATAATTCGAAACAAACAAATTGATACTAGTACTAGTCAAGAAAAGCTAATTAATTAATTATTAAGCATCCGCCACTTGAGAATTTCGTACATATCTAATTAAAAAAAAATCAAATTATATAAGAATCAATGTAAATTCGTATATCGATTGATATCACTACATTGGGACTTAAAAAGTAGTTTAATTAAGAATTTAAATAGAATTGCACCCATCCATTTATTGCTATTGAGAATTAGTGGTGCCCAACACTTTCTATAAGTATCACTCTATGATTAGTTAACGATATTATTCCCTAAAATTTATTTTCTTAAGTTATATGTGATTCGCTATTTAATTACACCAATAGCAGTATGACATTAAGGAGGATGCTAGACACTAGTAGTGCCCTTTAGCAACATGAAGCCAAAGTTTTTTTAAAATTTAGGAAGTTTTATCTACACCGCTAAAACATATAATTAATAATTTTTATTTTATATGAGATATATATTTAATTTTTTCTAAAAAAATATATATTTAATTTATATTATTATTTGTTTTTTTAAAAAAATCTTCTTATATTCTTAAAAAGGACATATATAAATTAAAAATAAAATATACTTAATTTAAATATTATAACAAAAAAATTAACATAACAAATTATATAAAATTTTATTAGAAAAAGTATATGAAAATAAATATAAATAACTAGTGTGAATGATGAGAATTCTATCCAGGATCCTACATATAATTAATCACCACTCATTGAATTATTTCGTGAGAAATAAGTTGAAAAAAACAAATTAAGGACATTGAAAATTTAGTGTTTCGTATCATAAAGTATTATTCATACTTTGGAGGTCATTTCCTAGAATACATTTTACTGTGCATGGTATCACCACATTATGATGAATGCGGTTGCCAAGTAGATTGCAACATATATAGTTATTCATGAAGCCAAAGTTTGACAAGAAATTTCACAAGGTTATTGAAATACAGATCCACTGTTGAATATCTTGAGGGTATTAGGTGTGAAAAGTGGGCTCATGCTTATTGTTCAAGCAACATGTACAACATAATAACAAGCAACTATGGCGAAATGTTCAATAACAAGAGAAAAAAAACAAGAAGTTTTACAATCAATACTTTCATTGAATTCATCAAGTTCACACAGCAACCTTAGTTTTCAAAGCGACATGAGAAGGCATATAAGTGTAGAACACCTTTATCGTTCTTTATGGAGGAAGACTTGGCATTACAATGAAAGAATATTAAGTACTTTAACATCGATGCTAGTGGTCCTAGTAAGTTCAATGTTTAAATAGGATGTAATGGTTCAAAGGGTAGTGACAATGCTTATGAGCCAATAACACACCCTCAAAAAAAATAAGCACAACCTCAGTCTATGCTTGTTCAGGATAAAGAGAGAGAAATACAAAACACAACAGACAACTAAAATCTAAATTGATCTTTTAGTTAGTTTAGAGAGACATACATAACACAACAGAGAAACACTAGAGATTTGATATCAGAGTTCACTCAAATTCTAGGATTACGTCTCTGTGAAGCTCGCCTTAGAGATGCTTGATTATGTACAATCAACATCAAGCTACATATATAGCCAACACAATTCGCCTCCACAATTCATTGCCAAAGAAAGTTTTTTCAAATTAATTGCATTCACCTTTTTTTAATACCTTTTTAGGCAAAATCATAATTTGAGCCCTTTAGAAATGTAACCAACAACTTATATAGACATTTAACAACATTAACCTTAAAGGTAAAAAAAATTAGTAAATCAAACTTCTTTAAATAATAACTTTTAATATATAAAAATATAAATTTGAACATAGAAAAGATGAAGAAGATAGGCCCCAACAAATTAATTAAGCTATAGATGATTGGCCCCAACCAAAAGCTATATTAATTAATAAATGAATTAATTAGTTAATTAATGTTACTTATCGTTACAAATTGTGGTCACGTTTTACTTGCCTTGCCGAAAGCCAATATAACTTTGTTGTTGTGTGGCGGCTCCTTTGTCCTTCAAAGTAATAATCTTTTTCTCACCTATATATATATATATATAGCTATATATATATATATGTTACTCTTTCATAATTATTAGTAACATTAATTAGTTAAACCCCATCATCACATTATATGTGAACAAACCTAACTTATTATTACTCATTTCTTTCTGGTGTTAAATCCATTAATATAGTCCAGTGCGAAAAATGCTATATAATATATATAGCTAGGCTATACGCATACTTATAAGGTTATTTTTTGTGTACATAATAAATTAATTAGGTTAATCAACTAATAGTATAGTACTATAATATACAGATTAGTACTATTCTTAGTATCTCAAATTAAAAATTAAAGAATAATAAAAGAGGCCGGGTTTATAGTGTATAAAAAAAAGAATTATTTAGTACCACATACTGAAATTTTTAATTTTTTTTACCGTAAGGCAGAATTTTCTTCAAAAATACTGTGTTTTTTTTTTTTCAAAAATATTGTATAAGTCTTATGCTGCGTGCTGTGTTAAGTTTTTATTTTTGTTATACGGTTATTTTTTAGTTGTTCTACTGTTGTTTTTAGTTGTTATGTTTTGTATTCCACGGTTGTTTTATAAAAATACAGTATTTTTGAAGAAAAAAAATCGTGTGATAGTATTTTTGTAAAAATTAATCTAAATTATAGTATTTTTGTAAATTTGTAAAATGAAGTTAAAAAACTTAAGAGTGAGAAAAGGACTAAAACATTAATTTAAATATTAATGATGATAGCTAAAATATTTATCATTTTATATATAAAAAAATAATTATATATATATTGCTTCTATCAAGTCCCTCAAGTTGATTAGAGTCTTTGGGCAAAAAAATTTAATAATTGGACTTTTTTATATGAAAAACTTTATATTTATATATAGTGGTGAAATTTTAAAATATAATATTTTAAAAATATAATTGGATCTTTATTTTATAAAATAGTAGAAATTATACAATATATGTAAAAATTATAAGAATTAACTTTTTATAACATAAATAAATAATATTTTAGAGTTATGGGCTTTTTAGTTTTTTACATTAGTATGTATTTTTTTATGCCATATTTTTAGGGAAATTTACAAAAATACTAATTTTTGGTCTAATCTTTACAAAAATACTGCCACACGGGAGAAATTACTTTTATATTGTCTTGGCCATTTTTTTTTTCTTTTATACTGTAAACACAAAAAAAAAAAGAGACCTCCATTTTCCACACCCACAGACAGAACCACCATAGGAACACTCAGAACAATCGAAAAACAAGCATTGCATTAATTCTTATGAGATTGAGAATAAATAGGTGAAATCGACGTCCAATAAATAATCATGGCAAAATAAATGTAAAACAATACTAAAACAAATCAAACAAAAAAAAGGGAAACATGATTAAAACAAACTAAAAATTGTTTTGTACAGCCTCAATGCAAGCCCAATCTTAAAAAAATCATAACCAAAAAACTACTAAAACAAAACAAAAACAAATGTAAAACAATAAGCAGATATAAGCACTTCGAAAAACATAAAAAAACCACACACCTCAAAATATTTTTTCTAATGAGCTCGTCAAATATATTTTTAAAAGAACCAAAATAAAAAAAAATAACTACAAAATAACCATAGAGAAGGAAGAAAAAATGTATTTTATAGCCTCCATCTTCCATACTTACGGATAGAAGAACCACAGCACAACAAGAACACCCAAAAAACAATCATTAATTCCAGTAAAAATAGAACAAGAATAGTGAAATTGATGTTAAAAAATAAATTATGGAAAACAACCGTAAAACAACACTAAAACAAACATGAGATGACCTTTGCAAGTCTAAGAAAGATGGTGGGTTGGATTTCTAAGACATTACCTTATTATGGAACTAGTGTGCTACCGAAAAGCATGTTTGGGCTATTTCTTTAAAGAAAGACAATCTTTGAGTGACATGGGTGAATGCAAATATTTTAAGAATTAGAATTGGTGTTGGTATTGGAGAAGAATTGTTCAAGTCAAGGAAAGGATAAAGGGTGTGTTTACTCAAAAGGATTTTCAAAAATACCAATTTTCCATAGCCCATCTTTGTTCCAAAATGGCGCAAGGTAATGGGACCAGATGGCGTTATAATGGTATTTGGGATAGATTTTGTCTTCTCAAACACAAGATTATTATCTAGTTATTGGCTTTGAAGAATAGACTTTCATCAATTCGTTAAATTGTTTAGTGTGTGGAAATGGGTTGGAGAGCCATTGCCACCTCTTTTTTGGCTGTTGTTACAGCAATAAAGTGATGCACAAGTTTTGGCTTTGGACGACTGGTATTCTACTAGCTCGGAAAAAAGAGCTTCATGAAATCCTTGATTAGAAAGACAAAGGGTCTATATATGTAAGTGTCATTACAACTATGATTTATTACGTTTAGCATGCTAAAAACAAAGTACTATAGGACCAAAAATTAATTATTATCAAGGTCACTTTTTTTTTGGACGTAAATGTCAATATTAATTGTATTCTTTATTTTATAAATATTAAGAAAATGAGTAGAAAGAATAAAGAGTGAGTGGAAACTTTGCATAAGGCTTTGTAAGTAATTTTAAACTTTGTAATTGTTTGTTTGTGCTCAGTATACTTGATTTAGCAAAAAATATATATATCATATTCCCTTTACAAAAATTAATTATATATTTATTTATTTATAATCCATTAGTTTTGTTCTGTGAAACAATATACTGTTTTAATTTGTTTAAAAATATAACTAAATTGACAGAAAATCAAGAGAAATTATAGAAAGGAAATTAAAATTATTCAAAAGTACTCATTTTCACAATTTATTGTTTTCTAATTTTTTTTCTTTTTTTAAATTATATTTTTTGAGTTACTTATATGATCAGATTCGATCTCATAACCCTACACACCTTATAATATACCTTTTATATGAACACTTAAAGCTAACCTTAATTAGGTGAGTTAAAAAAGTCATTACCACAATCACAAGTAATTTTATGTTACTTATAGAATATTGTCTCTCTCACTTTAAATTTTGAGGCTGGATGCAGCTATTTTTTTCTGAAGGATTAGGTAGGTTTTTTCATTACATACACTTACATATATATATATATATATGTACGTATACATGTATATATATATATATGCACCATATATGTGAAATGTATCTTTAATTAAGCACCGAATTATGACATTCATGTGGTAGCATTTAAAGATAGGGTAGCTAGCTACTAAAACACCTCTCTCTTTCTGTATGTTAGAAGAACTCTGACTCAATAAACATGTAGTACTATATATATAGTCTCATTCATCAATATCATATCTCTTTATTATTCTATGTATATATATATATATCTACACATTCATATATAGACCAGACCAAACCACTACTACTACTACTACAGTATTTTAACCAATTTTTAAGGAAAAATACTTACTGTTATACCATGTAAATATTTAATATTGGGTCCATGTACATTTAAATTGAATAATTATTGTAAAAATTATTAACTAATTTTAAAAATGTTATTTCTGAGTTAAAATTATTTTAGACTCTGTATTGATTAGACTTTTTATTTTAATATTGAACCTTATATTTTTCAAAATCATACCTTAAAGTAATTTTTTGTCAAAATAAAACTTAATAATAATTCCATCTAGAAGTATTACAACAAAAATAATTACGTACACCGTATCTACTTGTGTAAAGATTTATCTTCAAGTTAATTATATTAAAAAAAATTATCGAAAATTAAATTCAAAGTCCTATTTATACTATTTTGAAAAATACAAAATTTATTATATCATTTAACAAAAAAATATCAAATTAATTAATAATTTTTACCGAACACCAAAATTCAAAATTCAAAATATATTAACCCTAATAATAATATTAAACACCACACCACAAATAATTTAATGGTTGGATTTAATTTCATTTATGAATAATTTGTTTTTCTTATTATATCATATATATCAATTGGTCCTTCTAGAAGATCGGCAGGGGTGCCATTAGTACTACTGCCAGCTGCTTTAAGAGAGTTCATCTTTTTCTCTTTTTTCCATGCAATTATGTATTAAGTTCCAAAGTTAAATTATTGCATACTGTAATCAATATATAAATATATATATATATATATAAGAGACTAGTACTACTTAACATTGCTTGATGATATTTATATATAAAAATTTATATGATGTGATATATATTAAAATTACACATCCCAAGGTCTCATGTCAATTAACATGTATGTATGGTAATTATAGTTTCCTAAGTTTACAGAAATTACATCATTATGGACAGTTTATATAGTTAAAGATGATAGATTATATATAACTGCAGACGTTGTATATTGCGATATATAACAAATAACATATAATTATATGTATATGTATATTGTGACAATTATATATATATGCATGTTTCCTTCAAAGTAATGTGTGAGAGGCACATGCAGACATGTGTCAATAAGGAGTATAATTTATGATTCTTCATATTATGCAATCAAAATTAATGGGATTGAAATATTTGTTTAATACAGCTCAATATGTTTTCTGTGTATTTATATTTGTACATTTATTAAGTATTATTTATATACATACATTATACATATACATATATAGTACTAGACGTCTAATTTAGGGGTCCACTTTTTTCTAAGATACATAACCTATAAGCCAAGCCTTATATATACATATGAATAAATAATAAATTAAGGATGTATATATGTATATATATATATGTCATTTAAAAGATATATATTCCTGTATATATATAATATTTCTGAGTTATGGGGGAATGAATATATTTTATATACCAGAAAAAAAATATGAGAAACTAGGCATCTTAGCTAGCTCCATTCCCATATTGATGTTAAAGTATATATAAATATTATATTAATTACAATAAATATATATTATATTGTAGCTGAGCCAGCCACAGTTCTTAGTGGGAGAAAAAAAATTGTTAAAAGAATATTAATGGGATAAAAATATAATAAATTGGAATAATAATAAAAACCATATAAATAATTAATAGGAATAAAAATTAAATTATGTGGGATAAAAAATATAAAATTTATTGGGATAAAAATAAAAAATTTTAAGAATATAAATAAAAAACTATTAATTTATAGGGACAAAACATAATTTTTTAAAATTTTATACATAAAAAATTAATTTATAAAAATTTGAGGGGAGTCATCAAATGATCCCATAAGTCTCCCCTTCCCTTTGCCATGCAGCAATACTAAATAATGGTCTTGGTTGGATGGGCTTCTAAAGCTCCAAAAATATTTTTGTTGTCGGTTAGGTAAGAGTATTTCTAAGCATACTCTTTAGCTAAAATAATAAGCGAGACTTAAAAAAATGAACTTCAATCGTACAAAAAAATAGTTTTCTATAATAAAAAATGGATAGGTATTTGCTAAACTTTTTTAATAATATTTTAATAAAAAATAATATTATTTTTTCATTAATTTATATTTTACAAATTCAAATTATAAGATATTATTAAAATAATTAAATATTAACTAAAATAAAGAACATAATTAGAGCAACTACAATAAAACTAATTCTCTATTTTAACTAAAAAAAATACAATTAAAGATGCTCTAACTAGTGAATTTAATCTTTTAGCTCTAAAATTCAAAAAGCATGGCTAAGGAAGTTTCCTTTTGAAAGTGAGATGTTGACTTCAAGTAATCTCTTCTTTAATTCCTATTGATATTTTGTATGCATAAATATATATATTAGAGAGAGAGGGAGAGATTGTGTAATAATATTAATTAGTTATGGTTGAAAACAAAATTCCAATATGAGATGTCTCTATGCCATTTTGCCTAATGCCTAATGGCATGTGATGGAGGCAGACAGATATAGACCAGGAAGCAAACCTCTTTAATTCAAATTGAAACACACTTCATTTTTGCTCATCCATCCATCCATGCAAGTTGGCTAAAGTGACACTACTTTTAATTTGTTTGGTCTTTTAATTTTCACCATTTTTGTCATGTTATTGTTTTTCAATTTTATTAGGTATGTGGTTTATATTCATTATCATATATGATTCATAATAGATCATACATTGTAACATCCCCGCTTCAAGCCTCCATTGGGTCCTTACACCCACGGAATAATGGCTCTTATACACGAGTACGTCACTCTGGCTGCTTCATGGACTGATGACTGGCCCTACAGACCAACACGAGTGTTTCCAGCGTGCTTTGTCCTCACTCGCACGCTTCCTGAGAAAACTTCCCAGGAGGTCACCCATCCTGAAATTGCTCCCAAGTCAAGCACGCTTAACTGTGGAGTTCTTTCGTGATGGGCTACCGAAAAACAAGATGCACCTTGTTGACATAGGTAGTACCAATCAATCCATTTAAGCTCTCTTCAACTGTGTAGTCACATACCTACACAGTCTCAGAATCATCCCACTTGACCTTCCCCAGGCGGTGTGGGATTGCACAGCTTACCCGGTGTTTCCCCTTACGGATCACGGGACTACTGACTGTCACAATCACCCCCCCTTACAGGGTCCGACGTCCTCGTCGACCACACTTCCGGCTGGGTCAAGGCTCTGATACCATTTGTAACGTCCCCGCTTCAAGCCTCCATTGGGTCCTTACACCCACGGAATAATGGCTCTTATACACGAGTACGTCACTCCGAACCGCTTCATGGACCGATGACCGGCCCTACAGACCAACACGAGTGTTTCCAGCGTGCTTTGTCCTCACTCGCACGCTTCCTGAGAAAACTTCCCAGGAGGTCACCCATCCTGAAATTGCTCCCAAGTCAAGCACGCTTAACTGTGGAGTTCTTTCGTGATGGGCTACCGAAAAACAAGATGCACCTTGTTGACATAGGTAGTACCAATCAATCCATTTAAGCTCTCTTCAACTGTGTAGTCACATACCTACACAGTCTCAGAATCATCCCACTTGACCTTCCCCAGGCGGTGTGGGATTGCACAGCTTACCCGGTGTTTCCCCTTACGGATCACGGGACTACTGACTGTCACATACATACATTTCCCAGCTAATTACGATTCTTCCCATATGCCTTTACACAACATTGGGACGTGTTTTCGCAAAGGATTATTTCAAACTAGTGATCATCATCCAATTTTAACTTTTTAAGACAAAGTCACTAATGTGAAAACTAATTCACATGTTAAGGAATCAACTATATCGATCTCCAACGCAATAATTATAAATAAAGTTCTTTAATTTGATTTTGAGAAATGGTAAAAGACATTATGAGTGTTTAAGAATATTCTTACTGTTATGGGTGTAATTTGGTATCAGGTCTCATATAACTTAAAAACTTAAAGATAATAACTTTTAAGAAATATCGTGAAACAATTGTAAGGCTATATCTATAGAAAGTGTTGGGCACCACTGTTGCCCAATAGTAATGATTTTTAATTTTAGATAGGTTCGACTTTAGGCTAAGGTAGACTAGGCCCGTGCCTAGGACCCACCCAAACCCAAAACCCAAAATTTTTCTATAATATACTTTTTTACATTAAAGAAATGATATTTTTTGTACAATTGGGCCCATTATTACTCAGGGCACTAGTAGTACCTAACACCTCCTAAAAGATGATTGGCTAGCATAAATAACAATATGATATTAACGATGAAAGTGCTAGAAACCACTAATAACTTTTAACGTTTCTCTTGAATTTATTATACAATATTTATATCTTTTTTTTCCCAATGAACTTGTGAATATTATTATGAGAGAGAAAGAGAAGATGAATTAAATCAAAGGCTTGAATACAATAAAGAGTATCCTGTGAACCTTAGTTGTTATGACAGATATCACTAACTAAAGTTTCATCTGAAACAATGGCTTCACTACTTCTGAGTGAAAAGCTATATTAAGAATCCTCTCTACCCTTTTTAATTGGTATCTTTTTACTTTATAATTTATGGTGAAATTTATCACAAAAACCTAAAAAGCTTCACACTATAGCTTGGTCTAAGCTGTACATTGTAAATTATTCCTAGGCCACAAATTATATCTCATTTATTATAACAATAATAAAGGAAAACATGTGTTAAGTTTCATACGATCTAACTATCAATATTAATTTCTAAATATATATATATATATATGAGTGAATATAAGTTGTCCCACGAGAGAGAAAAAAGTTACAATAGCTAAAAATGAAATGTGGACAATTCAACATTACTCTTGTTGATGATCATGAATAATATGGCTTCCATGAATTTTGTGATCTCTATTTATATTTAATATATATTTATATCTAAACAATGGGAAAAATTTAAGTTTAAATTAATGAAAAATAAAATAATCTAGCATTTATGTCTCAATTTAACTAAGGCCACATGATGATCCACATATATATATATTTATACATATATATAATAGGTGAAGGTTTTAACTTTATTATCATTTTTGTAGGGGAGTAGATAGACATCAATTTCTCATTAAATATTTATGGACAATCGTCTCATATATATTTTATATTTATATACTCAATACTCACTCACTGAGCTTTCAACAGAAAACTGAGGAATACTCTATAGTTATAAACTGATCAGTACTGGTACACTTAATTTAATTAAGCAGCTGCAATATTTTGACTTTGTTACACTGTTTTTATTCACATAAATTAAGTCTGTCCATTCCTAAAACTATATGGACCAATTACTATTATTTTACAGATATTATTTTTATTAAATTATATGGAATGTGTGACACACTATTGATGTGTTTTAGAATTTCTCATCTTAATAAGCTATAAAAGCATTAACTATATATGAAGTAAAAAAGTAAATCTTTACAAGTGTCTACAGTAATAAGGTCAACTTCTTGTTCTACATTACAACATTAATATCTCTCTTTAATACATTATGTTAAATCATACCATCGATCCAAGATCACATATATTTGATCGAATGAAATGAAAAAAGAAAAAGAGAGATGTTTATAAATCTAGTCATCATCATCAACAAGGAATAATTACTCGTAACACAAATTAATAATAATATATGAAAATTTACACTTTTCTTTTGGTTCTAAGCTTTAAATAAAAAATAAAGGCAAATTATAACTACCACCACCAAACTTTTCCAGCTTATTCATCAAACAATTTCCAAGATAATATTGTAGTAGTATTAGTAGTAGTCTTGTAGATCCAAAAGTAAGCAAAATTAAAAACCAATAATAATACAAAAAGATGGGGAAGAAGCTTTATATATATTTATTATATATAAAATAATTAGAAAAAATTAGGATTTTCATCTAAAATCATATCACTAAGAACAACTTCTTTGCCTTGAGTAGTTGTAGTAGTAACAGTTTCATCAAAAAGCCATTTCTCAAGCAATGAAAATGGCAATTGATGAGCATTATTACCAATATTGGGCTTACTCTCATGATCTTGATCTGGTGACTGAGAAAAATCAGAATTATTATTTGAAGACTCAAATGACTCAAAACCAAACAAAGACTCAAATGCCTCAGACAAATCAACATTATTATTTGGTAATGTTGTATTAGTACTAGAAGTAGTTGTAGTAGTTGTTGTTGTTGTTGTTGTTGTTGTTGTACCACCAGATCTCTTTATTGGTGGATTTCTCATCCAACTTTTGAGCAATCTTGATATGTTTTCTGTGCTTGAAGCATATGTTGTTGTGGTTGAAAGTGTCTGATCAGATGAAGAAGAAGAAGGTTTTTGATCATGATGAGTCAAAGATGTTGACTTTTCAGGAGACAGAGCCTCAGACAGAGCTTGTTTAGCCAAATGAATATCAGTTTGAAGCCTTCTTTCCCATTGACCTCTTGACATACTTGGTTGTGAAGATGAAAACCCTTCTTCATGATCATCTCTTGATGATGATTGATTTTGAATCTTACTCAGCTTTTTCTTCAAGTAAGTATTCCAATAGTTTTTAATATCATTATCTGTTCTTTGTGGAAGATATGATGCTATAGCTGCCCATCTAAAACCATTATAACCAAACAAAACTCACATAAACATTTTGTTCATAACAAAAAAAAAAAACAATTTTTTTAAAAAAAAATAAAATAAAATACCTATTGCCCAAAAGAGCTTGAAGATGTATAATCATCTTCTCTTCATTGTCAGTGAAATTACCACGTTTAATCCCTGGTCGAAGGTAATTAGTCCATCTAAGCCTACAACTCTTACTACACCTAAGCAAACCTGATAATAATCAAAATAATTAGGATTTATATTTTATTAGGAAAAAATTTACACAAAAAAAAAATGAAATATTTGTACCTGTATTAGTAGGAACAGCCCTCCAATTTCCAGGACCATGTTCTTGAATGTAAGAGACTAAAATGATATCTTCTTCTGGAGTCCAAGGACCTTTCTTGACCCCTTCTTTATCACAACAAGGAGGTCTCCCCATTTCACTTGGTTTTTCTTATTCAGTCCACTATAGTACTATTTTATATATGTATAGTGGTACAAACTAAGGCTTTTTCAAGGAAAAGAAAAAACAGGTACTGTAAAAATTGTTAGAGGAAAAAAAAAAATTAGTTTGTGGAAGAGATGAGAGTAAAGGGTAAGATGACTAGCTTGTGTTGCTTTGTGTTCACTCTTCATTTATAGAAAAAATAAAACTAAAGAAGGGGAAAGGCTAAGAAGGGTAGTTTGACTTAAAATATAGAGAAAACTAAAGAGTCAAAACTTGACAGCAAGGTCATTAACTCAAGGGTATACTAAAGTCAGCTCTTAGCAATATTATCTCTTGAAACCGCGTGGCATTCAATTGGGACTACTGCAACAAATAACAAAAAAAGAAAAGAAAAAATTAATGGGAGAAAAACTTTTTATATAAATATGGCTATTTATATTATTATTATTATTATGTGTATTTATAATGGCTTTAATGTCACCACACTCCTTATAACATGTATAATGTGTTTTTAGCTGACTCTACTGCATACCCTTTGCTTGTCCTTTCTAAATTCCACATATATATCTTATAATAATAAGAAGAAAATCTGTACTTTCGGTTTATCGGGTCTCGTATAATTTAATAATATGTATCTATATATTTTTCTTTGTTGGCATGCAAATTTCTCAAAAATTGATTTGAGTTTTGTTGGGAACCGACAGGTTATAAACAAATCATGTGTTTTGATCTACTTACTAGTTGGACGTGTCTTATCTTATTAGACCTTGTAGTTATTATTAGTTCATAAATACACACTTATATATTTATATATATAGTCCATGCAATGCATATATATATATGTGCATCATGATCATTTTGGTTATGTTTAGGTAAAAGTGAGATGGACCATTATAAGATAATTAGCAGTGTGTATTATAAGTTTGTAGATTCAATTTTCAATGACAAAGATTAAGCATACCAACTTAATTAATTAATTAATTAATTAATAAGGTTTGGGGGGCCTCCCAAATTTAATTAAGATATTTAAATATAGAAATTCAAATTGTAATTGGGAACTATTGTCTTAATTGGTATATATTCCCGTGCAATCGTCATGCATGATCTGCTCTGCATGGATAGCGATGTTGACAAAAGTCAAAACCAATTACTTATTACATTATTATCGAGAAAATATATATATGGGTTTATTATTATTATTATTTATGTATTTATTATTATTATTGTTATTGCCTTTTGAACAAGCCACAAGCAATCACTGGTTAATACATTTAAATTATATTACTGTTTTTCATGGATTGGATATTATCTTGATTCTTAAGTCAAGGACATTAATTAGTCTTTCTTCTACAGATTTATTAATGATGTTTATGTATATACATCATCAGTATAATGATATATATGTGGCCTCTCATCTCCACCAAAATCATAAATTGATTATGTGTCTAGCTTGCTATATTTATATATAGCTAGATATATATATATATGATAGTGTATATACAGCTAAATATGTTTCACTTGCATGCAGCAGGAGTTTTTACATGTACTAAATTGTACCTTTTGAAAGGCAGTTAAAGTTTTTTATTAAAATTGTTAGATTAAAAAACATTTGTCCATTCTTTCAATTTTATTTATTCATGTACTAAATCATATTCCCCAAATATTGTAGTCTATAAATCTACCATAAACAAATTCATCTTGATATTGAGCAATGAGACTATTGAAGAACATTATTTCACATTGATTAAATATAAAAGTATTGAGTCATATGTAAGAATATGGGCTACTTCACTCATTACCATTTAGTTTTGAGATGAAACCCCATGTTTCTTGACATGGTATCAGATCTATATCTCTAGCGAGTTTTTGATTCACACCTATCTAGATGGTTAGCCAGCCGCATGAAATCCAAATGGTGCAAAGAAACTTGAGATCCGAACAATAATAAAGCTAGCAAAAATGGCACGGTCTATGATAAGGTAATTCAAGATTAGCGAACAAAAATAGCTATCATCTTGAGAGGAGATATTGGAAAATATTGTCCCAAATATATTAAATGTAAAAGTATTAAGTCATATATAAGAACTTATACTACTTTACTCATCACCAATTGACGTTGAGATGGAACCTCATTATTCTTGACAGAGACCCCTAATATTAATATGTATAAAATGGTGTTCAACTCCTAAACTTTCATAGGTTTGTCATTTTAATAGAATAAATGTTCCACTATCTAGTAAAATAACTATATATTCTATTTTAAAATAGAAGAAAGTCTATTTCAATGCAAGATAAAGTAATTATATATTCTATTTTGTTATTTCGGTTATTTTCCTAACTGTCACTTTCTGTTATCTTGTTGTTGTTGTCTGATGTAAAACTCAGTTTGTTACAAGTTCTATATAAGCCCATAACAACTCACATTTTGATTGAGCTTCCTTTTTCATTTTCTTTCTGTTTTCTTTTTCTCTCTAAATTCTCTGCTCTTACATGGTATCATACATATTATGGCTAATCTTCTTCCTCTGAATATTCGACTTGATCGACACAATTACTCATACTGGCGCTCGTTAATTCTTCCCTCCATTCGTGCACGTGGACTTGAAGAAACTCTTCTTGGTACCACTCCACGACCAAATTCATTTCTTGCAGGTACGAACACAATTAACCCTATTTTTGATCATTAGACTCGTTATGATGCTCTACTAATGAGTTGGCTTATGAATTCTTTCTCTAAGGCTATGCTTGGACATGCTCTTCACTGTGAATCTGTTGCTGATATTTGAATCGTCTTTGCAAGCCTCTTCGCCACTCAATTGAAGGCTCGACAGCTTCAACTTTGACTTGCCATTTAGAGCACCAAGAAAAGATCCATGAGTGTTGATGAGTACACATCTTGAAGATGAAAAATCTAACTGATTCTCTTGCTGTTGCTAGTCACAAATTTTCAGATCAAGAATTGGCTATGTACATTCTTGGAGGTGTTGGCCATGAATATGAAACGGTGGTGGTTTTACTGGCTGCAAGAGTTGATGCTCTCACTCTTCAAGAAGTCCAATACATGCTCCAAAATGAAGAAATGCTCTCACTCTTCAATGAGCTTGGCCTACAGCTTCCCTCATGTCCCATTCTTTGGTGAGACAACCTTGGAGCTACATCTCTTGCATCCAACCCTATGTTTCATCAACGGACAAAACACATTGAAGTTGATCTTCACTTCGTTAGGGACAGAGTGCTTGCTCATGAACTTGACATCAGACATGTTTCAGTAGCTCACCAAATAGCAGACAGTCTCACAAAACTACTTCCACAACTTCAATATGACATGTTTAGAGACAAGTTAACACTTCGAGAGCTGAGTGTAACTTGAGGAGGGTGCTAGAGTTAGTTAGTGATCACTACAAAAAATCTTACTTTTAGTCAAAACAAGATTTGTGATTAAAAGTGAAAAAATTGTGACTAATAATAAAATATTATTCTTATGTTTTGACTAAAAAGTCTGTGGCTAAAGGTATTAGTTAGAGAATCGCACATTGCTAATGTGTGAAAAGATAATAGAATATATAAGAGGAATGGACTACTCCTCCCATTGCCAATTGGTTTTGAGATGGAACCCCCTTCACCTTATCTCAAATTCTAACATGGTATTAGAGCAAAAAAAAACAAACAAAAAAAAATCTCTAGCTAGCGACTAACTGACCCACAAAAAAACCGATCGAAGTAGAGCCAAAAAAAAAGAGCCACCAAAAATTCAAAAAAAAAACTGATCCAAGAGCCAAAAAGTCAAAAAATGTCACTTGTGATTCGGGAATAGTGAGCGAAAAAAAAAGAGAGCCACCAAAAATCTAAAAATACCGATCCAAAAAGTAGAGCAACAGAGTCACTTGTGATCAGGGATAGTGAGCCAAAAAAGAGTCGCTTATGATCGAGTTGTCTAAGATGGTGAGCATATAATTAAAATAACCACTATCTTGAGGGGAGATGTTAAAGAGTCTCATATTGCTAATGTGTGAAAATATAATAGATCGAATATATAAAAGGAATTGACTAATCCTCCCGTTGCCAATTGGTTTTGAGATGTACCCCATTCACCTATCCCAAATTCTAAGAGTTACAAAAATTACAATTTGTTGTCACTAAATATATTTTTAGTCACAATACCTATTGTGACTAAAACTAAATCAGTGACAACTTACAACTTAATACTATGTTTTAGTCACAAGTAATATTTTGTTATGATGACTAAAATTCGTATTTAATCACAAAAAAATTATGTTGTTACTAAAAGTTACAATTTTTTGTAGTGGATTAAGCATTCATTTCGATTATTTTCCTAGCTGTCACTTTCTATTATCTTATTGTTATTGTTTGATGTGAAACTCAGTTTGTTACAAATTCTATATAAGGCCATAACAACTCACATATTTGATTGAGCTTTCCTTTTCATTTTCATTCCATGTTTTCTTCATCTCTCTAAATTCTCTGCTCTTACACACCTTCAAACCAACAAAATTGATGTGTTTTATCACTAAAGCTTTTATAACACACCCTTATACAACAATAATTATGATTCTTTATGGAAAAAAAATGATCAGATACAAGTTGTTTGAAGAAATTAATAAGAGAATTATTAAATAACTATCATTGAACTTCTTGTTCAAGTAAAAGAGAAAAATGAATCACGTTATTGAATTGGAACCTTATCATGGCATGGATTAAAGTAAATGAGTTCTTTTAACCCTATCTCACAATCTAAACATACCTCTTCTACTATAATTACACTAAGATTATTACAAACTAATGAAAAGGAGAGAAAGAAAATATAAGAGATAATGGTAGAAATTAATAAAATTAAAATGATAGAAATGAAAGTTTAGTTCTTTTTTACTTTCCTCAAGGAACTACGTATTTATAAATAATAATTTTTAATTAACATTAGAAATAACAGAAGTAATTTTTTAGAGGAACAATTTTCTTTTAACAATGTCTGTCAAAATCTCCAAAGCATCGCATGATTGTTTGTAATGAAAGTCAAAGCTTAATTTGTGGGAGTTCGATAAAGACCCATATGAACACTTCTTTTTTGGCTGCCATTACAGTCTAATATTATTTATAAAGAGGTCTTTTTTTTTTTGGGCTGGAATTGATCTAAACTGATATACTCTTAAAGGGATAATAATTAAATTGGATCAAAAATTACATAAGCTTCTATAATTCAGAAGATAAGTCTATATTTCAATACTTAATGTTATTGTATATGAATTGCTATCTCTTTCTGTTAATATTGTGTGGTCGCACTTTAAATACTACTAGTTCTTTATAATTAATGAAATATTTCTTCTAGTAGGGTTGGAGAAATTTATCTCAATAACAGTCAAACTCAAAGTTTTATTCAACCAATATATAAGATAGACCAGGTCAATTACAAGAACTCTAGCATATACAAACAAAAGTCATGGTCAATTAATGTCATTACAAAGATTTAAACTATCCAAAATAGAAGCAATTGAAAAACAACATTGCTATTAAATACCGGTAGTGCCTAGAATCTTTTTGATGTGTCTTGTTGTGATTGGTTAGCAATATTCCTTAAAAATTATTATATTAAATTATAAGAAACTCAATACTTAGTTAGATCAATAGTAATATTGACACATAAGAGAATATTAAATACCACTGCTACCCTTTAACATTTATCATTAGAAAACAACAAGAATATGTAATTATTACCAATTCCTACATTGGGAACATGTTACTTTTGGTTTTATTATAAAGTTTTATGGTTTAATATTTTATATTTTGATTGATGCTTTTTGTTTGATTAATTATGTGTTCTTCATCACTATTTTTTGATTAAAGAGTGGCATTATAGTACTAAATTGAATTCACTACAATATATATTGATAAATAGCATTTTTTTTTGCAAGAATAAATAGCATGGTTAATTGAGAACACTACTACAAATATCAGAATTCGCGAAGGTTCTATAAACAATTTATTTCGGGGGCAGTCGTTAAAAAAATTAAGTAATTATTTAAAATTATCGAGAAAAATTTAGTATTCCCAACGGTTTAAAATCGTAGTAAACAAAATAGGTAACGTTTTTTAATAAAATGTAATTTTTTAATCGTCGCCTTTAAGGGTACATTAAAAAATCGTCACCTACTTCTCGCCACATTTTCCACATGTCTACCTACTTTTTTTTTATTTCTCACATGCCCACCTATTTCTTCTCCATTTCCCACATCCTAAAACGAAAATCTTTATTCTCCAAAACCCCACACACGCCTCCGCACTATCGCCCTCCTCTCTCGCCGTCTTCCTCCCTCTCTCGATCTCCCTTTCTTCTCGTCTCTCTCGTCCATCGATCTCCACCCACCCCTCCTCTCGTCGGTCTCCCTCTACTCTCCGTCGCATACGTTAGACCACCACCACCTCCCGTCGGTATCCCTCTCATCTCCGTCTCATACGTCGAACCACCACCACCTCTTGTCCGTCTCCCTTTCTCTCTTTTTCTCTCTCTCCGAGCTCGGTATAAATACATTAATTTATTTATATACATTTTTATTTATTATATATATTTATTTTGTTATTGTATAAATTTAATGTATTTTTTTTCTTTTTTTTTACATTTCCGACGGTTTAAAATCGTTGCCTATAACAGGGTATAGGCAACAATTTTAAACCGTGCCCTATACTATAGGCGACGGTTTTAAACCGTTAAGAAGTCCACATTAGCGACAATTTTTAACCGTCGCCGTTTTACGACGGTCGTATAGGCGACGGTTATAGAAACTGACGGAAATACTTTCAACAACTATTTAAAAATGTCGAGAAAAACCATATTTATAGTAGTGGAAATTTACACAAAGTGTTATTGTTAGTACATTTTTTTTATATATTTTTACCACGTGAAAATAATAAAAAAAAAAATAATATCAAAACAATATAAAGTTTAGAAAAAAAACAATGACAAGTATAATATTTTATATAAATAAAATTTTAAAAACCGTAAAAATATTTAAATTTTATATGACTTTATTTTTATAATTTTTTTTTTGTTATTTATTTTTTTATTAATCGATCCCCATTTAATTTGACTATCGTGTAAAGCTGATTTGATTGAAAACTTGAAAAAGAAAAAAAAAATCACATCTTAGATAATTGGGTCATTAATGTTTTACCAAAAAAAAAGTGAGTCTCATGACTGAAAGTAAATGAAGATGAACCAAATTTACCGTAACTCACTGAGTTGAATTAATGACTTGCAGAGAACAAGAACTTGATGTATATATATGTGTGTGACTAAAAGAAAAAAGGAATAATATATATGGAGAGATAAGATACGTATATATATTTTTTATATGTATACGATGAGGGGTTTTTGAGTATGTGTATAAAGTTAATTATAATTATAAGTAGTAGGGTTGTAATTAATAATTTAGTGTATGAATTAAGTTGGGGACCCATGTTCATTTATCACCCATTACCGGCGATAATGATACACAAAAGCATAGAGATGAGTTATCAATTCTCACTAATGGAACCGGCTAATAAATACTATGTGGTCCCCTTCATAATGTTCATCATTTAATACTAATTCAACAAAATATATTTATATAATATATTTAGAATTGACATCTTCATCATCATCTTCTATACTTCATTATTTTCCTAGCTATATATAGCCCATTTTTATATATCTGTATTCATATACACGCATACATGCATGTTAAAATATGTATACATATATATATATGTATTATAATTGTTATGAGTTATATCAGTAGTAGTGTTTAACATTATTTAAAAATGATATGTATTGGTTAACGATATTTATTAAAAGTAATTATCTATTTAATTGGACTAATTGAGAAGAATGTTAAGCACTACTGATATACTATTTCTGCTACATTTTTTTGGTTAGATTAATTTTTCCAATTTCTACCATTAAAATGAATGTTATTACTCTTGTATTGATTTGGTATACCTATATATATTGCATATTACATATGAGTATATATGTAGTACAGTGTTTGGTTGAATACACATAGGACTCTATTATTATATTGTGGAATTAATTTTAGACTGCATATTTTCAGGGTTTATTTGATAATTAATCAATGAATGAGTAATCACCACCACAAAGTAGTTGAGATCTGAGGGAATTATAATTATATCACTATTATTTAGATGTAGTGATGAAGAAGAACATGCATATAATGTAATTACACTTATTAAGTGGGAAAAAGTTGGGCAAAGACTTTAGCCAATTTAGGTTATTTGAAACCAGCTTAGAGACAACACCAACTAAGGGGTCCCTGTAAACTTGCCAACCCCAATACCCATGTAGTCAAGTACTGAAAGCTATATATACATAAATATATATATATATATATATATGTGTATGTGTATATATATCACTATGTACACTAATAGTATTTGAAGCCGCCTTTCATTTAATTTGTATTTGTTGCCTTATAGCTCCTCTCTAGTAGTAGTCATCTAGTCACAAACTATATATATACACAAAATTTCAAACTTGATTAAAATGCAGTCTAGTTTAATTTGTCATATTATAACACAAGAAAAGAACCTTAAAATTATATATATGTAAGTTGGACTATCTGATTACCCTTAATTACCATCTAAACTACCTAATTACTAAACCAAATGACATTGTTAATGTAACATTTTTATTTTTTAATTTTTTAATCACAAAAATAAAAATAAATTTGTGTTTTTAGAAAACAAAAATGTATTATAACCACTTTTATTGTTTAATTTTAAACATTAAAAATAAAAATATATGTTCTATATAACTTTTATTTAACGGAGGTACTTACGAAGTTCTAAAAATTTAACTTAAAGTATTATTATCGCCAAAAAATAAACTTAAATATTTATTTACAACCAGAATTAAATATAAGTATTTATGCCACAAATTACTTTTTAATTTTTATTAGGTATTAAATTGTTGGACATTAATTTTTTAGTTCAATGATATATTATTACTTTAAAAAGAAAAATAAATAATAATAATAATAATAATAATAATAATAATAATAATAATAATAATAATAATAATAATCTTTTAAAAAAATAATAATAATAATATTGATCTCTTTTTAATTTCTATAGTAGAAAAATGGTCAATTAAGCCTTGTCATAAACTTGAGATAAATATGTATTATTGCTCTCTCTCTCATTTGCCTCATCGATCATGTCATACACCCTGCAATTCCATGTGCCCTATTTAAATGTAATTATAATAATATTCTATTATACATATATAGAGAGAGATTGAGAATGGAGATAAGATATATTTTGTCTGAATTAATTACAGCTCCTCTACTATACTTCTCTTTAATTCTTATTAATGGAGATTTAACAATTTGCTTATTATGGATACTCTCTACTACATATATATATACTTCATTTAGTTGAGAAGTTTTAAATATTTTGATTGATTAAAATATTGAAGTTTCTATGATTTTGATAGTTACATTTCTCAAATATTTAATGAACATCACCACCATTTACATTTAGAAAAAATATTCATTTTTTATCTCAAATATATACCCGAGTGGAAAATTATATGCAACTTATAAAAATGACATTGAGCAATCATTTCGAATTCTTATCAAGTAAAATTAATTTTTTTTTTTGATTGAAAATCTTAATTTTTAAAACCCTGTCAAATAGGGTATAGAATTTCCATCTATCGAAATTTTACAAAAAAAAAAATGCAAAAGATTACGAATACGTACAGCTCAAAAAAATGTATAAATAGTTCAAAATGATTGTACAAAATGCTGTTTAAATTGATATTTATCATGAGTTCAAGTTTTTTAAATCATCAAAATTGTTTATTTATTCGTTTTTGTAAACTATATATATTACCATATTTTTGTAAAAAACATTTTAATTTTTTTTTATATAAAATGACCATATTTAATTTTTTACATTATTTTATTCTACCATATTTTCTCTACACTATAATAATTTTTCCCAATTTTTTTTGTAAAATTTCCTTTGGTTTTTGTGACAGCTAAGAAAATAAATATATATATGTCTATCAACTATATTATCACTAAAAAATATGTGAGCAATAACTATAAGTATTAATTTACAAGTATTATAGTTTATTTGTGACTAAATATATTGTTAGTTTTTATTTCAATATTTTTTTTTGTCTTAATAAGTGTTATTGTATTCATTAGAATAAAATTAGTAAAAATATTTATCTAACTAGCTATTATATTTTACACACAAATAACTAATTTTATTATGACTTAAAAAATAACATTTCGTAATCAGATTAGATAATATTAAATATTATAAATAAGATTATTGTCTAAAGAGAGAGAGACCAGCCTCACCTCATGTACAACAAGAAGTAACTTATAATATTTATATATTAGAATTTTAATAATTAGATAAATATTATATTTTCATATAAGAAAATTTTCTCGCCTTTCTTATTTACCAAAAAACATAAAACAATCATTCAAAAAAAAAAATAACATAAAACAAAATATTTTTTTTTTCTTTCCTTTAATAATTTTTACATCCCTCTTATTTTGTTTCGTTTTTACCAAATATGTGATTTTTGGCCCAAAATGGTTGGCCCACTCATCTTTATGGACTATGGACTATAAGGGGTTGCTTATGGAGTTGCATGAGTTCCATGGACATGCATCCACAATAAAGGAGTTTCTCTCAATTAAATCCCAAAAAGGATCACAATTAAACTAAACTCTCATCTTCTTGTTTATTTCTCATGATTAGTGCTCTAAATTTGTACTTGTCCTGCTGGTTCTGCCCTTATTTTTTCGTGATTTTCAAGTATAGGTCTTGTCGGGTGTGCCCTAAAAAATATAGGTTGTATCATGTCGTGATATTATTTTCAAATAGTAGGCCTAGCACCGACCTTAGATTCGGTATTTTCATATCATGTTCGGATTCGTGACGTGCTTTGCTCTTGTTGACCTATTTTTGTTAAACAGGCCAACCTAATTTCATATTAGAGCTCGAATTGTGCTTTACTTTTATATATTTTGTTTTACAATTGATGAATTAATTTCTAAAGTATATGTATATTCTCTAGTTTCAATTATATTTATGTACATTAAAAAGTTATATTTATGTAATTTTTCAACAATATTTTACAAACAGTTAAATAAAAACTATTTAAAATTATTAAAATTTAAATATTTACTTTATATTTTCCATGCCATGCTTAATCACATATTTTTCATGTCGTGTCGTACTATTTTATAACATCGTATCGTATTATGCGCAAACTCATATTTTTTTGTCATGCATGGTCATGCTAGTGTAGTTTCATGACATATCAAAAAATTTGACCCGTTTTTACAGCAATACTCTCATGATCATAAAAGATTTAAAATAGATCCAAAAGTGTAAAATAGAGAGAAAAACTGAATAACATGCACAATGTTATAAGTCTAATTTGTAGTATTTGTATATATATATATATATTAAAATATTATGAGTAGTAATATTTTCTACCAACTATTAACTATAAAATCCTAAAAAGAAAACTGATCAACCATAAAATATTTTATGTTATGGTAGTACGGTTATATATACTACTACCAATTTGGTTGTTCACTAGATAAAGACAGCCTATCAAACACATTGAACAACCATATAAATATATATATAAATATTAATCTAAAGATTAAAAAAATATGTGTTAATGATTATTAAGATTGATTAGAGTATGGGATGAGAGGTCAGACTATTTAAGATTTATAAGCCTTTGGAAATTTCATGTCATGTGTCTAATTTCTCAGCCACAAAACAAAACTCCCATTAATACCTTTGGTATACTCAGTAGTAGTCACCTACCAAATTGGGTCTTTCTTCATTTATATTTATTTATACTATAGGGATACACACACTGACTGTTCAATTTAATGATTTGTCTTTTGCTGGGTTTTATTTTAATACTTACAACTTTCAACATCACTTTCAAAACAAAACTTCCCCTGGTTTTAATTCGAAATTTGGTGATATTATGAATGTTCTTTTTGTTAAATGGGCTTAAAAAAAGACAGTGAAGAAGTGAGATGACAGATGGTTTAATGATTGTAGTCTAAAGGGCCCAGACCAGAGGCCCATTAAGATTATACTCTGACTAAAGGGCCCAGAGCAGAAGCCCATAGAGATACCTAGTAAAATCCCTAAATTATTGTACTTTGTAAAGGCCCTATATTAAGCCCATAAATATGGTACTCAGGGCCCGAAGAGTGGATAAATCAATCAAATCTAATAACAACGTCAAATATTAAATATCCAATTATGATTAAATCATATAAGATATTATTTTAAATATCTAATTGGATTACATGCTGAATGGAGTATCTGAAAATTCAATACTCCCAACATCCAATTCTAATCGAACTAATTAATATTTTTGTTTAGAATAATTAGATTCTATATTATACATAACAACAAGGGGTAAGTTGAAAAATACTTCTTTTATTAATCAATTAATCAAATTTACCTCTAATTTTATATTTATTTGAAACATACCTCTTTTTATATGTATTGTACTCAAAATACCCTGATATAAGAGAGTCATATGGAGAGTATCTTTAAATGACAGGGGCAAAATTGGTACAATGTTTAAAAAAAGAAGTAAAAATGATAGACTTTAAAAAAGAGGGTAAAAATAAAATAGGACAATATAAAAAGGGTATAGAATGTAATTTCCTCTACCAACAAATATATAACATTGAAGCCCATTATGATAGCCAGTAAAAGCCCTAGATTATTGTAGACTTTGTAAAGGCCTTTTATTAGAAACCCATAAAGATTGTAGACCATCTAAAGGGCCCAGATCAGAAGAAGGCCATTAAGATACGTAGTAAAGGCCCTATATTAGAAACCCATAAACATGGTACCCAATAATATCATCTTCTTCTGCATTTTACAAGTTTAAAAAAGAAGATGCTGGAAAAATCATACTATAAATTAAAATCAATAAAAAATAGGATAGCTTAGTTAATATATATTCCAATTTTGGTAAAATTTTAGTTAAGCTACTTATTTGAAAAACCAATTCATTAACTTAGAACTAATTTAGGCATGTACCAAGTTACAAAAGATGAGGTTGTTTTTCCTTCATTTTGTCAAATGCCCATGACAAAATATATTTCCATTTTCTTTTTGCTTCAAATTTGTGCGTGGAATCTAAAAATGTCAAAAATGAATGAGTCAAATCCTTGTTGTCTCCTCATAACAAGATAGTTAGTCCAATGTTTTTAAGTTTTAAGTTTTCTTGATTTTTTTGGTTATAATTATGAATAATTTTATAAGATGGGAAGGTAAGAAAATGAGACCCTTAAGAAACATCTTCCATATGATCCATATTATAACAATTTTATTTTCATTTCTTGTGCCTAATGTGTTATTTGACTAAGACTTTTTCGTTGTGTTGGCATATGATGTATCGTTAATTCCCTTTTTTTCTTTTTCCTTTAGAAGAATTTGTATCTTATATATTATATTATATTAAAACATTATCATATCATATAATATAATATGTGTGAACTGAGCAGACGCGGTTTTATAAAATTGGGCTTTATATAATTTATGTTATGGTTTCTTCTTCCTTCTAAATTGTCCTTTTCATTGTATATATCCAAAGTTCCAAACACTATCCCTATCTCGATTCTCAAATAACATCATAAAATTGCCAAAAACAAAAGTTGTTTGACATTGATATTTCTTCTCTTCTTATAAATATATATTTAATTTTATTTGAAAAAATCACTAACAAAAATAATAAATTACATTCTTTACATTGGTCATAATATAAGGAAAAAATTATTTTAACTAAGTAACCTCGTTTTCATATTATAATGAATCTTTGACATTGAAATAAGGAAATTTCAAAAGCTAGAGTGGTGCAAAAAATGTGGTCTTCTCCGACATTCTTTGCATTAGGGTGGTCGAATGACTCGAATCTCAAGTGCTATCTTTCTCTTTCTCTCGACGGTGCAAGTAAGTTGCAGATATTTGGTGATGAGGGGTTCTTGTAGTGAATAAGTTGTTCTCCCATATTTGTCTACATTGTTGGATTGCACAAGATCTTTCACAGTGATGGTGGTCCGGTTTAGCTTTGGTCTAAATTAGTATTTTAGTGGCATTATTTTTACTGCAATCATACAATGTAGTTACTAGTTATAGTATAGTATTGTTGCAAATTATGGGGTTCCATCTCAAAATCAATTGGTAATGAGTGGAGTAGCTCATGTTCTTATATATGGTTCAATATTTTTACATTTGATCCATGTAGGATAATATTGTGCAATATTCCCCCTCAAAATGAATCAAAATTAATTATTTTTAAGTCTTTAATTAATTATTGTTAGATGAATCAAGGTGATTAAACTCATATGGATCTTTTAATTAATTATTTTTGAGTCTTTAATTTTAATTAGATGAATCAAAATTATAACAAATGAAACTTACAATTAATGAGTGATAAGAACTAACATTTCAAATATTATGAAGCACTAGAACATTGAGTTCGCTATATTCATGTTATGAATTTTAATTTGTCAAATATACTATATATGATAACTTTCTCTAAGTATAAACAAAATATCCTTAATCAATTATCAAGATATATATTTCTATTAATAATTTAATATTAATCAATATATGATTCTTTTAGGTGAAACTCATATATATTCTTGGAATTTCTCAATGGCACAATCTTTCTGTGTCATTCAATTTTATAAATCAAATTTAAAATTACCTCTCTCTCAAATATAAAATCCTAAAACTCAATTCAAAATTAATAGTTGATTAAGTATTAAGAAGATGATAATAATTGTACAAGAATACATAAGATAATAATAACAAGAATTATGATACCTTTAGTACATAATACATTGGAAAAGGTTAATTAATGTTCGATTGACTTTTTGATACTTCAATTTTTTTTAAAAAAAAATCTAAATAAATATGTGAATATTAATTCTATTGAAAACCTTAACATCTTAAAAAAATCAAGTTTACTACGTACTGCACTAAATTTATATATATAATATATAAAATAGGAAGTGTTTACAGTATGATATAATTTATGTCTAGTACAAATATATATACTCTTAAATCAAACAAATTTAAGAATTTAATCCAGATTTTTTTTATGATAATGTCCTTTGTAGTTATAATAAAATATTTGTATGTTTTCAATTTTATTTTTTTTTTAAATATTTTATAATACTGAAAATAAAATTTAGTCAAGATGTTACTTTGTGCACACTTTTTTAAGAAGCTATTTTAAAATTTAAATTCCAAAGTGGGCTAAATTATAGTAAATCCTATCATAAAATATATTCAGAATTAAAATAAATAAATATATGAGAGTAAATTGCTCCTTGCTCCTTCGGGTTAATAGTAGTTGTATAATGTATGTATATATTACAAAATATCTTTTAATTATATATAATATTTTATATAGTTAGATTTTGATATTTATTATCTGATTTAATTTTTAATTAATTAGTTATCTCACCTATAAAAATAAGGTTCAGGAGCTTTTTATTTATTTTGTGCAAATAGCAAATTTTATCTAAAAAAAAAAAGTGGAGAGAGCTTAAAAGTCGATTTCTCATTCTGAAACAATTACTGAAATTGAAACTTAAAAATCAATAACGAAAAGTATTTCAATTCTTTTATTCTTTTATTACATGTATGGTTTCAATATGTCTATTTTTTTTTTATTTAAGCGTTTATATATTACAACATGTTTTACCTGGGACTCGAACCCAGGACCTCTAACACTCACACACCCATCTATGATTACTTGAGCTAAGTTTCAATATGTTTATAATTATTCTGTTTTACATATCTATACTTTATTTTTGATATCAAATTTAATTCTAAAGTATAAATATACATGTAGTCTTATTGAATGGGTGGTACGTACGTAGACAAATAGTGTTAAAAGTAGTTTTTATGTTTATGCATTACAAATAAAGAGATACCTAAAAAAACAAAAGTGGTATTAATAATGGTTTGGTCATCAAATCATAAATAGCCAATTAATTAATTAATTGGGCATTAAGTATTATAAAGCAGAAACAAGGCAATAATAGCTGTGTCTCTGACTGGTCACTATAGTACATATATATATATATATATAAATACACATTAATTATTTGTACGTACTTAATGGAACTAATTTTATATGTTAATTAACACGCCTAATAGCTTTTTCTAATAATCAGGCCGAGCCCTATAATTACTAATTACTGCTTCGTTGCATCATTAATTACCAATACTTGTAATTAAGTAGCTATATATCCAGCATTATTCCTATTAGCTACTAGTATGTCATATTATTATTTGGTTTATTCTCTACCAATTATTATATTTAATTATATAAAAAATTTACTTTTTTTTTGAAAGAACTTTTGGTTCAATTAATTAGACAAAACGATGGGAATCACAGGGGATAAAAAATTTACTTAATTGCAACAATAATAATATTGCTACTATAAGACACAAGTAGTATACAACAGCGCTCTATACACCTCCAAAATACAACTAATTATAATACAAAAAAAATATCATCATAAATAATGAGAATAAAAATAATGTTCTCACTTAAAAAAAATCTAATTATTTATGATAATTTAAAGAGTTTTTTTTTAACTTTTTGTTTGCAGCAAACACATAGAACACAGTTACGAAAATAAGTCAAATATATTATATATAATTTGACTCAAATTTTAAATATATTCTTTCTTTCTCTTACAGTCAAATAAAATATTATACCTAGGAATGCCTTTATCATAAATTTATTCGTTTACGAATATATATATTTTTAAACGGATATTTGTTAAGGAATTTAAAATAATCATAATTATTCCTAATTTGAAAGAACTGATTAAGTTACTAACTGATTTTGTATATGCTCTTAAAAATGAAAAAAATGTTAAAGATATTATATAATTAAGTATTAGATCTTATATAATTTAATATAATAATTTTTAGTGAGTATAAGATAATAATACGATTATTTTTTTAAGATATCTAATCATAATGCTAAAAAAAAAGTCTAATAATTAGGTCAAAAGGAAAAATAAACCATTAAAGGCAATTAGAAGTGATTGGACTGGCTTTTGATGATATTGGCTCATCTATGTAGAATAATATTATTGCTTATTTTCTACTATTAATATGTTGAAAGAAGGTAAACCTTGTTCAATCATGTACTTGCCATTCTAATCAAAGCAAAAAAAGTCCAATAATTAGGTTATTATATATAAATGTAGATAGTATATGTAATTTGAGTGGTTCATCAGTAGAAAGTGTGATTTTAATTTTTATTATAAGGAAAATAGAAAGTGTGATTTGGGGTTATCACACACCACTAAAATGATTAGTAATAGTTTAATTTTTTTAGTTGTTATTTTTAAACAATTTACTTTAGCTTTCAAAAATGAATAGAAAACAATCCATCTTTATATATAATATATGTATATACGTAAATAATTTGCAGTATAAATATACTTAAATTTTAATTTTCGGTTACAAATAAATATCTAAATTTAATTTTCTGTAGAAATAATACTTAAATTATATTTCTGTAACTTAGTACCTAACCGTAAAATGTCAAGTCACTATCTACATGTCATTTTTTTCTTGATATATTTAAACTATCTTTTAAAAAAATAAAATAAAATAACTGAACCAATTAGAGATTACTACATGACAATTTACTTAATACTTAATATCTACGTACTGTGACAGTCAGTAGTCCCGTGATCCGTAAGGGGAAATACCGGGTAAGCTGTGCAATCCCACATCACCTGGGGAAGGTCAAGTGTGATGATTCGGAGACTGTGTAGGTATGGGACTACACAGTTGAAGAGAGCTTAAATGGATTGATTGGTACTACCTATATCAACAAGGTGCATCTTGTTTTTCGGTAGCCCGTCTCGAAAGAACTCCACAGTTAAGCGAGCTTGACTTGGGAGCGATTTCAGGATGGGTGACCTCCTGGGAAGTTTTCCCAGGAAGCATGCGAGTGAGGACAAAGCCCGCTGGAAACACTCGTGTTGGTCTGTAGGGCCAGTCGTCAATCCACGAAGCAGCCAGAGTGGCGTACTCGTGTATAAGAGCCATTATTCTGTGGGTGGAAGGACCCAATGGAGGCTTGAAGCGGGGACGTTACAAATGGTATCAGAGCCTTGACCCAGCCGGAAGTGTGGTCGACGAGGACGTCGGACCCTGTAAGGGGGGGGTGATTGTGACAGTCAGTAGTCCCGTGATCCGTAAGGGGAAATACCGGGTAAGCTGTGCAATCCCACATCGCCTGGGGAAGGTCAAGTGTGATGATTCGGAGACTGTGTAGGTATGGGACTACACAGTTGAAGAGAGCTTAAATGGATGTACTACCTATATCAACAAGGTGCATCTTGTTTTTCGGTAGCCCATCTCGAAAGAACTCCACAGTTAAGCGAGCTTGACTTGGGAGCGATTTCAGGATGGGTGACCTCCTGGGAAGTTTTCCCAGGAAGCGTGCGAGTGAGGACAAAGCCCGCTGGAAACACTCGTATTGGTCTGTAGGGCCAGTCGTCAATCCACAAAGCAGCCAGAGTGGCGTACTCGTGTATAAGAGCCATTATTATGTGGGTGGAAGGACCCAATGGAGGCTTGAAGCGGGGACGTTACACGTACCTACAGAAGTTTTAGAATTATAACTTAAATATTATTACTGCTAAAAATTAAACTTAGGTATTTATTCACAATCGAAAGTTAAACTTAGATATTTATGCCGCAGATTACTCTATATATAGGTGCACTCTTAATGGGTATCACTCATGAATGAGTAAAATTAGAAAAATTTAAGTTTTTATGCTTAACTTTTCCATCTAATTAAAAAAATATTTTATTTTTACATCATATGGGTTGAGTTGTTCCGATGAAAGAAAAATTAGCCAAAAAAAAAAAGATAAGAAAAAATTAAATTTTACTTAAATATTTTTATATGAATATATTTTTGATATAGTGTAAAAAAAAAAAAAATGTATTCTGATATATATTATTTAATCATCTAAATTAATATAGAAATTTAAATTTATGTTTTATCAAAAATAAAAAAAATTTATACTAATTTGGTGTGAATTCTTTACTAATAAAACACTAACGTTTGGTTGGGAGGAATAAAAATATAGGAATAGGAATGCGAATGGGAATTGGAATAGGAATGGAATGGAATAAAATTTAAAATGGATAAAAAAAATTGATAAAAAAATAATTAATTTTTTTTTCTTGTTACATTGGAATGGTCATTCCTTCCTTTTTAAAATGGAATAGTCATTCCACCAAAATGGTGGAAAGAGCATTCCATTGGAATGCCATTCCAATACTTTAAAATGCAACCAAACAAAGGAATGGAATGAAAATTATTTCCTTTTCATTCCATTCTATTTCATTACCTACAACCAAACGCCACCTAAATTTAATGAGATTTTACATTAAATTCATTCCAACAACGCTCTAAAACTTATTTTATTTATAACATATTGTCTGACTATAGTGTCTCACTATTATTAGTGTGACACTATATATAAACTACACTAAATCTTTTTCTATTAGTTTTTAATCTTTAAATAATATATTTATACTTAAATTTTTTGTATATTTATTATTGGGTTTATTTATAATTTAATAAAATAATATAGTAATAAAGAATATAATTTTAGTATACTTTTTAGAGTTGTGATTGAAACAGAAAAAAATTTAATGCCAAACTTTTATCATTTTTGTGTTGATTTAACACTAAATTTAACATTTATCATTGTAGTTGTCCTAAGAGATGTTCATGTCTAATTACTAAAGCTCTATCAAGTGGTGTTGCCCTAAGAGATATTCTTATCATAAGTCTGTTGTTGACTTTCATGTGTTTTGGCTATCCCACAATGCTAATATGGTTATTCACGAGTTAGCGGTTTAGGCTGCATCTTACAATGTTGCTCGACGCCGGTGCCTGTACTGAAAGGGAAATAGCACCTCTTTTGTTGCTACTACAAACTTTTTCTGGTTTTATGAGGTCTATCAAACTATATTAGAAGAATATAAATAAAAATAAAAGGTTGTGAAAGATTTTCATAAATTTAGTCATATGGAATATGTTGTAAATTGTGTGGTACCAAAAAGTTAATGTTTATACTTTATAGTTGAGTTGGGATATGTAATTAGAAATTGGGTGTGATAGCGTGTGAAACACATTCATTCATGAACAATTTATGATTTTTTTAACCTTCCCAATGAGATGACACACCAAACCAAACACTCATTTTCCCCTAATACACAACTTCTTCTTCTTCTTCTTCTTGTTATGGGAAACTAGTAAATTACCACCACCAAAAAAAGTCAATCAGTTAAAAATTGTGAAAAGTAATTACTTTCTCTGAAATTTCGTCCACAAATAAAAAAGAAACTACTCATCAAATTTTCTTAAAAGTGAACTTAGAAAATGATTCTCTCTTTATAAATTTCTTCTTTTTACAAAATCAAACCAAAGTCAGCTTTGTTATCACCAAAAAATAGAATTTAAAGAAAGTTGAATTTTCTTTTCTTTTCTCCTTACATTCCCCAAAACTCCACCGACCTTATATACAAATTAGATTTTACATTTTCCCAAGAAAAAATTAGAAAGCGTGGTCTTTGACATTGTTCATTTTAAGTATTAAATAATAATTAACAAACTAACCAATTAAAAAAAATACTAATTAGAATTTTTTGCCTCAAATTTTATCAATTGGTTATGGTGGTACTCAATACTTTCTAAAATATAGTAACTTATAATTAGTTATTCATGAATTTTTTTATATTAAACTATATAGAACTGAATATTTAATTACATTAATATTATTTTTTTTGTACTAAATCATAACCTTTAATTTTTGAAACCTCTTAAAAATCTCTTTAAACTATTAAAATTATTAGTTTAAAAATTTTTATCTAATTTTAATAATATTAAGGATGTACTAAATTGTACTTTTAAATTTTTATCCATATCATATTTTTATTATTAATAAAATTAAATGAAAATTCTTTAATTTAATAATTTCAATAATTTTATGAAATTTTTAACAACCTGAAATATTCAGAGACATTCTGAAAGTTTCTCAAAAAAAAAAATTATTTAGCCTTAAATAAAACTATAAATAAAGACGTAAACTTTCAATTTGACCCAATTTTCTTCATCTCCTCTAGTGCGCATAGAAAAAAGGAAACCCCAAAACACAGACCTCCCAACTTATATAAATACAAAATTATATTAATGTATATATTATTATTATGTTAATTGTGTAATTAATCTTTTGTTATTATGTCGATCATATTCAGTCTCATAGACATAACGGTCCTGAGAGTATTCCTAGGCTCTAAGCAACCTAATAAGCTAAGGATTAGTTCTAATAACCAAAAACCAAGTTCGCTGACAAGTTCTTTTCCAATACGTGATTTTTGCTTGTAAATCCCACCTCACCTCAAAATATTCCCCCAAATTAGGTCTCATTTCAACCTCACTCAATTCTTTCCCATGCACAAGTTTTTGCTCTCATAATCTCTTCTCTACTATTTTTACAGCTTACCTGTCTCTGTTTTCACTTTTGAAAATTTCAACCTTGGAATCAAACTGCCTATCGACTAATCTCTCTTCTCTTCTCTTTTTTTGCTTCAGAATGAAATAATAATTAAAGACACTAAATGAAGATGGATTTAATTGATGATGGGTGGCCCAATATTCAAGTTTGTATTTCTGTACATAGTTTGATTTTGTGAACATGGCATCTACTGCTACTCCTACTGCTATTACTACTAATAAAAATCATGCCTTTTTTCGTACAAAGATGCCTCTTTTTTCTTTTTCCTCTTTTTGGGTCACTATTTCCTCTCTCTTACTCACTCTCTTCAGATTCTTCCCCAAGTTTTTTCACAGGTAAACCAACTGTTCTTCTGATCTTTGTGTTCATAATTCTTTTACTGTTTATTCTATTATTCATGTGGGGTTTTCTTGTTTTTTTTTTAGATATATTGAAAACGATTCTACCCAGATGAACAATTCTTCTAAAGCTGAGTACCAAATTGGTTCGAGTCTTATTGAGCCAGAAAAAGATGAAGATTTGGATGATTCGTTGGAAGATTCAAAACCCCATTTTGGTTTCACATTTAAGTTTCCAACATATGAAGAATTCAGTAAAAGCCATGGTGATTTTGCCAGCTCGAGTGGGAACCAGTTTTGTTCTGAGGAACCAGAAGTGAAAGTTTTTAGCAACAAATATGATTTTGTTTCTGGTGAAAACCTTAGCTTTTTCGTTGAAGAAGCTAAAGTTTCAAACTTTTTTATCAAGGAGTTATTTGCAGACTCTAATGGAGATTCTTCATTGAAACTTGGTGAGGTTATTGATTCTGGGTTCTTGTCTGAAAACGATTTTGGGAAACAAGAAGAGGTTAATGTCATTAAAGAAGATTCTTCTAATTCTGGGAAAGTTGATTCAGAGAATGACAGAGAAAACAATTCTCAAAAGGTACAAGAAATTAATGAGGAGAAAGGAGAGAAGTTTTTGTCAGAAAGTAACTATATGTGTTCAGATTCTGACTCGGATTCCATTACTTCGAGCCATGAATTCTCATTTATGAGTCAATTTATTGATTCAACAACTGATAGTTTTCTCTCAGATATGGATTTTGAAATTGAAGGTGGGAACTTTGAGTCAAAAAATGGCGAGTTAGATTCCAATGATGATGAAGATGAAGACATTCTTGGTGAGCTTAGGAAATTAGTGGAGTCCCAAACAGAGGAATTGGGAGCCAAACAGGGGAATGTGGAAGACAATTCTGAAAATGGTTCAATTAATGATAATGGTAATGAGGATTCGAATGGATTGGAATCGTTATGGGAACATCAAGAATTGGTTGAGCAGCTGAAAATGGAGCTTAGAAAGGTGAAAGCCACAGGACTTCCTACCATTCTTGAAGAATCTGAATCACCAAAGATAACAGAGGATTTGAAGCCATGGAAGATGATTGATGAGAAGTTTAACCATGGTGATAAATTGAATGAGCTTCATAAGTTTTATAAGAGTTACAGAGAACGTATGAGGAAACTAGATATTCTTAATTACCAGAAGATGTACGCATTAGGTCAGTCAAAGTTTCTTACTTATGTCTTTTTTGTTTTCATCTAATATCTCTATTATTTTTACTATTATTACATTTTGGAATATGGGATTTACAAAATTATCCATCCATTTTGTTTTTGTCAAATGATAAACAAAACAATAACTTGAGCTCAATTTAAAGATAATTTTTAGTATGAACAAATGAATAAAATATAACTAGATTTGTCGTTACATATCTAAATAGAGTTATTATTAAATTTTATTTTGATAAAAAATTATTCTATGTAATATTTTAAAAAATAAAAGATTTAATTTATGATAGAGAGTGTCTAAAATAATATTTACCGAACTATATATATATATATATATATATATGCTGCCTTTTTCATCTTTATGGCATAATAAAATGGTATGATTATCACAACTTACCTATGTTGGGGAAAGTTGGGCCCACTCAATCTAGTTAGTTGGCAATTCTATATGTAATTGTAGCTGTTTTTTCTTTCTTATCTCAATTTAGAGTTATTATAGTTTTTAGGTTGGAAGAAGTAGATAGATATATATAAACATTGTGAGCTTGTTTTGTGTACTTTATAACTTTTTAAGAAAATGTTTTTGTGATACAACTCAACCAAACCAAAGTACTTGTGATTTCATTCATAGACTAGAAACCCCATTAAAACATGACATTTTATTCCTAGGTGTAAATTTAAGCTTAGTAGTTGAAGAAGGTAGAAATTCTTTCATTTAAAAAGCTTTAGTCTTTATGGTATGGAGCCTTTACCTAACTCTGAATTCTCTGTCACCATGATAATAATGCTAGTAGTGCCCCTAATAAGCTTTTCTCATTCTTTATTGTTTTTCTTTTTGTACCTTTGCTATTAAAGTCACTTTTTTTTGGGCTTTATGCTTATTTATGCATACACAAAAGTGTATGTTGCCAATTATAACTCTCTACCCCATTAGAGCCCATGTCTAAAAGAAATGCTAAAGGACGCTGCCTAGTTTCACTATTGGTACAATTTAATATCGAGTGAAACTTATTTTAACCCCATATCTAATTTTGTATCATGAACAATCAATAGGCTTTCTTCAATCAAAGGACCCACTTCACTCACTATGGAGCCCCAAGTCTTCAACTTTCTGGAGACACAAAAGAAAAAAGCCTCATTCGGACCAAATGGTGAAGTTCATACGCGAATTGCAGACCGATTTGGAAATGGTTTACGTTGGACATTTGTGTCTTTCATGGGAATTCCTTCAATGGCAATACGAAAAGGCTTTCGAGATATGGGAAGCTGATCCTTACGTGTGGCGCCAATACAATGAAGTTGCCAATGAATTTCAACAATTTCAGGTTCTCTTACACAGGTTTGTAGAGAATGAACCTTTTCAAGGTCCAAGAGTTGAGAATTATGTCAAGAATAGATGTGTTATGAAAAATCTTCTTCAAGTACCTGTCATAAGAGGTGAGAGTACTTAATATAATAGTTTTCATTTGAACTTGTGTTAGAATGATATTATTATAGCTTTAGCTTAATTGGGGTATGTTTAAAACATTATGCAGAAGACTCAAAAGAAAGAAAAAGAGCAAGAAGTAAAGGAAAAGATAGTGATGCAATTACAAGTGACATGGTATTAGAGATTTTGGAAGAATCAATAAGAACCATTTGGAGATTCATAAAGGCTGATAAGTTTACTCACAATTTGGTTCCGAAAAATCGTAGAGGAGGAACTCAAGTAGAGCTTCATGACCCTGCAGATTCTGATCTTTTAGTAACTGTTCAAACAGAGCTCCAAAAGGTAATTTTGGTTTTACTTTTTGTTAATTGTTTGGCTATGAGAATGAAAAGTGAAAAGTTCAATTTGTTATAGGGATATTTTCGTAAATATTTAAAAAAAATCGAAAAAAATTATAAAAATATGGTTGTACGAAATTTATTTTTATGTTGTAATCTTGTTTGTATTGTGTTTTATACAGAAAGACAAGAAACTTAAAGAGGTATTGAGGAGTGGGCATTGCATACTTAAGAAATTCCAAAAGCAGGAAGATGATGGCTCAGATCACCTTTACTTCTTCTCTCAAGTAGATATGAGATTAGTGTGTAGAGTTCTAAACATGTCAAAGATAACGACTGATCAACTTGTTTGGTGTCACAATAAGCTAAGCAAGATCAATTTTGTTAAGAGAAAAATACATGTAGAACCTTCATTTTTGTTATTTCCTTGCTGAATGTTAATAAAAAAGTTTTTTAACTTTCGAGTAAATATTATTTTAGACCCTAAGTTGATTTTTTGTCAAATTAAAATTAACGCTAATTAGAATTGTTACCCTCTGAACTTTTACATGTACCAAATCATGTATCTTGAACTTTTCATGTCGGTAAAAATTACCCTCGAACTATTGAAATTGTTAGATTTAAAGATTTCTGTCCAATTTCATTCAATTTTACTTATATGACAATTATTCATTTATTAAATCATGTCCTCCGAACTTCGATATCTACTAAATCATGCCCCTAAACTTTCAAAAATATAAAATTGTGCCCCCTAAATTTGCATTCACGTCAGACTTTGTTTAGTATAATTAGACAAAAGTTTTTAAATCTAACAATCTTAATAACTTAGGGGAATTTTTAACGACATGAAAAATTCAAGAGGTATGATTTGGTACATGTCAAAGTTTAGGGGACAAACATTTAAATTAGCCTAAAATTAATAATAATCTGATCAAAAGTTATTATAACAAGATTGAGTATATTTTATGCATCTATTTATATGTTAGAAATTGTTTTCAAGTTAGTTATATTTAAAAAAAAAATATATATCGAAAATTAAATTTAGGTATTATTTTGCACCATTTTAAAAAATACGAATTTTTTTTTATCATTTAACAAAATAAAAAATCTATAGTGTCAATTTTTAAAAATAATGATTTGTATTGATCCTTAATTGTTTAGCTCCAATATCCTTATCTTAAATATTCATTATTCAAATGTATGTGTCCCATTAAGAAACTCACAAGAACACCACCACCACACACGAGTCTTTGCTTAATATTGAAACCTCATAACAATTGTGAATACTTTGACCACATTTATAATGCAATATAGTTCCACCTTTGATGTGCTCTGTTTACTATTTGGCACAATAGAATAATGTGGTTAGAGATTGAATTTGGTGATTAGTCATGCGCAAGTGCAAGTGCAACAGCCTGAAAATTGATTTTACACTTAGAAAAGAAAAAGATAGAATGGGAATTCATTGTTTGTTTGTTTGCCTATTCTTTTAGTGGGATGCCCTTTTGAATTAATAAATATCATGGGAGTAGTGATTATTGATTTTTGAGAGTGAGATTTCTATTGACTTGGAACAAATACAAATATTCTTTTTGTTTGTTTCTATGTCTTTTTTTTAATGAGTATATTTTTATTTTCAGAAGGTTTCAAATGTGTTCCTTTCAAGTTTCAAGTAATAAATAAGAGACTTTTCTATTTTTATTAAATAAAATTATTTATAAATTTTAGAATTAATTTTGGTTATTTTATAACTTAAAAAGTATATTTTCATTCATTTGATTTTATTATTGGGATAGTGAAATTTCAATATTTTAATATTTTAGACATGTTTTTCATTAAAAAAACAAAAAGGTATTTTTTTTAATGCAAAATAGTAATTGGGTATTTAATTTCTATGCTTAACCAACTTGTATTTTTCTTATAACTATTGGGTACAAATATCTCTCATTATAATATAAAAAATCTATATTTTACCAAAATTTATATAAAAAAGGACAAATAATGCTTATATTAAAACTAATATAAGAGTCTTGTTGTGTTTTAAATTATACTTGATTTTAGTATTTAAAATTTTATATTTTATTTTAATTTTGTTAAAAGATTATTTCATGAGTAAAATTGTTTATCCTATGTGAAAATCTAAGGTTGATGTACGTTTGTTCACTTGGTCCAATCCAATATTATATTCTATTTATACATGTTTTGTATAATTACAAGAGAAACATTTATTTATAGCTAATAAATTAAAATTATGTCTTAGTTATAAATTTTTCTATTGTCTTTTCTTTAATATTAAATTAAGATAAACATCCTAATCAAATATTCCATGTCCACAATCTTTCACACGCTAACTCCTCCTCCTTTGTCCTCTACTTATAAAAAAAAAAGGTGTAATCTTTATCAAAATGAACCCACTTGGACTTAGGTAAATTTAAATTAAATAACATTCCCATTCCCATCAACAAATATTTTTCAAAGGAGTTTATTATCTATGTCGTATCAAATGATCAGATCTCTTGGGTTGTTTCCTCAACACCAATCTAATCTAAAAGTCTTTCCTAACAACTATGATGTCGTTTTGTTAAGCCGTTATAAGAACTTCGGCGTCGTTTAGTCGCAACAACTTTGATGTCGGTTTTCCATATTTCCTCATAAAACGACATGTCGTTTAAACATCCCCGCCTCACTATGAAAGTATGCTATTATTCTCAAGAGGATTTGAGGGTTATGAACTCTTTTCCTCTAAAGTTATAGGAAGCTCCAAACTGTCACTGGCCCTCTGAATCTTTAAAATTACTTGGTCACCAACATTATAGTCATCCAATGCTTTGTACAATTCTGCTTTGTTTTTTACCTAAACACAAATAATTTTTGTTATTTTAGAAATTTTATGGATCACTAGACTAATGCTGCAAACACTAGCCAAATTACAAAACAATAGCTTACAGGTTTGTTGTCAACTGCTACAATGATATCCCCGAGTACAATGCTACCGGCGAAGCCCCTTGTGGTCGGAAGTAGCCCTGCTTTGGCAGCCACACTGTTTCCCGGTACCTATCATATGGCCACAGTACAAAAAATTTATGCAGGAATTGCAGTAATGTTTAGGGTGCGTTTGGAATGGAAGTAAACCTAGTAATTACGCTATATTTTAAAATACAGGTGTTTGAATATGAGATGGCAATTACTTATGAATTCTAAATGTCTTGTTTGGAAAAATAGTTGGTAATTACAGAGAAATAGCACTTAAGGTTTAAAATGGAAACACCGATTCTCATGGGGGTATGAGAATTGAAAAGTGTAATTGAAACACTTGACTTACCTCCAATTACACAATTACAGTATAATTACGTGATCAAATAAACATGCAAAACTATTTAATTACCTTCAATTATATTGAATTTCCAAACGCGCTGTTAAGTAATAAGCAATAAGAAAGATGGTAGACCAAAATGAGAACTCAACAGGAATACCTGTAGAACAAGAGCTCCATATCGAACATTGAGCTGATTTGCAATCAGATCAGGAGCAATCTCTATATTCAAACCAGCTCGAAAAGCCTAATGGATTTGAACAAGAAATATGTAAGTAGAAACTTCCATACACTGAGAAATTCTTTACAATGAAAAATACTCACTTTGCCAAATTGAATTAGTTGGGGGACAATCTTGGCTACAGTTGAGGATTGAATGGCAAACCCTACCCCTGCTGAAGTTCCTGCAACACATTAAGGCGAAAAAGTTTTTAGAAAACGTTACAATGTGAAAACCCGAAAGAAAACTGAATGAAGAGGAGACTAAACCTACCAGTTTGCGTAAATATTGCAGTGTTAATCCCTATTAAATTTCCTTTGGAATCCAATAGGGGTCCTCCACTGTCACAGTTATAGAAGAATGAAAACGAATTTGGATCAAAGCAAGGAGAATTGACAGTTTAAAGTTTAAAGCTTCAATCAAAAAATTAGCAGCAAACCTGTTCCCGGGATTGATGGCTGCATCTGTTTGAATTCCACCGCTAATTGTGACTCCAGCTTGACTGAAAATGTCTCGGTTCAGCCCACTGATGACTCCAACAGTGAGGGTATGATCAAAACCAAATGGATTTCCAATCGCCAAGCATTGTTGACCGACTTTCAGTGAAGATGACTGCCCCACAAGGATTGGCTTTAACAGATCGTCAGGGGCTTCAACCTAGCAATTCGTAGAAAATGGTACATCATTATATTTTTCATGTTACTACATATTTATGTCAATTGAATTTTCCTCAGCCAACACTTTGCAGGAAACAGTGATGATTATCAATTCCTTCCTAAATAAGTTCATTTCTTAGAATAAAGATCCAACTCGAATATTAACAAAATTGAATCAGACAAATGGATTGATGAGATAAATAGATGCACCAAGCTAAAATCATAACCAGGATTTAAGAAAATTAAGTGTTTCTTGATACACACATGTTGGATACAGATTATACTTCAATCAAATAAAGTTCAACGAATCGGTTCAGCACTGATAAGAATCACGAGATTTCATCTGAAAATCAATTGGTGATGAGTGGAGCAGCCCATGTCTTTATATAAATAGGGCTCAATATTATTACATTTAATCCATGTGGGACAATGTTGTTCAATAAGAGAAAGCAACAAGATAAATACATACCTTCAAAACAGCAAGATCCTTGGCACGATCAGCGCCAATCAACTTGCCCTCAAAATTTTTTTGTACCCTTTGAAAACATAAAAGAAGAGAGAAAAGGAATCATGAAATTGATGAAACAAAACTCAAATAAAACAAATAAGCAAGTCTAAGATGCACTGTTTTTCTCACCCATCTGATGTTAAAATATTAACTCGTGCAACAACCTCCCCAGGGCTTGGATTTCTAGTGAGGGCATTGCCAATCACTAGCAATAAAGGAGAATAATGTCAATAAGATATCACAGTACTAAAATAATCCATTGGCATCAGATTAAATTTGAACAAACTTTGCATAACAGACATACAAGGTCTGACCCTTTTGGCAAACTCCCCAATCCCAAAAATTGTTAAAAGAGAAAAACCGAAAGAAAGGAAGAAGGAAAGATGTTCCTTTGCCAGCTTTTACCATGATAATTTGTCACAATATGTCCTTCTCTATCCCAAACTACTCCAGAACCATTTCCTTCTGGAATCTGTCAATACATGATAATTTGTTACTATTGAAGCTATAAAAATAAAAGAGAAAAGAAAAAAAAAAGTTAATTAAGATTTCTATCCCATCTTGAAATTTTTAGGCCGTTAAAAGTTCCTCCGAATTATTGAAATTGTTGGATTCAATGACTTTTATCCAATTTTACTAACCTAAGCCTAACGTTAATAAAAGTTCAGGGGGCACACGATTGATAGATATCAAAATTTGGGGGGCGTGATTTAGTACAGACAATTGCCGCGTCAGTAAAATTGAACAGAATTGGATCTCAATAGTTTGGGGCAAATTTTTGATGGCTTGAAAAATTTGGGAGATATGATTTGGTACTTGTCAAAATTCAGAGGAGCAAAAATACTAATTAGCCAAAAAGAAAAAGAAGAAAGACAATGATGATCATTTTGGTACCAAATTATAAATACCTCAACTGCACCAGTTACATTAAGTTGAGGGCGCAATGTTACATCAAAAATGTTGACAACAGAGTATGTGTTTTTCTCAAAGAGTTGGACAATTCTGTTCTGTACATTACACACATCAACAACACCACAATTACATCAGACAAAAAACTTCAATAAGACACCTGCTGTGATCAGAATGAAACTAAACATAATAAAATTGATATGATGAACCTCAGTAGGGAAGAGTTCCCCGGAAGCAATGACAGTAGGAGTAACTTCATCAATGGTTACAGTTGGATCTCCTAAAGCTTGAGCTGAAAATCCGTACATAACAATCTAAGAAGCAAGTTTTTTCAATTGGCTAATAATTAAGAAAACCAAAATCCAAATTATACCATATTTGACTCTGTGTTTTACCAATGTTACTGATTAGATTCTGTTTTGTTAAATGAGAATTTGGACCCAGAAGTGTTACGACAAAGTTGACACATTCTCCATCTGTTGTTCGTGCTAGAAATTATCTAAGTTTATTATGTATTAACCCTTTTATAATTACCAATTCATTTGCTTAAACAACCATATCACCATAGAGATAATTTAATGAAGCAAAAGATAAAGTAAAAGGCTCAAAAGTGGTGAGCAGACCTGCTAAGTACCTTGAGGAATGAAAAAAAGAATACAAAAACAAAGTGGAGAACAATGCACGCCTTGAAGTGAAAGGAGTAATCTTCATCAACAATTGGCTCAAATCCTTTGTGGGATTTTCAACACTGAAAAAACCAAATCAAAAGTTAAAAGCTTTAGAATCAAAGCAAGCAAACAACCAAAAAAAAAAAGCTTCATAACAAATGAAAAGTAAAAGCTTCACCTTTGAATGGATATTGGACTGAGTGAAGGAACATCAATGGAAGAGGAGGAGGAAGAAGAGACGCCATTGAAGCAGAGTTGTCTACGACCCAAGTAGTGGTTTTGGGAAACACGTGATGAGATTACATGGAATTGTAGAGGGCATGCCAACAAGACCATCTTTTTTTTTTCTCTTTCTTGAAAGGAACCAAAGAAGTATAGTGTAGACTCTGTAGAGGGGCAGATAAGGGGTGGTCTGGTCGAGACTTTCTCGACTCCAGTCCTGTCCCTGTGTTTTTGGTTCTCTCTCATCTCACCATTCTATTATACTCTGATTTAGTTTCAATATTCATATATTATAATTTGCAATTAGAGGACATAAGGTCAAGATGGCCGAGTTGGTCTAAGGCGCCAGTTTCAGGTACTGGTCCGAAAGGGCATGGGTTCGAATCCCATTCTTGACATAAAAATCTTTTTTATTTTTTAAATTATTATTTAGTTTATGACAAAGTGGAGATTATTATTAGAAGTTAATAAGAACTCTCTCTCTTTTTGTTTAAAATAAAAAGAGATAAAAAAATGAAAACGAAAGATAATGAAATTAATCTATATGATGATGATGATATTATTTAATGATAAAATGATCAAAATTTTGTTTTATTAGGCTCTCTGTTTTATGATTGTAAATGCAATTAAAAAGACTTTAATAGAGAGGGGTTTCCTTTCTATGGGTGATTATGATCTATTCTCCATGCCTATCTTCATGATTAACTAAAAATAATTATAATAAGAGTAATATGGCAAATGTCATTGTAAATCATTTATAAAAATTATTGATTGGAGTTTTGTTAACCGGCTACACTCCCTCTTCGGTTCGTACGTAGAGACACTTGGTTAAATTATTTTGAATTCTCTTTGTATTCAAGAAACTCATCTAAGTTTTTTTTTATGATCTTTGTTTACAAACACGAAAAATCAAGTACAACATTTAAGAGAATTAGGCTATTAATTACATCATTTTAGTTTATATGTTTTATTGTTTAGGAATTGAGTAAGTTTACATTAAGACTATGTAGGAGTGAATTTAATTTGAAGAAATTTCAAGATGGATACCTAGGATTAACTTAAATTATGAGTTTTGCTAGACAAAATCTTATTCAAATTGAACTAATATGGCATCTTTGATGTTATTATTTTACTACATATATTAGATAATATTTTGTTATATCTCAAATTTAGATATATAAATTACTTGTTTTAGAACATTTCTTAAATAGTTATGGGGGAGATACATAAGATTTTTTTTTTTTTTTTTTTGACAAATACATAAGATTTGTTCCTACACTATGTGGTATTATTTTAATACTTGTAATTTTTATAAAAATAAGTATGAGACTTTTAAAAATATATTTATGTTATTTTATTAAGTAATTATCACTTTTTAAACGGCAAAAGAAGTTTTCTAGACATTTATAAGTTTAATATTTTTTACTATTTTTTTTTGTAAAATTTATACATATAAATTAATTACACCACATACAATATTTATTCAATTAATAAAATTAATTTTGAGATTAAGGTTTTGTAAAGTTTCGTAGTTTTTAATATTTAAAAATACAGATATGATCTATTATTTAACAAAACACTAGTATGTATATAAGAATTATTTTCTAAATATACAAAAATGGCAAAAAGTTTTACATTTCTACTGATCTACTATTTTTTTTTTATTATTTTTACAGATTTTATATATTTTTTTACAAAAGTACAGCGTTTTTTTTTTTTCTGATATTTTCAAAACTGTTGTTTTAACGTTGCTGTTACGAGAAAGCAAAGTATTTTTTTTGCATCAATACGAAGTGTTATTTTTCTGTTATTTAATTAGAACAATGTTCTTTGGACGTTGCTACTACAGGAAAGCAATATTTCTAAAAAAAAAATAAGTAAAAACTTGTAAAAAAAAATCTGTAAAAATATAAATAAAAAATTTCATTAAAATGTATATATATATATATTATATTTATGTAAATTTCTCATTATATCCATATATAGGTTGATGATATTTTTATTCAAATATCTCAATATGGTATTATTATCGTCAAAGTTAAACTTAAATATTTATTTGTAACTATTTAAACAGTTGGAATTCATATATAGTGTTTTACTTCTCTCGCTTGATCAACATATCACCCTCATTTATACACACATATATAATATTATATATGAACTATTGAAAGAAATCATATTTTTAAAAAGTTCCCAACAATCATATAATAATTTGCATCATTTGTATAACATATACATCGGCTATATATAAATCACACAATTATATAAAATTTTCTCGTAATTAATTTTGATGATTTGAAGTTCCAATAAAAAAAAAAAAATGATTTGAATTAGTTTCCAAAACACCATTTTTGATTTCATTTTATGACATTATTAGACTTTAAATGAAAGTATATATTTTGATTTGATTAATAAATTTATACTCAACTAAACCCTTAAAAATCTGTGTATTAAGTGGACTTGAAAGCAACAAACATATGCTTTTCATTAATGTTGTCAATAGAAGGAGTATCGAAAACCAAGTTTTATCATTTCTGACATTTAAATTTATCATGTGTGTTAAAAAAATTTAATTATATTTTTTATACTGTAAATTATTTAGAATTTTTCAAAAATATATAGAGCATGATATTATAACTATAACAAACATTACTATAAAAAAAAATTGAAAGAAAAATATTTATCAACATGTGTTTTGAAACATAAAAGTTGAGAAAGAAATTGTAATTAACACTCTTTCTCATAGAGTAAATTATTTATTGTCTTTCTTCAAAGTATACAATATGTTTAGTATTATATTAGAGAAATTATGGAGCTACAAAAGCTTAGGTTGTACTCTAAATTTGTAGTATTTATTTATTTATTTATTAATAATATTATTAAGAGTATTGAGTATGAAATAAATGAATGAGTTTGATTTGAACGAGGAAGAAGCTACACACTCCAAGCCCTAGACAAGCTACATGCACAAACAACATTGTATTCTATTATTATTATTATTAGTATTAGTACTAATTAAACTACAAATAGCTAATTATAGTCTTGTATTGTATGTGTAGCTCGACAACAAAGAAAGTTCTATTTGTACTTGAAGTTGAATTTGGTTAATATATTTTCAATAAAATTTAAATACATTTTGTTTATTTTTTTTGAAGTAACATTTAAGTTATTATTGACAATAAAATTATTTATTCTTTACGGTCGATAATAGTAATTAATCCCAATACTTTGTAGCACAACCATCTTTCACTAAAGGTAATTATTTTTTTTGCGGTCGTTTGTATATTTGTACTAGAACTTCTTATTTGATAGAGGTAGTGACCAAGGACGGAAGCAGAAAGGAAATATGGAGACCAATATGTAAATTTATAAAGAAAAATAAACTAAAAAATTATAAGTAAAAAAATTGACCCCCCATATCACCTATCACAATTTTCTCTTCTTTTTTTTTTTAAAAAAAAAAAAGAATATTTAAAATTAATTAAACAAAAACAATTTTTTTTAAAAAAAAAATAGCAATTAAAAACAATAATTATTTTTATTTTTGGAAAAATGATTATATTTTGTATTTAATCAAAAGGTTTTATTATTCAACTAGAGGTCATAACACTTAAATAAAATTTGAAAAATAAAGACAATGTAGATTTGTCAAAGGTGTGTTATATATTAGAGTTAAAAGCAATAAATGTATATTAAGAAGATTGATGAAAAGCATTAATGGGAAATTTGCTTGTGTGAGCATAACATGGTTAATATGAGATTAATGTTCACACATAAAGATGTTAGAAAACTTATTATGTTACAAGAGTAGAGTAGAGTACTTTGACCCAATATTTTCAACTTGGGTAATTACACGAATGGTTTCCAAAACCCAATGCTTCATTTTGAAATAAAAAATCAATAAAAAATGGTAAAATGTATTATTAGTGACTAGTATCTTATTCGTTATTATATTATTGTTAGTGTAATTAATAATCAGGTCTTATATAATTAAAAAAAATATTTTTTAAAAAATATTGCTAACTAATTATAAAGTGTCACTTATTAAATGTGTTGGACACTACTAATACTCAGTAATAATACTCTTCAATCAATATAATATTTTATGGAATTTCACTAGATTTTGGAGTCCCCAATTGCTAAATATTTGACTCTTGATTTTTCAACTATTTATTAATGGCTTCTTTGCTTTGTTATCCATATAGCAGACATGTTTAGCAAACTCATGTGATTAACAATTATTTAAAGAAAAAAAAAAATTGCATCTCTAATTTCTATTTATAGTTATTAGCTAGTGGTTTTTGTTTTTGTTTTTGTTTTATTTAGTTGATTGTAAAATGACAAGAATGTGCATGGATTTAATTGACCAGCACAGTGTAAAAAGATGGGTAGAATTGTCTTTTTAGCATAAATGGAAGTAAAAGTTCAGCTGAGTCCATCACCACTGGAACAAATAAACTGATGAAATTTCAATAAGATCTTAAAAATTAATATTTTCATTAAAAAATATATATATTTTGCTTGAAGAAACTCGATAATTGGATATCCATTTGAGGTGTTTCTTTTTTTTTTTTTTTTTTTTCAAAATTTACATGTTTGTAATATGTACATACATATTTGAGTAGTATAATTTATTCTAAACAAAATGTATAAATTTCTAGCAATACCACTTTTTTGTAACACGTTTACAAATTTGTAAAAACTGTTCCAAATAACTTTAATTCATCATAGGATTAGGAGCATTTGTTCACTCATCAAATTCTTGTTAATTGGTGTTTCTTTGTAACTCTTTCCCCTTTTATAGGTCATTTTATTTTGAGTTTTGGTCTAAAATTTTGATATATAATTCATATTCATGAATCATGATGTCAGATATTGGTACAGTGAACTATCCATTCCAGAAATTTACCTTAAAAATGTAAAAATGCACAAACAGAAACACAACTGTTTGCCTACCCTTGTCATCACCTACACTAACTTTTCATTTGTTTCTTCCTATAATTATTTTTCATTGTAGAACAAAAGAGACAACCTTATATACCTTTTTGTTTGTGAACTCTCATTCCAACTCCAACCTTTTTCTTTCTTGTTATTTTATTTTATGGGAATGTTGTAAATGTGTGAAATAATCTTTAATTTTATATTTTCTCTTCATAAATGGGGCCATAACCTTATAGTCTTGATTTTAGAATAAGTATATCTACAATATTTAATAATTGATTAGCAATTTAAAATTTAATATTAAATTGAACCAATAATAATATCACGATATTTTTGTTTTGCACTTTAAAGTATCCTTTAACCTTTTTTTTTTTTTTTGGAATATATCATAATTTCTGACATGTGCCTATTATTTATTTATGTGATGAAAAATGGAAGGTTTGGAAAGAATGAAATGAAATAGTCAGTTTCTTTGGATCTTGGGAGGTCAAAAATATTAATATATAGTTCTAAAAGGAGGTGTAATTAAATAGAATTTTTTTTTTTTCTTCATAAATACAGAGAATCTATCAATCTATTAATCTCCTATTAGATTGACTCTAAACTTAAAAGCTTTTGTATAGTAAGCTGGTCCACCATATTTTTTTATTATTCATAAAAAAACAAAACTTTATAAAAAAATAATAAAATGATTTAAAAGATCATGACATGGATTCCTTCTTTGTCATATTGTCTTGCTTAAATTGTAGATAAAATATAAGATAAGAGACACTAGAAGAAGAGATTGGTAGTTTTTTTATAGTCCCAACAATATAAATTTCTTATTTTGGAGTCTCTTTACATGATCCTTAATTTGGAAGACATGAACAAACCCCAATAAAAGGGTTTTTTTTATTTATTTATTTAATTAATCAATAAGAGAAATATTCATTAATTAATAACTTCCCATTCTCTCTTGACTTTAGTTCTTAAAATTTAGCTTATTATTAAAGCTCTCTTTTTTCTTAACAAACTCATCCTAAAAGAGAAAGCCTAAGCTTCAAAATCAAACCCCTTTTCAGTATCCATATTAAACCACTTAATATTATTATTAATAACAACTTAAAGGGTAGTCTTTCCTTTACTTTTTTTGATAAAAAAACTCATAAAGTTGTTACCTTTATCAATGGAAGAGAATATTAAGAATAATGAGATTATGTTACCTGGTTTTAGATTTCATCCAACAGATGAGGAGTTAGTTGGGTTTTATCTCAACAGAAAAATTCAACAACATCCTCTTCCTCTGCCTATTGAGCTCATCAAACAAGTTGATATATACAAATATGATCCTTGGGATCTTCCAAGTAAGAAAAGTTCCAACCTTTTTTTGTTCTCTTTAATCATTATTATTATGACTTAAAGTGTGTAAATAATTTGAGTTTTTTTTTTTTGTTTGGTTTAAGAAGACTTGGGAAGTAGTACAGGTGAGAAAGAATGGTATTTCTACTGTCCAAGAGATAGAAAGTACAGAAATAGTGCTAGGCCTAATAGAGTAACTGGAGCTGGGTTTTGGAAAGCAACAGGTACAGATAGGCCTATTTATTCATCTGATGGAACTAAGTGTATTGGGTTGAAAAAATCACTTGTGTTCTATAGAGGCAGAGCTGCTAAAGGCATGAAAACTGATTGGATGATGCATGAGTTTCGTTTGCCTTCTTTGACAGACTCAACAACAACAACAACAACACCATCACCATCTAAGAATCATAAGCTTTTTGATAAAAGCTTTCCTGCCCATGTAAGTAAAAACCAACAAGACTTTTATTATTATCATTACATAGCATTTTTATACTCATTTCTTCCATGTCTATTGTAGTCTCTTAGTCAACTAATAATTTTCAGTTTTTATTTTCCATCTCATGGAAAATCTTTTTCTATCCTATTTGGACAAATATCTCACAATAAACTCTTATGTTCCTTTCGTTACAGTTTTGTATTTCGAAACAAGTTCATGGATAACAAGCCTAAGGGTTTTGCCCGAAAATATATTTTGATTTTTTTTTTGTTTTTCATGGTGGTGTTTTATAAATTTTTGAAAATTTTTGAGTAGTTTATTGTGTCAAAAATAAATTTTAAGTTTTTTGAACACGTGTGATAAATTGAAATATTAATAACTCTGTTTTTGATATTGTAAACCATTTGATATTTTTCAAAAGTTTACATGAATAATATTGTAATTATAACGAAAATTATTATGAAAAAAAATATATTCTGGCACGTGATTATTAGACCAAAAGTTGACTAAAAAAATGTTATAAGTGGTTGTAATTAGGGTGTTTTTTATTTTTATTTTTTGTGTAATGGTCTAATAATGACTACTTCAGGATGCATGGGCTATATGTAGGATATTCAAGAAGACAAACTCAATGGCACAAAGAGCTCTTTCTCATTCTTGGGTGTCTAGTCCTTTACAAGGAATTATTACACCAGGGGACTTACTCATGTCTCAAACTCCAAACTTTACTCATTTTAGTCCTCAAAATATTCACCTACCCAACTCAACACCCACTTTTACAGCTCAAGAAATCTCTCCTTACAAGCCTCCTATTAACTCTTTTCCAAATGGAGAGTTTCCCAATGAATTTATGTTCTCTCCTCCATCAGAGGGACAAACAAAGTCAACAACATTTGACTCAGCTTCCATGCTCTTAATCCCTGAAAGTACAGTAGATGAGTTCAATGGCTTCTCTGTTAATATGCATACAACCATGGAGACAATATCACCAGAAGAAGAAGACTTGAGTGGTTTAAAGAAAAACCCAGAAGAAACTGAGGTCAATAATCAATGGGGAAGCATTAGATCAATTGGATTTCCTTTCAATTTGCCACAAAATGATATTAATTGGAAACCAACTCTGTTTTGGGACACAGAATCACCTAGTGATATAATGTCCACAAGCAAATGTTACAACTAGTTAAAGTTTGATTTTGATGATACAGAAAAATCTTGGGGTACCAAACCGGTACTAGTAATGTAGTGTACTACCCTTTTGAGCCATGAATTAAATTGTTTATGTAAGATAAGATTATTTATTAGGTTCATTAGTACAGTACTACTGGTACCTGTTAGGTACCTTAATTAGATGATTTCTTATCTTATCATAAAAAGCTAATTTTGTGCTTGTTGATTATGTTTTAGAAAAAATATGTTACTGTTTTCTCCTATTCTTGTACAGTTGTTGTCTATATTTGAATGTACATGTTAGGCTATTTATATATTGTGTTTGAGTGTGTTGGTTCAGTTAAATGCATCATTAGAAGTTTTATATATTTATAAAATTTTCAAGAAGAAAAAATAAACCAGCATTTTGTACATAGTGACCAAAAACTAAAGTCCCCCTCCCAAAATTTGTAGAAGCCAGATGTATGTGGCAGTGTATTTATAAAGATAAAGAAAGAAATCATGATGTAACATAGTGTATTTGGTAAGAAAATTGGACAAAGCCTAGCATGAAGATATAGCTAGCAAATCAACAATAATAGAGTTATTAAACTGTTTAAGGAACAAAATCTTAACAACAACTTCAACTAAGAGTCTAATAAGCTACCAGCGATCAAGCATAAAGAAAAAGTGTGAAACATATAAGATTTCCAAACTAAATAAACATCTATAAGAATCCACTTACCAATAGCTATGAATCACCGATCTTTCAATAAAAATTAAAAATTAACAATCTCGTTATTCAAATAGTAAACAAGAAAAATTATTCATTCTGTTTGCTTTAATTAATTTATTTTAAGTTGGGGTTAGTTTTTAAACTTGAAAAAAATCATATTTTAGAAGTATTTGCATAAAAAATAAAAGTCCATTCCCGACCTAAAAATTTTATAAGTTAATGAGTAGAACATTGTTATTAGGCATCAATAATGCACGAAGTAACACCTTAAAAATAGCTAATAATATTCTAAAAAAATTATTACATTAAATCATGTGAAACTAAATAAATACTATATTAATATAGGTGATGTCTTTTAGCATTTCTTTAATGAGTATCTTGAGTTTGTTGACATTTCTATGGGAAATTAACATAATGCACTTAAAATTAGATTTTTTTAAAAAAAAATTTACAAATTCTGTATTTTATAGGTTTTTCACTTATTTTCTATTTTTTTTTAAAAAAAAAATATATTTTCACATTACTACAATGGGAAAGCAATGTGAAAAACAACATTTTATAAAAAATAAGATTCCCTACTTTTGTAAAAAGATAAAAATTAAAATTCGTAATAATGTTAAAAAATTGTAGATCTTTAAAAATATAAAGGTTGTTTGTCTGTGTTTTCAGTTTTTAATTTTCAAAATTGTGTTTTCAAAAATGAGAACAGAAAACAGTTTTTTTATCATTTTAAAAATTTAATGGTGTTTGGCTCAGGTTTTTTAAAACTATTTTTAGATTTTTCTTTACTAAAAAAAATCAATATTCTACATCATACCATGACATGAACCCATCCAATCACAGACCGAATCATAAACCCAAACCCAAACCCGGACCGAGATGATATTTTATTTAAGATTTATAATGTTACTTAGAAAAAAAAAGTTTGCCTGAAAAAGTTATCATTGTTCGGGTCCTGGTCTTAGTCAGGCTGGGATCCGGGGTCGACACCCAGTGTTCGGGCTCTGGGTTCGGGGTCGAGGTCTAGTGTTCGGGCTCTGGGTCCGGGGTCGAGGTCCAGTGTTCGGGCTCTGGGTCCGGGGTCGAGGTCCAGTGTTTAGGCTTTGGGTCCGGGGTCAAGGTCCGGTGTTTGGACTCTGGGTCCGGGGTCTAGGTCCGGTTTGGGTCCGAGTTCGGGTCCTGGGTCTAGGGTCTGGGGTTTGGGGGTCCAAGATTCGAGTTTGGTCTGGGTCGGGGTTCGGGTCCGATTTGGGTCTAAGTTTGGGTCCAGGGTCCAGGGTCCTGGTCTGTGTTTGGGGGTCGAGGTCCGGGTCTAGGTTGAGGTCTGAGTCAGGTTTGGGGTCCAGGGTCCAGGTCGGGGTTGGGGTCTAAATTCGGGTTCGAGTCTAGGTCTAGGGTCTGGGTTTGGGTCCGAGTCAAGTCTGGGTCGGGTCAGGGGTTTGGGGTCTTGGTTTAGGGTCCAGGGTCCAAGTCAAGGTCGGTGTTGGGGTTAGGGTCCGAATCTGGCTTTGGGGTTCGGGTTTAGTTTCAGGTCCGAGCCAGGGTCTGGATCCGAGTTTGAGTTTGAGTCCAGGGTCTAAGCCGGGGTTCGGGGTCCATGGTCCGGGTTAGGGTCCAGGTCGGGTTTGAGGTCTGGGTCTGGCTTCGAGATTCGATTTTTGGAGTCCAGAGCCTGGGGTCTGGGCCTGGGTCTGGGTCTGAGTTCCATGATCTGAATCCAAGGTCCGAGTATGTGAGCAAAAATATAAAATATAATATATTAGATAAAAAACACTATTTTTAAAAATAAGAAACTACATTTTTGATATTTTCTGTTTTTTAATTTTTTAAGTTTAAAAAATTTGGCCATACCACCCTATATTTTTTTTTTCTTTTTGGGTATTTATATATAAAAAAAAAGGGCTATTTACAAAAATATGGGAAAATAAAGATAAGTTTTGATATATATGGCATAAAAACTTAATTACACTAAATATGACATTTTTTAAAAAAACTTACAAATATGGGAAAAAGTCTTGAGTAATGCCATAAAAAACTTAAAATTTGTGTTTCTTTTTATTTATTTTTTCTTTTTTAAAAAAATAAAATACTAAAATAAATAAAAAATGATCTCAACTATAGATATTATTTTTTTTTACAGAAATTAAACTTGTTTTTTTTTTTTTATTTAAACTACTATTTTTTTTCTTTGTTTTTTTGTTAAGAACTAATTATTTCATTAAAAGCAACAGAAAAAAAAAAAACCAGTTTCATCAACATCATCCTGAAGAAAAAACAATATAAAAAGTTATAATCTAAAGATAATATAAACTTTAAAAATCAATTTCATCAACATTGAAAGAAACTATTAATTTCATTAAAAGAATAAAAAAAATAATTTCATTATGTTATTAGAATTTTTTTTCAAGTTACTTTTTTATTATTTTGTTTCTAGGTTGGAAACTTACACTTATATTTTGTTATTAAATTATTGGTAGGCATTATGTGTTGTTTTGATTATATTTGTGATTAGTATTTTTTTTTTTTTTTGTATATTTGTGTGTGTGTATGTTTTTATTTGATTGTACGATGAAGCTTGGTTTCAATTAACTTTATTATTAACATTTGTATTTTGTTATGATTTTTAATAACGTCAAAACTGGTTTCACATGTCGAAACTGGTTTCACATGTTTTAACTATTCTGTAATGGGGTTGCTCAATTTTTATGATATTATTATATATTTTTTCGTTTGTATAAAACCAGTTTTATTATTGTATGATATTTGAACAACAATTTTTATTTTATTTTAATTAATCAGTTTCTGACATACATATTATTTTATTATTTTTATAACTGGTTTTTTAAGTAATTAATTTTTTTTATTGTTGTTCATAATTGAGTTTTATTCAATTTTTTATTAATTTATCTCAAGAAAGCTTGGTTTTTATTTGTTTGTTTTTATTTTGGTTGTTTTACTAACTTGGTTTCTCACATTCCACTTTGTTTTTTTTTATTCTTTTATGGTTTTTATTGCACTTTTGTCTCTTTAATTTTCTTTGTTTCTTTTTTTTCTCTTTGATTTTAATTTGTGATTCTCTTTGTTATATTTGCTGCATATTGTATGTTTAAATTAACTCTAATTTTTGAGCAAGCAAATAAAAAATTAAATGCCAAAATAAAGAATGAAGTTAGAAGTTTGATTATTAGGTATTGATATAAATTTTATATGTTCGAAACTGGTTTTTATATTTAGTATCGTTAATTTGTAAAAGTTTAGTTATTAGGCATTGTGTATTTTTTATTATGTTATTGTTGAAACTATTTTTTTTTTTGCCTCTTTTAATGAAATAATTCGTTTATTTTAATATTGATGAAACTGGTTTTTAAAGTTAGTATCGTCTTTAGATTGTAATTTTTTTCATTATCTTGTTGATGAAACTATTTTTTGTATTCTTTAAATGAAATTATTAGTTTCTTTCAATGTTGATGAAACTAGTTTTTAAAGTTTGGATTCTTTTTAGATTATGATTTTTTATATTTTTTTTCAGGATGATGCGATGAAAGCTTGGTTTTTTTTTTTTTCTGCTGTTTTTAATGGAATAATTAGTTTTTAACAAAAAAAAACGAATAGTAGTTTAAATAAAAAAACAAGTTTAATTTTTGTAAAAAAAAATGAAATATAAAAATGTACACTTATTATATATATTAAGAGAAAAAAATTAGGTTGAGAAAAAAATTGAAAAAAAAAAAAGAGAGACACAAAGAGAAATTAGAAAAAAAAAATAGAGAGAGATAAGCGAAAAAAAGAAAAAAAAAAGTAGCAATTGACTTAAAAGTTGAAAAGAAAAAAGAGAGCCAAAATTGACTAAAAAATATATAAAAAAGACAAAAAAAAAAAACTTTTTGAAGTTTCAATAAGTAAAAAAGAAAAAAAAAATTAATAAAAGTATAAAAGTAAAATGTTCTTGTCAAATTAAAAATGTAATGTTTGAAAAAAAATGTAGTATTTGGTGTAAATTTTTCAAATAAAAAGAAACCCTAAAATGTAAGTGTAAAATAAATTAAAAAAATAAATAAAACTAATTAAGTTAAAAACAAAAACATAAAATATGGGATTGGATAATAAGTTTATAAAAATATGGCATATCAAATACCATAAAAAACTTAAATGTGAAAAAATGCCATAGAAAAGTGGCAAACCTAAAAATGCCATATTTTTCTAATTTTGTTATGAAATCCCATATTTCATGTAATTTTCACAAAAAAAAATTATCCCCAATTTCTATTTATAATTTTGGGCCAAATTGCGAATATGGGGCACAATAATTTGGGCCATAAGGAAGGGAAGTCCAAGACAGAAGAGAGCCTGTATTGGAGTTGGAGGGGGTATACGGTGGGTTTAGCATCACAACCATTCACCACTGTTCTTCCCTGCAGTCGCGCTAGCCCCCCTGTTTCTCTCTTAAATCTCTGCCCCAACTACTTTTTTCAGGTATGCTCCCAACAAAAACTATAAAAAACCCAACTTTGCCGCTTTTCTATATAATCTATCCGCTCTTTAGTTAAGCTTTCAATCTTTTTTTATGAGTTATTATTAATTTTCTGGTTCAGATTATTATTATATATGTTTATGTGAGAGTGTTAAGCAATGGCAATAGGCCCTGCTTCGTCTCTGTTTCGTGCTTATGCTTCTAAGAAACACGTTTCAAGGATTAGGGTATTGCTATGTAATCAATATCTCGCTCAACCTCACCCTTTGCTAACTCAAAATTCCTCAAAGACTCCACCTTTTCGAGTCCAAAACCGTTCTTTTTTTAAGGGTTTGATTGGTAAAAAGTGTTTTGGATTACTTTCCCAAAGAGATATTTTTCTGGGTAGTGATGGTTTTGATGTGAAACCCTTTTCTTCGGTTGTGGATGATGTGGACGAAGATACTAATGTTAAAAGTGAAGGTTCAGTCTCTGAATTTGATGCTGATATGGGGCAAATTGTTGACCTTGATAATGAAATTGGGGGCAATGTGATTGCTTGTGATTCGGTTATTTCCAATGAACAAGAAGATGATGATGATTATGGTGTTGATGTTGAAATTGATGAGAATTGTAATTCTGATATGGTTGAATTGGAGAAGAGTGAGGGTTATGTTCATGTTCAGTATCGTGATCCTGTCGAATTGTATCGAGAGCTTCGCAATGCTGAGAAGGGCGCGAAACAGAGACGGTCTGATTGGGATACACTCAAAGAAATATTTAATTTGTTGGGAAAATCAGGTTGGGCATCTGATCAAGCTCTTGCCATTTACATTGGCAAAGCTTTTTTCCCTACTGCTGTGCAAAAATTTAGAAACTTTTTCTTCAAGAAATGCTCAGCTGATATTGCCAAGTATTTGGTAACTCTTGGCCCATCAGATGCAGCTGTTAAGTTCTTGTTCCCAATATTTATTGAGTTTTGCTTAGAAGAGTTTACTTCTGAGATCAAACAGTTTAAGAGTATGATTCAGGCAGCTGATCTCACTAAGCCACACACATGGTTCCCTTTTGCACGAGCTATGAGGCGTAAGATCATATACCATGTTGGTCCAACCAACAGTGGTAAAACTTATAATGCCTTGCAAAGATTTATGGAGGCAAAGAAAGGTATTTATTGCAGTCCTCTCAGATTATTGGCCATGGAAGTTTTTGACAAGGTGAATGCTCTTGGTGTGTATTGTAGTCTTCTTACTGGTCAGGAAAAGAAGCATGTTCCATTTTCGAATCATGTTGCTTGCACTGTTGAAATGGTTTCCACAGATGAATTGTATGATGTTGCTGTTATTGATGAAATACAAATGATAGCAGACCCACATAGAGGTTATGCGTGGACTCGTGCATTGCTTGGATTGAAAGCTGATGAGATACATTTGTGTGGAGACCCGAGTGTTCTGAATATTGTTCGTAAGGTCTGTTCCGATACTGGTGATGAGTTGTGTGAGCAGCATTATGAGAGATTTAAACCATTGGTTGTGGAAGCAAAGACACTCCTAGGTGATCTTAGGAACGTTCGGTCTGGAGACTGTGTGGTTGCATTCTCTAGAAGAGAGATATTTGAGGTTAAATTGGCTATTGAGAAGCACACTGATCACAGATGCTGTGTAATATATGGTGCTTTGCCACCAGAAACTCGTAGGCAGCAAGCGAATTTGTTTAATGATCAAGATAATGAATTTGATGTTCTTGTTGCAAGTGATGCAGTGGGAATGGGCCTGAATCTTAATATTAGGAGGGTTGTATTTTATACCTTATCGAAATTCAATGGTGATAAGGTTGTTCCAGTTCCAGCTTCCCAGGTGAAGCAGATTGCTGGAAGAGCTGGTCGAAGGGGAAGCCGCTATCCCGATGGACTTACTACCACATTGCATTTAAGTGATCTAGATTACTTAATTGAGTGTCTGAAGCAACCTTTTGATGAAGTTAAGAAACTGGGACTCTTTCCTTTCTTTGAGCAGGTTGAGCTGTTTGCAGGAAAACTCCACAACTCTTCATTCTGCCAGCTACTTGAAAAATTCGGTGAAAATTGCCGTCTTGATGGATCATATTTCTTGTGTAGACATGATCATATCAAAAAGGTTGCAAACATGTTGGAGAAGGTTCCCGCGTTATCACTTGAGGATCGATTCAATTTTTGCTTTGCCCCGGTTAACATCAGGGACCCAAAGGCTATGTATCATCTTCTGAAGTTTGCTTCCTCATATGGTCAGAGTATTCCAGTCAATATTTATATGGGCATGCCTAAGGGTTCTGCTAGTAATGACAAAGAGCTCTTGGATCTTGAGACTAAGCATCAAGTTTTGTCTATGTATCTGTGGTTGGCACAACACTTCAAGGGAGATAATTTTCCATATGTGAAGAAAGTTGAGGCAATGGCTACAGATATTGCTGACTTATTGGGGAAATCTCTTGTTAAAGCTAATTGGAAACCTGAGGCAAGAAATGCAGGGAAACCAAAGCCTCAACAGAAGGCAGATGGTTATGAAAGGCCATTGTCACTCATTAAACAATATGATCAGTAAGTTTTACTAATAAACTTTATTTTTTCCTTACTTGTTTCCAACCTGGGGCATTATGTTGTTTGATTAGTCTTACAGTGTAGAGTTTTATATTATAGCTCTAGTTTAGCTTTGTATTTCACATTCAGTATGAAGATACGTCTAAGCTTTCGGCTTGCTAACTAGATTATTGTCAGTTGTTTCTTAAGTTGATGATCATGGCAGACTGCAATGTATTTATTCGATATTTTACTAAATGCTTTTTAAAAATATTTTGGTAGAGAATGGAAAGATTATAAATGTAGATCATATCATATTATGAAATAGTTGTTATAATTCAGTTTACTTCTCATGTTTTTATGTGATACAAATAAAATTATTTAATTTTTCCTCTTTACATCTTGGGATGTTAATAAATTTTGTGGTCATGCAGGGAAAGACACGAAAGGTTCCTACAACACAAGCCGTCAGAGAAAGTAATTGCTTAGCTTGTTGCAGGTAATTTACTTAACAATTGTTGGTTTGACGCTCAAAGTTTTGAGTTTGTAACTGAAATGATTTTTTAAAAAAATACAAGTAACTAATGTTACTGAAACCGTAATTTTCGTCCAGTATAGACTCATTTGGCTTGATTGTAAATGTAAGGCATTAATGGAATTCATGTTGATGAAATTGGACAAAAATTACAATTTTACTAATAATATTGGCTACTTATAACTATAAATTATTAAATTTATGCTGTACTTATGTCACTATTAACCTTGAAATAAATACGAACTCATTTTTGATCTGCAGGAGCTTATTATTTGTAGGTGACTGATTCAATGTTCACAACCAATGAAACTGAGCGTAGCCTGCAATGCTGTATTTTAGTTTTGGTGAGGAGAGAACATACTAGCTTGTAAAGTGAAATTTTTGTAGTCAAAATCTTAGATAGAGCATAACAACATGAGACCTTAGTATTTTTCCATCAGCAGACTGTGAATGCTGAATGCAAAAGCCAATGTTCACTAGACATGGTGTCATAAACACAATTTTGATTCGCAAGTACTAGAGAAAAGATGTTATTTATGAAGATCAGAGATAAACGGTTGTTGTTCAAGAGTCGATTTTTGCTAATAATAATACTGAAACAGATGTAATTGGAAGAAACGAAAAACCATGCATTGTAAATTCAACATGAAAAGGTACATTTTTCGTTTCTAGATTCAGTATACGGTTCAGTGCTATATATATAAATATTATAACAGATCTTTAATTCCTTAATATTTCCTAAACCTTTGTAATATAAGAAGGGTATGAACTATGAAGGTCCCTTCAGGTCGGTTACACTAGTATTATATAGTAACACCATAACATGGATCATGATACAAAAGGCATACTAAAGAAACAGATCCGAAAACATTTTTGCTTGATGGAATATCCAAAAATATCAAGCAAAAAATACCTAAGAACCGAAACCCGGGGGCGACAACGAGTATCAGCAATACTATATGTTAAACTTTTCTTTCTTGGGTGCAATTTACAGCTTAAGGCGCACCACATTCTATCTTTACCTTTGTTTTTAATATATTTGTTTTCTTACCTTTCTCCGCTTCTTGGCGGAAACAAGTATTGATATTCATCTTGGGCAGGCTTCAAAGCAAAATAAAAAACATTGTTAAGAGTTATAAATTCGAACAAGAATAACCCCCCGAAAGAAAATATGTGGTGGAATTAGAAATACCTTTATTACCTTCTTCGTATGCGAGTACGATTTGACTACGATCGACAATTGGGAGTAAATTGATACTTTCTACTTCTACATCACAGACGATACACTTGTGTGAAAAATTACGAGCAGCCAAAGAAGCCTTCATTTTACAGTCGGAGCACCACAACAAGTGTCGACAAGGAAGGTTGGCCCACAAAACCTTACGCTGATTGCAGCCAAAACACTTTCCTTCCTTTATACTTGCCTTATAATTCTGCATCAACAAAATATTGGTTATAGCTTAAATGAAACGAACAAGTGCTATAACTGCAACAACAATTATTCTTCTGTACTTAAAAGCAAAACGCTCACGCTGTAGAAATCATATTCTCGAAGAAAGTAGACTGATTGGTTGTTTCTTTTTCTGGAAATGGCCTCCAAAACCAGATGTCGTTGCTGAACAGCCTCTAAATACTGTCCCATTTTGTCATTTTGTAGCCAGGGACGAAAGTGAAACAGAGGATCTTCCTTCAAGAACTGTACGAAACTTGGTTGCACATTAAACGGTGTTCTAGTCTGAGATGGACTCAAAGCGGAGGAGAAGCTTTTGAGGCCTTCGCCAACATTTTCATCAGAACTTGATTTAGTGTCACTGTCACCTCCATTTTTAATTGACTCTGCACTAGGTGGAGCATTGGGTGTGGTAGGCAAATGGCATACTTCTTGCTGTTGAGGCCTGGTATTTTTTGGTAAAAGAACCATGTGATTTGCAATTCCACGTCTTCCAATTGGAACAACCTTCACACAACAAAGGTCAGAGAAACATTTGATAAAGTCGCTGAGCTTAGAGTAACCTATAGAGGCGTGGTCCAAATCCAAGCCAAATTTATCCTTGAAATCCTTCTTCAGAGATGAGAGAGCATATTCTCCTTCCCTTGGCTGCTTTGATAGGTTACGTAGGAAGTTCGGGAGCCATTTCCTGAAAATCTTTAGCCAAGTAGGCACTTTTTTATTCTCTTTAACTTCTTTGCAACAAATCGTGGTTTGTCCAGAAATTAATTTATTGGCCCAAGAACCTTTCTCAGGCAAGTCACCATCCACAATCTTCTCACGGGATATCTGTGCTTGAGGTTGGCATTTACCATTTTTCTCTTGACTGTCTTGACGAGTCGAGACTTTCTGGGGGCAATTTTCTAAAATCCATTTTGGGACAACGCTTTTAATTTCGACTACCTTGTCTGATATGGTGACGTAATGTGCTTGAACAGCAGCCAGAACGGATTTCTCATCTCTGAAGGTTACAAAACCAAAGCCTCGGGAATGAATATGAGCTCCTGTTTGTGTTACAAGAACTAAAGCATCTTCTACTGGCCCAAACTTTTCGTCAAAGAACTTGCGTAACGAATCTGTTTTAAACAATGGAAACACAAATTTATCTTTGCCTAACAAATTTGCAATCCATAAAAATTATTTGTTAACGAATAAATAGAAGTTACTTACTAGAGTTCACTTGAGGGGGAAGTCCTCCCACAAATATTTTCTTTTTGAGTTCTGCTGCAGAAGGAGAACGGCTTTTCTGGGGTCCCGGCTTCAGTTGTCTATGTCCTTCTTCACTATGTGAATAAAAGCACTTTTCTCCTCTAATACATCCTTGAGGAGAAGCATAATATTTACAGCTCTCTGTTGTTGTGCTTGAGCAAATACTAGTATTGACAAGTGCAGTATAATTTAATGAGAAAGACCATACTAATGAATACAACAGAAAAATATCCCAGGAACTTAGAAGAGCATTTGTAGCACCTTTCACAGGGGGTCTCTCCATCTGTCATGCTTAGGAGTGTTCCTCCGGCGTCTAAGAAAAATTCGGCATCTTGTAACCATTTTGGATGTTTCTGTTGCAAAGAGAGATCACGATTTACTGCATGCAGATACCAGAGAAGTGAGATTAAATGATTATAATTGCATTACAGATAAAAAGTAAATGGATTAAAATTCAACTTACCATGACTGATATTGGTTGGATTTAGCATAAAACGCATATCTTGCGATTTTGCTAAGTCTATTGGTCTTTGTCTACTGGTAACCATAAGTTGAAGCGCATATCAATGTTCCGTCCATAAGTAAAAAAATAAATAAAATATGGATCAGAAGTGCATATAGGCGATGGTCCAATTCATAAAACCACAAAGTTAACTAGCATAGCTTTGATGAACAAGAATTAAGCATTTTTCCTACCGCAAATTCAGAACTTCACTGTTTGCCCCCCAGCGCAAAAGAATCTCCGCACAATCCATATGGTCATTCTTCACTGCAAAAAATAGTGGTGTTTCTTTCATCTCTGTCTTGTAGTTGATACCATCGGGATCTTCCAGTAGAAGGATCTGTCAGCTCAAAGTTGAAACTAATAAAATTTCTAAAATAGAAACAAATGCAAATCTGTCAACTCAAAGAGAAGACCCAACTAGACTGAGAGATTTTCATACCTGAAGTGCCTGTGAATTACCATTACCAGCAGCCATATGAAATGCAGTCAATCCTAATTTATTCTTTTGGCTCACTCTAGCACCATGCTTAAGGAGAAGTGATAGAATGCTGAGAAAATGAAACAACATTAATTTGATTAGAGCTGCTAAATCCTGAATTAACTTTTTCCCACTTTTGAAAGCTTTCTTTGTGTGTGTGTGTGTGTGTGTGTGTGAGAGAGAGAGAGAGAGAGAGAGAGAGAGAGAGAGAGAGAGAGAGAGAGAGAGAGAGAGAGACTTTATATCCTCTGGACAGGGCACCCTCGACGCTTTAACGGACCAATGAAGAGCAGAGTATCCTTCCGCATCGACATCATTTATATCTATACTTGTCTTAAGAAGGAGCACAATGACGGCTTCATCTCCAGCCTATCCAAATAAAAATAAAACTCAAGCCGTAGATCACTACACACAACATATTAACAACAATTTATCAGCATGGCTTCTTTCGATGCAGTTGCCCAGTACTCTGAATTTGAAAATCAGACACCTCTAGTTAGAGGTCTCCCGCTATTCCTTTCCTATAATCCTAATTTGCCAAAACCCATTAGTTTCCTTCTTAAAATATTGTTTCAAAGATAGATTCCATGTCAGTTATTCTTCTGCTGATGTTGGAGGTAAGAGCTTTTTACTAATTCAAATTACTCTATCTGTTCTGTTTGGAGGTGATAGTGGCATAAATATAGTGTGTGTATGTTTTGAGGTGATAGTAACTTGGGAATGAGTGAATTCGTTCTATTCATAAACAGATGACTCTCTCATTTCTATCGCAGCAAACATAAAGATATAGCTTCTCCTCTCCCTCATCCATCCTATCAAACCTGGCCCTAGTCTGATGGCAAATATTCTTAGACAGATCCTCACTTATAATTTTTATGTTCTTTCGTGTCAAAGAAAAGTACGAATAATTTATTCTTTAAGAACAAATGGGCCCCGTATTGAATCCTGGATAATTATTTTATAAATAAAATTTTCACGTAAATTAAGTAAAATTGTCCTGGTTGGATTTTTGGAAATGGGATAGCATCATTCTACAATATTTCTATCAATCATAATCTAAGTGAAAGTTTAGCCGTTTTTCAAAACAATGAGCAATACAAATATTATTTTAACCAAATTATGCTAGTTGATAAATAAACCAAACTTGTAGTGTTCTAACCTGGATTGCCTGGACTAGTGGTGACGGTGATCTGGGCTTCTTCTCCGTACAACGGCTGAGAGCAACAACACCAAAGAGCTGAAGCAGCTCAATTTCAGAAAGCAGAACCTTTCTTTTTTTAGAGTCCTCACTCTCTTTGACTGACGAGGTTGCGCGGCCCAAGGACAAAGCCTCTCTTATCACGCATTCGTATATAGTCATCTTCTCCTTGGAACCTGAATCAGAATCCCGAAATTCTAAGATCGATTCATTAATCTTCTCAGCAGCCACAACGAGGATAGCAGCTAAAGCGACTACACCTCCTTCAACCGCCATTGCACGCGCCACCTCTGCAGCTTCCTTCGTTTTTTCACAAATAAGTTTTATAGTATTCATATCCTGCAAAACAATAATAAATATATACATAAATGATCTGAAATTTCATTATATTTTCCTAGTTACTACAGCTTTCTCAGCAACCAAGCAGCCTTTACGATACGATCCCTTAAAAAAATCTTTTCTACCAGTCTTTTTTAATTTTATTTCTCTTTCAAGGATAACCTTTTCCCCAAGAAAGACGACCAAGTCCTCAATGGAGTAATCGTCAGGGTTCCAAGTCACATCCATCCTGAAATCGCAAAAAGATGAAATGATATTCTTTTTCAGTTTTCGAGAAAGGAGAGAAAGAAAAAACAAAGAGCTTTTTCTAAACAATAAATAAAAAAATTATTCATAATAATAGTAATTTGTAAATAGTGAAAACGTTACTGAATAGAAAAAAGGCAAATATTCTATTCTAGGAAGTTTTCTGCAGCGTTCATCGGAAAAGATTAAGCATTTATTTTACCTTAATGTATTTAAAACGAAAACGACAAAGAAATTTTACCTCGAGCTAGAAAGAGACAGCTCCAAAGCAAGCTGAGCCCGACCGTCCCTGGTCCTGAGGTCCGTACGAGCACGTTTCTTAAGCAGTAATTCTACGCACCGCGCGGCGTGCGCTTCAGCAGCCGTGTGAAGCGGAGATTTGCCGGTTTCGTCGTCCACATCGTTCACAAGCGGTACCGTTCCAACCTCTCCGCAGAGCAACGCCGAGGCGCAGTCCACCGAGTCGTATACGCAGCAGAGATGGAGAAGCTTTGATGCGATGCTTCGGTCCAAAGGTTCCGAAGATAGCTGATACACTCGTTTTGACTGAGCCGTGAGTCCAACTTTATCGTCTCGGCAAATCAATTCGATTATGCTCTCTTGAGCGAGATTCACTTCAGAATCGACGCTCTTCGTGTTCTGATTATCGTCTTCGTCCATCAAGGAGACGACCTTTGGAGATGTATTATACCTTGAAAATGTACATTCCGGAAGCGAGTCCCGGAGCTCCGCATTTCCGAGTCTATGGATTTTCTGCGACAAATTAGTCATCTGTAAGTTAAGTACGTACGTTTCCTCACAGAAAGGAATAAATGAACAATCTCCTTTAGTTTAATACTTTTATTTTCCCTAAACTCGAAAACCGCATAAAAAAACAGCAGACAAGGACGATGATTAGATAAAGATTCTCGCATTTCGCATTTCAGAAATTTTGTGCAAAATTTTCAGAAGATTAAAGAACAATCTCACTTCGAAAACGTCGGATATTCCAAGAAAACTCGAGAAAACCAGAAACTCAGTGCGAAATTTCGCTTAAAAACCCAAAGATCGACTCACGTTACGAGAATAAAAAAAACACACAAAATGAAGTTCCACTAAAAAGTAAAACAACTTCATCATGATCAAGAAAAAGACTCGCACCAGATCCATCTTCAAACCCTAATCTTTCAGCTCCGATTGAACATTTTCTTCAGCCAGTACTAATGTACAACAAAACGCTTTACAGTCCCGAATCCAATTGCGCGCTTCACAAATAATCTACGAGATACAAAAGAAAATCAGAGTTTCCGAGTTATTTCGATTATAGAGAGAAATTTAATCATCAAGCCATGGAAATTCGAATTGAGATTGTTTCTTCTCTTTCTTTCTTAGTTTTGATATTTGATGAAACAGAAACTAAAGAAGCGAAAAGGAGAGGGAAAAACCAGGGTTATTTATAAGGGGCGGACTTCAAATTTTATATAAGCTGGAATGAGATGTTGTGATTTGACTTAATTACCCCTATTTGGGATGAGGCTACTTGAAATGGTATGAAGAATCTGAAAAGGTTATTTCTGGACAAGAAGAATATTCAGCTTTTTGTCGTTGCTGCGTCCTTCGTCCCATGTCGAGTTTTATTCTGTGTAAAGCGAAAAGGAGCAAACCCTTGCTTGACACGTGGTAAGAAACGTTTTTGTATTGAAAAGAGAGTGAGATTTTTAGTATATAATAATATTTAATTTTCATGTACGGTATATGCACGACAATGCTTTAACCAATTATCGAATAGAAAACTTTTTCCTCACCAAAACAAAATCAGAATTGCAAAAAGGGTAAATATTTTTTGGAGAAGTTATTAATTACATTTTCTTTTTTTTGTTAAATTATAAAATATATTCCGTATTTTTTAAAATGGTAAAAATAAAATTATGAGCTTAATTTTAGACAATTTTTTTTTTTGAAAGGAAAATTAAATTTTATTAAATAACCATATCAATCACCAAAACAAGTAACAAAACAGTTGGAACAGAATCCAAACTGAAATTACAATCAGGGAAAGATACAGTAGCTCGAGCAAACTCATGAGCCACCATATTTGCTGATCGTCGAATAAAATAAATAGAAACATTTCTTAAGTCATTTAGCAAAGCCTTACATTCATTAACCACTTGACCAAACGTGAATATCATAACAATTGAACTTCTTAAGGCTTGGACAACCGATAAACAGTCCGTTTCAAGCACCACCTGCTGCAACCGACTGAATTTGTCATAATATCTTTAGATCAAATTATTATTAAATTTTATTTTGACGAAAAATCAGTTCAGAGTCTTATTTGTACCATTTTAGAAAATACAAGGTCTATTTTGTCATTTAACAAAATAGAGGATCTAATTGGTAACTTTGCAAAATACATGGTCTAAAATGGTATTTACCCTTGCAAAAATGTATCATTGCACATTTCTTGTTGTTTTATTGTTATTGGTGTAATTAATTATTTGATCCCATAAAACTAAAAAAAAATAGCTTTTAAGAAATATTTTAACTATTAGTATAGTGCCACTTATAAAAAGTGTTGGGCACCAAACCAATAGCAATACTTAAAGAAAAAAGTCTATTTCAAATTTTTTTTATATAATTTAGTTATCAAAATATTTGTTCTGTGTGTGTTTATTTTTGATTTTATGGTTGTCTTTTAACATTTAAGAAAGTTTTCATAAGAGCATTTCTATTGGTAACATAATATGTTAAAATTTTCTACTGCAAAAATATAATGTTTTATTATATCTCTCTTCCACATTATTTTTAGCACTTTTACTTATAATATGATCTCTCACATTATTATTTAATATATATATATGCTAATTTTTACTAACAATAACTTTTTAGCTTTAATTTTTACTAAAAAAAATAAATAGCATCATTGCTACTGTTAGGTCCTTTTTTGGCAATTTAGCTGTCAAAATATTTCTTAATTAATGTGCATTTTATTGAGCATTCAATTTTTTTTTATCTACTCTAGACCCTTTTTCCAGGGGGAGTTGTGTTTGGTACTTGTGAACTTATTTGGTTTAAAAGTTAGCATGTTTCTTTAGGAATTGTTGGTTTTCGATTGTGTTACTCAGGGGGAGTAGTTATTTGTTATGGCTAACTTTAACTTGCAGGTACTTTGTGTTAAAAATTATTTTGTTCATCTAAAGTGCCAAAGGGGGAGATTGTAAAGTCTTTTTTTGGCAAGTTAGTTGACAAAATAATTTTTCCATTTATGGTAAGATTGGTGTGCATTCATATTCGATTTCTTACCTTATAAATTCGGATTGTAGTTGCCCTTTTCCTTGTTTGGAAAGTTGCACTTTCAGCTGAACTTTCCTTTGTTGAAAACTTCTCAAAAGAGAAGGAATTCTCTTTTGGAAAGTTGTATTTTTTAGGGAAACTTTGTTTATTGCCTTTTCCTTATTGATTTCGATTGTATCTTGATACAATCAGAATATCTAATCTGTTTTTGGCAGGAATCAAACATTAAAAGAAGATCGGACCCGATTTTAGTAAGTTTCCGTTTGCAGGCGGATTCGGCTGCGTCAGCATCCGAATCTGATGTAGCAGATCGTGTTTCTTTTGGAAAGTTTTTGTACAGCTGCTAATTCGAACTTGTGGTTGCCTCTTTGGTTTCTATGATCTATAAATAGAGCCTAGAGAGCAACCATTCGAATTACCTCTTCCATTATTCATTTTTTGCATTTATCTTTTGTGAGAAGAGAGTGTTTCTTTGTTTTGTGAGAGCCTAGTTGTTCACCTAGGTTCTAGTTGTTCTATTTCTGTTCTTACTCTATCCTAGAGGTTGTGAAGAACTACTTGACTGAACAAGAGATTGGTCTTCGGGAGAAGACTTGATTAAGCCTTACTTCGGGAGGAAGTAAGCACTTGGTCTTCGGGAGAAGACTTGCTAAAGCCTTACTTCGGGAGGAAGTAAGCACTCACACTTCAAAGACGAAGGGAGTTCGGGCTTGAAGGTGTTTCAAGAAGTCAGATTCATAAAGTGGATTACAAAGGATTGCGGCAATACTTTAGAGGGAGTCTAAACTTGTTTAAGTCAATTGTCTTTGTAATTTTGATACTTTATTAATTGATTTCATTCTCTCGGGCGTGGCCCCGTGGAATTTAGGAGTGTTCGTGAGAACAACCGATACCACGTATAAATCTCTTGTGTCAAGTTATTTATTTTTACGCAAAATATTTTATATTACACTGTTCGGTTTTCTTTGTAAACGAGAATCACTTTCTATGCAAACGCTTACGCTTTTATATTTTCTTATATACAACGACATTTGCAAAAACACCGTTTTTCAATTGGTATCGAGCAGACACTAAACTCTTAGTGTGGTCCTATAACGTTTTTGTTAGAATGTCATTTTTTGCAGAAGGAAGTTCTATTTCTAGACCACCATTGCTTAATGACTCTAACTATCCTTATTGGAAAGTTAGAATGAGAGCCTTCATCAAATCTCAAGATGAGAAGGCGTGGAGAATGGTTCTATCAGGTTGGTCTCCTCAGGTTGAGACAGATTCTTCGGGTAATACTATTATAAAATCCGAACCGGAATGGTCTATTGAAGATGATAAACTATCTGCCTACAATAGCAAAGCCTTGCATGCTATCTTTAATGGTGTAGGTGAGGGTTACATTAAACTTATATCATCTTGTGTTTCGCTAAGGAAGCTTGGGAGATTCTTCAAACTCGGTTTGAAGGAACTTCGATGTGAAAAGATCTAGATTTATCATGCTTCAAACTAAATTTGATGAGCTTAGAATGTACGATAATGAAACTTTAACCGAATTCTATGAAAAATTATACGACATTGCTAATGAATATTTTGCTCTTGGAGAAAAGCTTGATGACTCTGTTCTTGTGAGAAAAATTGTTAGAGTTCTTCCGTAGAGGTTTGATACGAAACTTTTGGCAATGGAGGAAGCTAAAGATTTTAGCAGTATGAAAGTGGAAGAATTGATGGGTTCCTTACTTACTTTTGAATTAAATCAACAGATTAAACAAAAGGACAAACCCAAATCCATTCTTGATAAAGGTAAAAGTATTGCTTTGAAAGTTGCCGATAATGAAAATTCGATAGTGAATGTGATGATGAGATTGCTTTATTAACTAAGAATTTTCAGAAATATATGAAAAAGATGGGAAATAAAAAGAATATTTCGAAAGGTTCAAAAGGTAATACTTTCATTAAACCATCTGTCTCTAACAAAAAGGGAATTCAGTGCAGGGAATGTGAAGGTTTTGGGCATATTCAATCTGAGTGTGCAAACACTTTGAAAAAGAATAAGAAAAGTTTCAATGTCACTTGGAGTGATGATGAAACCGAAAGTGATGAAGATATTACTGAAAATGTTGCCCTAACCTCTGTTATGACTAATGTGTTGTGTGATTCACAGGTGAAAGATAGATTGGTATGTCTGAATAATACCACCAAACAAGAGGAATCAGATTCAGATGAGTCTGAAATCTGTGAAGAATCTCTTGCTGAATCATACAAAGTCATGTATGAAAAATGGATTCAGGTTGCTTCTGAAAATAGAGAGTTGAATAAATTGAATAAAAAATTGTCTCATCAGATTGAAATGTGTGAGTTGAAAATAAAAGAATATGAGACAAGTGTTTGTGATAAAGATGAAAAAATCTCTCTATTGAAGAAGGAACTTGAAAACTTTAAGAAAAATGTTCAAATGCTTAATCCTGGATCTTCTATTTTTGAAAAAGCTCAGAATGCAGGTCAGAGAGGTTTTGCAGGCCTTGGTTCTAATGGAATGGAAAGTTCTGGAGTCACGAAGTTTGTAAAATCAAGTGTTCCAACGAATCACCATGAGGCTACAAACTCTGCCGTATCAGTTTCACGGCTGTGGCAGCAAGAACAGCTTCTGATGCTGCAAAATCTCCAGGATTTTCGAAAAAGGTAAGATCTCAGGTAAAAAGATTTGTTCCCATTTGTCATTTTTGTGGTAGAAAAGGACATATCAGACCTAAATGTTTCACATTGAATAACATGTTTAAAACAAATTATTTTGATAATTTGAAAAAATCTCAAAAGAAACATAAAGGTTTGAAACAAGTATGGGTGAAAAAGAAGTGTCTAGCTGGTTTTTCTGATAAAACTGCTGCATCTCAAATGTGGTATTTTGACAGTGGTTGCTCTAGACACATGACAGGTGACAAGGATTTTTTGACTAACATACGGCCTATGCAATGTGGAGAAGTCACTTTTGGTAATGGCTTATCAGGAAAAGTTGTTGGTATGGGAACTCTAAATTTTGAAGGGTTACCTGGGCGAAAAATGTGATGTTAGTTGAAGGACCGAGGGCTAATTTACTTAGCATCGGTCAAATACGTGATCAAGGGTTTACTGTTTCTTTTGATAGTGATCATTGTTATGTTATGAATGATGACAATGAATGTATCTTGCAAGGATTTCGATCCAATGATAACTGTTACACTCTAACCCCTGTGTTTACTTGTCACTCAGCTATCAACAACACCACAGATCTGTGGCATGCCAAGCTTGGGCATATCAATTTTAAAAACCTGAAAAAATTGTCAAATGCAGGTATTGTTCGAGGTCTTCCCAAGCTTGGTAAGGAAAGTGAAGGTAAGTGTGAACCGTGTCAACTTGGAAAGCAATTAAAAATCACTCACAAGCCTGTGTCTGATATCAATACCTCAAAGGTATTGGAATTGCTTCACATGGATCTTATGGGTCCAATCCAAGTTGAAAGTTTGAATGGTAAACGATATATCTTTGTGTGTGTTGATGATTTCTCTCGTTTTACTTGGGTAGATTTCTTAAGAGAAAAATCTGACACTTTTGATGCCTTTAAAACTCTGTGTCTGAGATTAAGAGTTGAGAAAGGTTGTAATATTGGGAAAATTGTTCGAATTCGAAGTGATCATGGTAAGGAATTTGAAAATTCGTGTATGATGATTTTTGCAAGTCTACGGGTATAACTCATGAATTTTCGGCTCCCAAAACTCCTCAACAAAATGGAGTTGTTGAGAGGAAGAATCGAACTTTGCAGAAATGGCAAGAGTGATGTTAAATAGCAAGAAGTTGACTAAGCGATTATGGGCCGAAGCTATTAACACGGCTTGCTACATAATAAACGAGTGTTTATTCGTCCGTGTACCTCAAAAACATCTTATGAAATCTGGAAAGGTAAGCGCCCCAATGTAAGTCATTTTCATGTTTTTGGATGTGTGTGTTATGTCTATAGAGATCGTGAGCATATTGGTAAATTTGATGCTAAAAGTGATGTTGGTGTGTTTATTGGATATTCCTTAAACAGTAGAGCTTATCGTGTTTATAACATAAGATCTCAAACTGTTTTGGAATCAGCTAATGTGGTTGTTGATGATTTTAGAGATTTTTCGTAGTTTTCCACGAAGCCAAGATAGATAGTCTCATGGATACTCCTCCGAAGTTGTAACGGCGGATCCCGATGCGGCGGAACCCATTGCCGATGCCGCAAAGGACGAATCTGCGTCGCAACCGAAACCGGAGAACCGTAACCGTCTATCTTGACTCATCCAAACATCATCACCGACTCTATTCGAAAGAACCAAGCACCGCAGTCAAACCGAATCATCCAAAAGATCTCATCCTTGGAAATCCTGAAGAAAGCATGGTAACTCGCAGAAGGTATATTAATTTAATCAGCTTTCTTTGCTTTGTTTCTCAATATGAACCGAAAAATGTGAAGGAAGCCATGACCTTTGAGGAATGGCTCAATGCAATGCAAGAGGAACTCAACCAATTTGTTCGCAACAAGGTATGGATTTTGGTCCGAAGACCAAAAGGTATAAATGTTATTGGAACAAAGTGGTTGTTTAAAAATAAAAGTGATGAGTTCGGTACAATTGTGAGAAACAAGGCTCGTTTGGTGGCTCAAGGGTACACACAGGTAGAAGGTATTGATTTTGATGAAACTTTTGCTCCTGTTGCAAGATTAGAATCAATTCGTTTACTTTTGTGTATTGCTTGTATTCTGAATATTAAATTGTTTCAAATGGATGTGAAATCTGCCTTCCTAAATGGTATTTTGAATGAGGAAGTTTATGTTGAGCAACCAAAAGGATTTGAAGATCCTCAATTTCCAGACCATGTATACAAACTTGAAAAAGCTTTGTATGGTCTGAAACAAGCTCCTCGAGCTTGGTATGAAAGGTTGACTCAATTTTTACTTTCTCATGGCTATCACGAAGGTAGTGTGGATAAAACTCTTTTCATCAAACATATAAAATCTGATTTTATCATTGCTCAAATTTATGTTGATGATATAGTTTTTGGTTCTACATCTAACCATGAAGTGCAGGTATTTGTTGATCAAATGAAAAGTGAATTTGAAATGAGCATGGTTGGTGAGCTTAATTTCTTTCTGGGTCTTCAAGTGAGACAAATGGAAGGAGATACATTTGTATCTCAAAGCAAGTATGCTAAGAACCTTGTCAAGAAATTTGGCCTTGAATCGGCTAAGCAGGTAAGTACTCCTATGAGCACCACACTGAAATTAACAAAAGATGAGAATGGAGTAAAGGTAGACACTACACTCTATCGTAGCATGATTGGAAGTCTTTTGTATTTAACTGCTAGTCGTCCTGATATATGTTACAGTGTGGGAGTGTGTGCTAGATATCAAAGTAATCCTATGGAATCTCATGTATCAGCTGTGAAAAGGATTTTTAGATATGTTAATAGCACTCCTGATTATGGAATTTGGTACTCAAAAGATACCAATTCAAATCTTGCTTGTTTTAGTGTTGCAGATTGGGCAGGAAATGCTGATGATCGAAAGAGCACAAGTGGAGGGTGTTTCTTTCTTGGGAATAATCTAGTATCTTGGCATAGCAAGAAACAGAATTCCATCTCCTTATCCACTGCCGAAACTGAGTACATCGATGCTGGCAGTTGTTGTACTCAACTATTGTGGTTGAAACAAATGTTGATTGATTATGGGTTTGAATTGGGTGTTTTGACTATTTTTTGTGACAATACTAGTGCCATAAATATTTCCAAAAATCCTGTTCAACATTCTAGAACAAAGCACATTGACATAAGACACCACTTTATCAGGGAACTTGTTGAAAATAAATCATTGCAATTAGAATATGTTGATACTGAAAAACAATTAGCTGATATTTTCACAAAGGCCCTAGATGCAAGTCGCTTTGACTCCCTCAGAAAGTCTTTGGGAGTTTGCATTGTTTAATTTTATTTGTTCATAATTCTTGTACAATAGTGTTATGTGATTCATCTCTAGCTCTTAATCTTCTATCATTGTATTTTGACAAATCATATTTATGCTTTTGGAATATAATTAGTTAGGATCTCTGTCTGATCATACTTTGTGATGTTGTGTTAAAAGGTTCATGTTACTCTTTATTTGTGTCTAGGATTAAATAATGTTCTTATACAGAGTTGAGCAATTTTTGTTTCAGACTTGTCAGGCCCCTTCTTTGGAATAGAGCTACCCATACTGAGGTGTGAAAGCCATCTGATGAGTAAGCTGGAACATTGTAATTAGCAACTATGATGAGGATGCACTACCATAGAAAAGGGCTACCTTCAGTATGGTGTGAAAGCATCCAGTTGCGGGATCAAATTGAAAAAGGCGAAAATGAAAAATCTTGCCAAGGACAATGATCCTATTTTCACTGCACACACTTATGTCTGACAAGTGTGTTCAATTCTGTAAGTCTCCTCTATTAAAATTAAATTGATAATCCTGGTACACAATTTTCAGTAACATGCATATCTTTTTCCTTAACATCAATTAGTATGATTATTTCATGAGATACTAATTAGTTATTTTCCTTAGAAGCATAACATGTATTTTATTTTGTCAATTGTCAATGATATTTGATTTCTTTGCTTGATTCGAATCACATATATTTATTGTACACATTGTATTTTATTTTCGGTTTTAATTAAAAAAAATAAAAAAAATAAAAAAAAAAGAGAGAGGCGTGTGACTTGCTTCATGGGTCAAGAAAATCTTGTGCATAAATGGTAAGTATCAACATTCATTCTTCTTTGATTTATTTTTGATATGTTTCCATTTAAAGATTGATCTTTTATATGTAATGTGTCTTTAATCTTGAAAGATTGACTTATTTTTTGAAATATTGTTGGTAATTCTAGTTTCCTTTTATTTTTTTAAAAAAAGGGAAAGAAGTTGCAAGGAGTGGGCAGTTTCCTTTTGTAATCGTGGGCTGGTGGTTTCTCAAATATGTTGAAATTGGTTTCCTTTTTGCTAAACTCTCCCATGTTTATTTCAACCAATTTATGTGATTCACTCTCACCACCTACCCGATTCTATTTCGTTGTCTCTCTTGCTTGTTTGCTGTTCATTGTCTCTTTCAGATCAAAATAGTGAGAACAAAGAACCTAGGGCATCCCAAAAAGGAAAATGGTGGAATCTAAACAAGCCCCCTCAAATGCTCTTCTTGCTGCTCCAATCGTCTTGCTGCCATGGAGGAGGTTCAGCAAGAGATGTCCAAGCAGTTGTCCTCATTGATCAAGCTTTATGGGGCATAAGTTTTCTTTCTTTTTGTTTTTGTTGGACATATTTCTATCTTTTCATTTCTTTTTGTCTTTGGCCCTTATAGATAAACAAAAAGGGGGAGTAATTGTATACTCAACTGTCTAGGGGGAGTTGAGGTTTGTGTTTGTGTTCATCTTTGGTCAAAGTTAGCTGTTTATTTTGGTTTAATGTTGTGCTTCTCAGGGGGAGTTTTTATGTTTATTTTGGTCTAGAAATAGAACTTCCTTCTGCAAAAAATGACATTCTAACAAAAACGTTATAGGACCACACTAAGAGTTTAGTGTCCTGCTCTGATACCAATTGAAAAACGGTGTTTTTGCAAATGTCAGTTGTATATAAGAAAATATAAAAACTGTAAGCGTTTGCAGCAGCAGAAAGTGATTCTGCTACAGCAAAACTGAACAGGCAGAATATAAAATATTTTGCAGAAAAATAAATAACTTGACACAAGAGATTTATACGTGGTATCAGTGTTCTCACGAACACTCCTAGTCCACGGGGCCACGCCCAGAGAATGAAATCAATTAATAAAGTATCAAAATTACAAAGACAATTGACTTAAACAAGTTTAGACTCCCTCTAAAGTATTGCCGCAATCCTTTGTAATCCACTTTATGAATCTGACTTCTTGAAACACCTTCAAGCCCGAACTCCCTTCGTCTTTGAAGTGTGAGTGCTTACTTCCTCCCGAAGTAAGGCTTTAGCAAGTCTTCTCCCGAAGACCAAGTGCTTACTTCCTCCCGAAGTAAGGCTTAATCAAGTCTTCTCCCGAAGACCAATCTCTTGTTCAGTCAAGTAGTTCTTCACAACCTCTAGGATAGAGTAAGAACAGAAATAGAACAACTAGAACCTAGGTGAACAACTAGGCTCTCACAAAACAAAGAAACACTCTCTTCTCACAAAAGATAAATGCAAAAAATGAATAATGGAAGAGGTAATTCGAATGGTTGCTCTCTAGGCTCTATTTATAGATCATAGAAACCAAAGAGGCAACCACAAGTTCGAATTAGCAGCTGTACAAAAACTTTCCAAAAGAAACACGATCTGCTACATCAGATTCGGATGCTGACGCAGCGAATCTGCCCAGAAACGGGAAACTTACTAAAATCGGGTCCGATCTTCTTTTAATGTTTGATTCCTGCCAAAAACAGATTAGATATTCTGATTGTATCAAGATACAATCGAAATCAATAAGGAAAAGGCAATAAACAAAGTTTCCCTAAAAAATACAACTTTCCAAAAGAGAATTCCTTCTCTTTTGAGAAGTTTTCAACAAAGGAAAGTTCAGCTGAAAGTGCAACTTTCCAAACAAGGAAAAGGGCAACTACAATCCGAATTTATAAGGTAAGAAATCGAATATGAATGCACACCAATCTTACCATAAATGGAAAAATTATTTTGTCAACTAACTTGCCAAAAAAAGACTTTACAGCTACTATTAATGCAATAATATAAATTATTAGAACGACATCCATCTCTCTTCAATCATATATTCAATTGTATAATATCTCAATATTTTATCACTTAATATGTCTACCTCAACAAGTATTCTCTAAATTTTTGCTATTGGAGATACTCTAATAGATGATAAATTTTATTTACGGAAAGTTTGTTCAAATGATTTATATATAGTATAATTGATTCTAATTGATGGTAATTTATTTTTTCGATCTCGCTATAGATATAGCAAATTGTATAATAATCCTTTATAATAGAAAATAAAGGCAAAATTGTGATCTTGACTTTATATGAAAAGTGTGTTGATTGATTCTGTTTGACCTGTCACTTTGTGAAAATTTTGTTGTAAATCAAGATTTTATTTAGGAAAGTTTTGTACTACTGTAGAATTGTATTTGTGGTTGTATCTAAAGTTTCTATATGTTATAAATAGGACCAAATAGCATACAAACAAATTCGTCTCTTCAAGTCTTGTTATTTTATATTTTCATAATTTGTGTGAAAAGTGTTTCTTGTGAGAAAACCTAGAGTATTCTACTAGGTTTTAGTTTATGTACTTTTGTTCTTTTCCTATTCTTAGAATAGGGTGAAGAGCCTCATTAAACAAGAGAAGAAGTTTACAGAAGAAGACTTGTCCAAGACTTACTTTGGGAGGAAGTAAGTACGCTCACATTAAAAGTTGAAGGGAGTTAATTGTTTGGTGTGTTAAGAAGTGACATTGGCCAAGGAAATTACAAAAGATCGCGGCAAAATTTTAGAGGGAGTCCAAACTTATTTAGGTCAATTGTATTTGTAATTGTTATGAATTTACTAATGTAATTTTATAAATTTTAAGATGTACTTGTGGATGATAATTAGTATATTGAATAATAAGTAATTTGTAACATTTTAATTATTATATAATTTAATATTTATATATTTAAATTTTTAATATAAACTTTACATTTATATTAGAGGATTCACCACCTCATGAGGATTAAAATGCTTGACCGGGATGGGGATGGGGGAGGAATCCCCGTTAATACTTCGCCCAGTACTATGTATCCCTAATTCTAATGCAAGATTAGAAAAAATTTAGATTATAAATTACAAACATAAATTATACTAATAAACTTATAAAAAAATACTATTATACTAAAAAATACAAACATAAATTATAAAAAATAAATCATTAATAAAAAGTAGGGATGAAAATTTGGTAGATAATAAGCAGGTAATGCAGCACCCAACCCCGTCCCCGTTTCCTATTTTTGCCCCATCCCCGCCCCGCCTCACTTAATCCCCGATGGGTTTGAGGTAGGGGAATTCCCATTGGATATGGAGACCCATTATGTACCCATCATTAAGATTAAAATAATAATATTAAGAAAAAAAAAATAATGTAATGTAATTCAAAATTAAAATAAAAAATAAGATATTGATTTTAAAATAAACAAACATTCTATATATTAAAAAAAATCTTTATTACACATTAAGTTAGGGAAGATTAATCGTCAACTTTGTAAATATAGTCAATAACTTTAATATGTAATAATTAGAAAAATATATAAAAAGTTTGGAAACTATATATTTGAGTCGAATATAGGGTGGGTAGTATCACCCCTAACCCCGCTCTGAACCTGCAAATTACACCTCACACCCGTCCTGTTACCCATTAAGGCAGGTAATCCTTGCCCCATTCGAGGGTGGGTACCTTTGGGGAAAATTTTCATCACTAATAAAAAGGCTTGTACTTAGATGAGATAATTAATATATTGAATAATAACTAATATGTAATAATTTAGTTTTTATATAATTTAATATTTCTAAACATTTAAATTTTTGATATAAACTTTACTAATTTTATATTAGGATTATTTACATCAAGCAGCGCAATTTACATTTTAATTGCAAAATTGCTTCCTGGTATTTTATTGTTCAAAATACCGTTATTTTTAAAAATAATACCGTTGGTTTTGAAACATGATGGTATACATTAATTTAGGAACTAAAAGACAAACAACAAAAATATATCCACGCTTACATCAAAAGTTCTATGAAGTCAGCAAAAGTCAAAAGAGATTGAATAAATGAAATACTTGTTTTCTATTCTTGACAATTAATTTTTTTTTCTTTTATTATTTTCCTCCATTTTTCCTAGAGACCATAACTATAGATTCATTGTAGATTATTTTCTTTTCTTTTCTTTTTTTTTTTCTTTTTCTTTTTATCTTTTTTATATGTAATATTAATAAAATATTTCTATCTCCTTTCTTTTATTTAAAAGATTTAATATAATTTTTTTGACTTAATCGATAATTATTTGAGTTCAAAAGTTTTACCATTACGACTTATTTTTTAAGATAATCATTTTAATATGTAAGAAGTATATATTTATTTTTACATTTGCCATAAAAATGACCAAAAATATATATAACTTTTTAGTTTCTTTTTATTTAATTAAATAAAAAAATAACTAAAAAATTATCAAATAGCTTAAATTTTACTAAAACTTAAAAATAAGTTACTAAAAAAATCTTTTTTTTAATTTCTATATTTAAACATTACAAGATTAAATAAAAATAAATTTATTTTTATAAAACTATTTTAATACGTTTATAAAATAATTTGTAAATAAATTGAATAGCATCTGAAACACCATATGAGTTACATTAAAAAAAGTAACCTCAAGGTATCTTAAACAATAAAATAACATAATATAGCTTAAAAATATAAAAAAGAAATAAAAAGGTTTCTTTTAATATTAGTCATCCTTTTTTGGAGACAAAAAAAATATATGTTTCTCACATATTAAAATAGTTATTTTATTATTTATATATGTGTAAAATTTTGAAATATTTTTTTTTTAATAAAAAGTAACCAATTGATATCCTATTCACATCAAAAGCAACTAAATGGTTGTTTTTTTCAAAACTCCTAAAAAGCGAAAATTTCTGGAAACGAGATTTTTCCAGTTTTTTTCCATTTTCGGTAATTATTTTGAATTATGGTATGTATGCTGACGTGGCACAACGTTATTTGTGCAAATAACTTTCTTAAAGATATTTTTATAAATAAAATCACTTTTAGGTATAATATTGAAAAAACCCCTTTATATTAAGAGATTCACCGTCCCATTTCCGATAGGGAATATATGAGAATGAGGATTAAAATTCTTAATGGGCATGGGGACGAGAGGAGCACTCTTCGCTAATTTTCCCCCTCGTATGCATCCTTAATTCCAATGGAAGATCAGAAAAAATTTAATAATTTTTTTTAGGCTAATTAGCAATTTTTCCCCCCGAACTTTGACATATACCAAATCATGCCCCCTGCACTTTTTTGGCCATTAAAAATTCCCCATGAACTATTGAGATTGTTAAATTTAAGGACTTTAGTCTAATTTCATTCAATTTTACTGTTTCAGGTACTAAATCATGCTCCCAAGATTTTGATATCTACCAAATTATGCCCCTCAAACTTTTATATGTATTAAATCATGCCCCCTGAACTTTCATCCATGTTAGAATTTTTTTACTAAAATTAGATAAAAGTCCTTAAATTTAACAATCTTAATAGTTCATGGGGAATTTTTAACGGCCAAAAAAGTTCAAGGGGCATGATTTAGTACATGTCAAAGTTCGGGAGGAAAAATTACTAATTAGCCTTTTTTTTTATCAAATTTTTAATACATTTTAAATTTGATTCCATGCCTATTCTTATTTTAATTCTCATTTATATTCCTATATTTTCATTATTTTCAATATCGTCTAAATATTAATTTCACATAATTTAATTTAATAATTACTATAAAATATCATTATAACACTATTAATACTTTTGTTTTATGAGAAATGCTAAAGGGCATCAGTGGTGCCTAGCACTATCCTATGTGTCAATATCGCTATTGATCCAACTAAGTATCGGGTCCTATATAATTTAATATAATAGCTTTTATGGAGTATCGCTAGCCAATCGCAACACGACATATCAAGAAAGTGCTAGGCACCACTAATGCCTAATAGCAATACTCTTGTTTTATTTTAACACACGAAAAACTAGTCTCTTTTTAAGGGAAAAACTAATTATTTTAATCAAGGCTCTTATATAATCCTCATGTTCTCCTTTCCCAATGTTTTTGCTTGAAGAAAGTTCCTCAAAACCATAATAATCATTGAAAGCGGTTTCCTCTTTTTGTATTATATAGTTTTTCTTTAATGTAAAAGTCTCTTTTACAGGTTTCATATGATGTGAATATCAAGTATTTACACAAGTGAATTAATGTTAAAAATCCCACCAAATTAATAAAATTTATCAATTGTTATAAAATAATATAAAATAATATAAAGTAGATGAGAAGAAAGAAGAAGAAGATGAAGAGAGAAAGAGAAAGTGAATGAGAATTTCTGAGTTGTTTATTCCAATGGGGTGAACCCCTATTTATACAAATACAAGAGTGAGATATTAAGAAACTAAGAAAAAGGGAAACTAAGGAAAAGAGGAATGTTGATTACAATTAATGACAATAAATAAAAGATTTGGACATCCACATAATTAATAATATTTATAACACTCCCCCTTGGATGTCCATAATAGTTGCCTTATTAAAAATCTTGCTGAAAACTTGGTCAAAGGAAAAAAAGTATAGTGTAAACTAACTCCCTCCCCCTCATTTAGGCATTTGTGGAGATCTTCTAATCGACGAATTTCGATCTTGTCTGTCGTCTTCTCAAATGTTGATGTTGGTAATAACTTTGTGAATAAGTTTGTAAGATTGACACTTGATTGAATATGTTGAACACCAATATGCCTTTTCTTGAAGCGTATAAAGAAGAATTTCGTGAAATGTGTTCTAACTCTATCTCCTTCAATGTACCTCCTTTTAGTTGAACGATGCAAGCAGTATTATCCATAGAGAATTGCTTGGGTTGATACTTCTTTATTGAGAGCAATCCATATGTTTCCCGAATATGCTATGTCAATGATCTCACTCACACACATTCTCTACTTGCTTCATAAAATGCAAGTATGTTAACATGATTTATAGTTGCCTCGTTAAAAACCTTGCCAGAAAAACCCAGTGGGACAAAATCTGAGCTAAGGAAAAAAGAGTACAATATATATTTCATATTCATAACTATTTGCAAGTTGCCTCGTTAAAAACCTTGCCAGGAAAACCCATTGGGACAAAACCTGAACTAAGGGAAAAAGAGTGCAACATGAATATGTCTCCCCCTCATGCACATATGATCCATAATTCTTTTGGTGATAATATATCTCATAAGATTATTGTTATCACTTTTAAAATATCACCATATATAATCTTTGATCATATATTTTCTATAACTCTTCCAGAGTATGCATGGACTTCTAAATTATAGATGAGGGGTTTGTGGAACATTAGTCTTTATCCAACTAATTGTATCATTCATGTGTGTACACAACTTTGTTCATACGAAAATTTAAAATTTCAATTAGATATGAACATAACACATTAATGGTACTACAAATTTTCATTTGTGACAATGATGGTACTCCAAGACCATATATTTATTCCATCTTGTTTTATGATCTTAATTTCCATATCAAATGATCATATATCTATAATTCTCGATACATATGAAGTACTTCAGGACTTCAATACTAATGAACAAACTTTATACATTAATATTTCTCGAAATACAAAAGAAATAAAAGTTTGTTCTTCAATTAATCAAAAACTCTTCAAGAGTCTATCACAACGTATACTTTACGTATTTATATTGCATAGACAACCATAGGTATTTTTCACATAATAATTTACTTACATGTCTTTATTTCATACAAAGATCTTTGTCATATAGTGCGCGCGACTTTGAATTTATATCACTTAAGACATGTATTAAATTCTTGTAGAATTTTTAGATAAGGCTTATTTCAAATTCTCACTATATTAGGAGCTCCAAATAAATAATCTTTTGTTGCAACATTTATGTGACGCTTATAAATCCTCATAAAATATATTCCAGGCTATAATCAAATAATGATTATATTTTCTCAATATTTAAGCCTTACTTCAATCAATCTCATGTCTATGCAAACTTTGTACAACAATTCATTATGTACAAATACATATATGCAAATTTCTCATTAGAAATATTTATTTGCACACCCTACGGAGTCTTACTTCACTTTATGTGAGTAAATTTGCCTGGATTGCGTCATAATATTTTGGCCAAAAATCAAAATGTATGTCGATGATTCTCGACAAATCTAATACCATGATCCTTGCTATCTCATGTTAGTTTATTGCATATGCAAACATTCAATATTTATTGCCGACAAAAATTTCAATAAATGATAATTTCCTCCCATATTGACATAATTTATAGAGATCTCTTTAAATTACATATTTTTCAAATATGTTTATCATTTATAGGTACCTATATAGAATCACTTCAGGGATTCAATTATGATCAAATGTGTTATGTCTAACTTCTCTTGGGAGTCTTTTCGAGTACCGTTTTCATCACGGTTATCATTTTAATACTTTATAACATTAAGGTATCTCCATGAGTACCTCTAGATTTAACAACTTCAGGGCAAATCAAATGAACATTTATTAATAATTTCTACATTGTTCATTTACGCTTTAGGCGTTTTCAACTCATTCTATCTCAACTTTGAATAATATTGATTTGCAGTTGGTATATATCATTTTGAACTATATTGTTCTTATATAATTTGTGCAAGGATCATTTTTCAAAAATTATCATCATCCCAACTGCTTCTCTCCCCCTGATCGAGAGAATTTTTAAAAATTGTGATATCTAATAATATTAATATACCTGTAGGGATTTCAGTATATCACAATGAATCAATATTTGTTTAAACTCATATATACTATATGACATTGAACTTCAGGTTCAATAAACTTCAGTTTCAAGTTCAATCATTATGAACTTAATTCATTTATAAGAATGAGTCATACGTGTATAATTAGAAATACATAAATTTACACATTTTGTAAATGCATGATTATATAATCTTATCACATCGATAAGAAACTATGCAATAAAAATCTAACAATGGCTCAAGATTGTTAAGAAAATATAATTTAAATATTTTCTATGTGCAAATATATGCACATTCTTCTTTTGAGCCTTATAAATAACAATGAGAAGAATCTTTTGGTTCTTCAACAAAATTTAGTCAAATTCTTTGACAATTTATTGCATATGATTGATCATGTCAAAATAATTCAATTCATGAACTTTAGGTTCACTATAATTTGTATTTCAATGAAACTTTCAAAATGTAATGTAAATTCATTACAACATAATCATTACAAGTTTCATTTTTATATACACGAATAATATAATTATATTATTCTCCAAAACATATACACTCTTCAGGAGTCACTATTATGTTTATCAAACTTTATATTTCTTCAGGAATCACTATCATCAATTCAATGATGTGTATAATGTAAAATGTATATGACAACTTCATCATGTTGTTATAATGGTCAAATAGATATAACCATAATATATCATTCATGTTACCTGGTATCTTTTTAACAAGTCGTCTAATTTATTAATAGACTATTCATCAGTCTAATTATCATGACTTGATATATTATATATTTAAATGTACAACCAGTACATATAATAAGTCATCTCTTATTACTTTCATAACTAGATAAAAGTTATACATCTAGGGACATACCAAGATATTTTACTACTCAAAGTAGCAATTGTATGTAAGAGTACTTCTTCAGGAAGCTTTTCAAATAATCATTTTGTGATTCTTTATCACTTTGATTATATTGGATCACTAACAAATATTAGTAAATTATATATCCACTTTTGGGAATATGCAAACTGAATTATATAGTAACTATATATATACATATCCTGTACTAACAATAGTTTGAAACTATTGATTTCAAGAAATAATAAAATATGTATATATTAATTTGCTTCTGGCATTACCAATATATGTGAAATCTATATTCTTTGAAATAGAATTTCATGTCTATTCATTCTCTTTAGGTAATGATATTTAAATATTCTAAATGTACAATAAGTTTGTACAATTCACATTCTATTAAATAGTCAAGTATACTTTTATCTTGACTATAAGTGTGTCCGTACTACAGGTACGCGACCACTATTATTCAATTCCACATGATATATAGATTTAATGCACTTTGATTGTGTGTGGTATCTCATCCTTTGGTTATTTCCAATTTCTTCTGGAAATATTTGAGTAGCAAACAATGCCATTGATTATTTAAAATCATTACATTCACTTTGGGGAATGACGTTGAACAAGTAGAACATTATTATAAATTTCTTAAAAATTTATTACTTGTTCATATATAAAAAGAAATTACTCAGCAATTTCTTTAACAATATTTCAAAGAATATATGAATACAATTTTTGCATAATCTCCAAGATGTATGCAAAATTTGATCTTTAATATATGTCACATGCAATAATTTTCAACATTGCAAGCAATAACAGTGTATAATAACATGACTAATACAAAGAATCTTTAAAAGTAGTTGACTTCAATTCGTATCATTCTCTGCAGGGAATGATGAACAATAAATACATGTCTCATGTATTTAAATAACATTAGTCATGCTCACTGTTATTCTTATACTTTGATGTTTCAATGCAATTTTCTTAATATTCTTTTTAGGTATTCAAAACCTGTAATACCCGGTAAAAATATACATATATTTTAAATTTTATTTGTTATACAATTTGTGTGAGAATAAGTATTCATTTATTTCTACTAATAGTGAATAGAGACTATTGCTTAGAATAGTATTGATAGATTTCTAAACATAGTTGAAATTATAGTAAGTGTCAAGGTAAAATTATGGTGTTTTTACGAATTAGGTTAATTACTCAATTAAAGCCCAATATGAAAGTCTATTAGAGTTTTATAGATTATTTAGTGGGTTTAATCTATTGTATGAAGTGCATTAAATAACATTATAATGGAATTAATGTCACAAAAATTCGTAGGTTTTGATAAATTCGCAGGATTAAAAACTGTTTTACTAAAATGATCATATCTAGAGTTGTAGAGCTCCGATTGAGGTGATTCTAGTGGCGTTGGAAAGATAATTCAAAGATCTATAAATTTTGTAGAAATAGTTATATCATAATTCGGAATTTTTCTAGGTGAAAATTGAACCTAAAGTTACGAAATAAAGGGCTTACTTTTAAAATTTAAAAAAAGTTTAGATATTTGTTGATTTAATAATATTTTAGCATTTTATTATATATTATTATTTTTAGTTAACCTAAACCTATCAGAATACGATATCTCATAATCTTTTTATCAAACCCTAAACTATCATAGTTTTATTTTTCCTCTCCAAACCAATCAGTCAAAGCCTCATTCTTCTTCATGTTTGCTCCTCTCAAACCTTCCACAATTCTTCTTATTTTCTACCTTCATTCTTAAAGTTTTGGATTTATAATCAAGGCTTGCGGGCTTGAGACATCGAATAGAAATATGTGAAGAGGTATGAAATATTTTCTTGCTCAATAATGCTAAATGTTATCTAGGGTTCGGATCTATTATATTTTTTTCGTTTTCAGAAAAACAAGTTTCAGTAAAGTGATGATATCTCTCTTGATATTGATCCGTTTTTAGAGATTTTTGTATCGTAGCTTATTCGATTTCCCATAAGTTTTATGAAGAAACTTTTTGTTAATTCGAAGTCATACTATGTCAAAAAGTTAGTTTTATTCAATATCATGTGATTCGTTTCTTGAATCTTGTTCTTGCAAAACTGTTTTGGTAAAATTGTAATATCTCTTTGAATATAATTCCAATTTCAAAGATTTTGGTATCATTGGAAAGGGAATTTAATTTCCTAAAACTTTGATGAAGATGTTATCTTCTAGTTCTGAACCATTCAATGTCAAAAGTTTGTATTTTTGCTAAGTCGTGTAATTCGTTATTCCATATTTCTTCTCAGAAACAGTTTCAGTAAAACAATCATAACTCCCTCAGTTTTAATCCATTTTTAATGATCTTTATATCATTGGAAAGATAATGAAATTTCCTATAATTTTTATGAAGACAACTTTCACTGAATTAGTATAGTTGTTGGTCAAAAATAGTGATCTTTCTGCTGTACTGTAAGAGTACGAATTTTCATGTTAGGGCCTTGAACCATGTGTTGTTATAGGTAGTAATGACGAGATAACAAATATTAAGCAGCGGGATTTGATGATCTTATCCTCAACAAGAAAATTCATTGAGGTGCTTGGAGTAGCAAGAAGGTGTTCTTAATAACTGAGGTAAGAAGAGTGGACATCTGTGCACAGGGTGTATGTTGAAACATACAAATGTATTATGGGTTTGTATTTACATGTTTTATTCTATGGTAGATTGTTGTTTTATGCTAATGTTATTAGTGTGTGATAGTGAAAAGACTTTTGACTGTTTGTGTGAGAATAGCACTTATAGGATAGGTTTTCTGCTGCTGGTGTGAGCATAGCACTGCAGGATATATTTTTGGCTGCTTGTATGGGTTTACTTGCAGGTCATCCTATCATGGGTGAGTACAACTTGTGGTAAGGGATTGCCCTATTGGATGCCGAGTGTGAGAACAGCACAAGGCAGGGCAAGTTACACTTCATGTCTGATTAACATGAGTGGGAGTAGATTATCGTATGTGAGTACAATGTGCGATAAGATACTATGTGTTATATGTGTGAAGATTACACTGTGATATGATGTTGTATTGTATGTAAGAATAATATGTGATATGACATGTTGTTATATGTATGCAAGTATGGTATGAATTGATTTGATGTTGTGATATTGTTATACTTATGACTATGTTATCTGGTTGGGGGGTTATGTCCTACATAGCTCTTCTTACTGGGCGTTAGCTCACGGGTACTCTGTGTGCAGGTAAAAGGCAAAACTATACAATGAGGGTGGCGAGCTCGAGGCATGGATTACATGTTAGGGGATTGTCACGATGTTTTGGTTTAAGAATATTTCTTTAAAGATTATGGCTCGATTACTTTTGTAAAAATTAATGTTTAAAAATTTGTAAATGAATCAAGTGTTTTTGTTTTAAAATAATGAGATCTCATGATTTAATTGTTTATAATAAATTAGTTTATTATTTTTATTATAAATGGTTTTAAACGGACTAGCGAGTGTGACGTCTCGGGAAATCGGGGCGTTACAATATGGTATCAGAGCCTTGACCCAGCCGGAAGTGTGGTCGACGAGGACGTCGGACCCCGTAAGAGGGGGTGATTGTGACAGTCAGTAGTCCCGTGATCCGTAAGGGGAAATACCGGGTAAGCTGTGCAATCCCACACCGCCTGGGGAAGGTCAAGTGGGATGATTCTGAGACCGTGTAGGTATGGGACTACACAGTTGAAGAGGGCTTAAATGGATTGATTGGTACTACCTATATCAACAAGGTGCATCTTGTTTTTCGGTAGCCCATCTCGAAAGAACTCCACAGTTAAGCGTGCTTGGCTTGGGGTAATTTAAGGATGGGTGACCTCCTGGGAAGTTTTCCCAGGAAGCGTGCGAGTGAGGACAAAGCACGCTGGAAACACTCGTGTTGGTCTGTAGGGTCAGTCATCAGTCCATGAAGCAGCCAGAGTGACGTACTCGTGTATAAGAGCCATTCATTCCGTGGGTGTAAGGGCCCAATGGAGGCTTGAAGCGGGGACGTTACAAATGGTATCAGAGCAATACGGTCCTAAGGGATGTGGTTGACCCTAACATGTAAAGTTCATTGCCACGAGACGAGCTCGACTCACTGTATTGTAAGTTTTAGTTAATCTGTTCATGTTAGTCTTACATATTTTATGTTGCGTTACATCTTTAGTGTAACTAGAAGTTTTATTTGTGTTTAGAAGAATATGTCTTAAAATTTTATGGGTATGATTCGATCTATGAGATATTTTTGGAAAAAAAAAAAATTCAAGGTATTGCTATATTACGTAATTTAAGTTTGATTTTTGATAAGTTGTACTTATTTTCATAAATAAGGAGCATAAGAAGAGTGTTTTTCAAAAGGAATTGTGTTATAAGCAGATTGGAATAGAGTATGTTAGGAAAAAAAAAGAATTTAGTTGTTATATTAGTATTTCTAAGGAGAGTGTATGTTTCAAGTTTAATAAATTAGACATATATAACTATTGGTACGTTCTTAAGTTTGTTTTTTTTTAAGTGTTAATGGATAGATAATTTTAAGCTCTACTCTTTTATTAGAAATAATTAAGTTGAATTTTGGTTAAGGGTGAAATCTAATCATTAAGGTTATAATAGAAGAATAGATTGTGACAGTCAGTAGCCCCGTGATTCGTAAGGAAATTAGATAGTTTTGTTTGTGTTTATTTGCATAAATTTAAACTCTTTATGTATTGGAATATGGTTTATGCTTTGTTATTATGAATATGTATGTGGTACTGAGAATGTGTGGTATGGACACAATATGAGTTTATGAATTGATATATTGATTAGGGTTGTTTTGACTTGTATATGTTGTATGTTGCATTCATATATTGTGTGTTGTATGCTGCAAGTTGTATGCTAACGTCTCAGGTAAAGTGAGGGACCATGGTGGGGTATGATACGGGGTAAGGCCGTTGAATGTAGAGATACCCTACCCTGCATTTTTCTGAGTCGTGTTTGAAATTATTATGGTGGGGTATGATACGGGATAAGGCCGTTGAATGTAGAGATACCCTACCCTACATTTGTCTGATTCGTGTATGACATTGTTATAGTGGGGTATGATACAGTGATGTTACTATTGAATATAGAGATACCCTATCTTATAACAATGGTAGGGCTACATAGGCCCAGGTTATTATATGGGCAGATTAGGCCCAGGATATTGTAAGGCCAGGCTAGGCCCAGGTTATGTAAGGAATGGCTATGATATGCCAATGTTATGGTAAAGACATGATATGATTGAAATAAATTTTATATGTTATTGCTATGATTGTGCTATGAGTATGATGTTAGGGTTGTGATCCCTACATATATGTAATGGTTTCGTTTAGTACAAATAAATGGTATATGATTAAGCGAGTAAAGAAAAATATATATGAGAATTGGATTAAGCGATTTTCGTTCTCGAGTTATTCTTAGAAAGAGTGATTTTGATAGAAAATTTTATTCATATTTCATTAGTTGGATGGATTAGTAAATGTTTCTTTTATAGTGATATGCATGTAGCTCATTCCTGAGAGTATGTTAACTTGTATGCTTCTAAGCCTATATATTGGCTAGCTCGCATGTGTAAGAAGACCTTTAACGATCTTTAGCTTACATGTAGTTCATGTAATTTATAGAAGACATGTGGTCTGTTTGAATGACATCGGTTTGTTGATGATATATTGGATCGTTATGTGTAGGGAAACATTCTTAATAATTATGCTACGAAACTATAATAACGGAATTGTAGCTTTATGGAGGAAATTAAGTTAAAAAAAAAAAAAATTTAACATTCAATGAAAGAATGGGAACAATTAAAGAGAAGTTTGCATAAGTTCTTCTACCATACTCCTTGTTGTTTGTTATTTTTGTATTGTATAATGTGTTCTCAAGTGGCATATAAGGATGTTCATAAGAGAAGAGTTTTTTTTTATATAAAATTACGAGCATGTTATTGCAAAATTTATGTATTTAAAGCACGTATATGTAAGTATTGTGATGGAGTATGTTTGTTATTTAAGTAATATATAAAGGAATAACAATACTTAAATTAGACTGTATATGTTATATGTGTTGTAGTTTGACCAATAAAATAAAAGTTAAGTACATATTTGTTGGGTCCATAAGGTAGATAAGGAGGTCATGTAGTCAGTGGTGACAAACATGAAGTCCCTCGTGTATTTGGTAGTTAAATTTCGAGGACGAAATTTCTTTAAGGAGGGTAGAATGTAATACCCGGTAAAAATATACATATATTTTAAATTTTATTTGTTATACAATTTGTGTGAGAATAAGTATTCATTTATTTCTACTAATAGTGAATAGAGACTATTGCTTAGAATAGTATTGATAGATTTCTAAACATAGTTGAAATTATAGTAAGTGTCAAGGTAAAATTATGGTGTTTTTACGAATTAGGTTAATTACTCAATTAAAGCCCAATATGAAAGTCTATTAGAGTTTTATAGATTATTTAGTGGGTTTAATCTATTGTATGAAGTGCATTAAATAACATTATAATGGAATTAATGTCACAAAAATTCGTAGGTTTTGATAAATTCGCAGGATTAAAAACTGTTTTACTAAAATGATCATATCTAGAGTTGTAGAGCTCCGATTGAGGTGATTCTAGTGGCGTTGGAAAGATAATTCAAAGATCTATAAATTTTGTAGAAATAGTTATATCATAATTCGGAATTTTTCTAGGTGAAAATTGAACCTAAAGTTACGAAATAAAGGGCTTACTTTTAAAATTTAAAAAAAGTTTAGATATTTGTTGATTTAATAATATTTTAGCATTTTATTATATATTATTATTTTTAGTTAACCTAAACCTATCAGAATACGATATCTCATAATCTTTTTATCAAACCCTAAACTATCATAGTTTTATTTTTCCTCTCCAAACCAATCAGTCAAAGCCTCATTCTTCTTCATGTTTGCTCCTCTCAAACCTTCCACAATTCTTCTTATTTTCTACCTTCATTCTTAAAGTTTTGGATTTATAATCAAGGCTTGCGGGCTTGAGACATCGAATAGAAATATGTGAAGAGGTATGAAATATTTTCTTGCTCAATAATGCTAAATGTTATCTAGGGTTCGGATCTATTATATTTTTTTCGTTTTCAGAAAAACAAGTTTCAGTAAAGTGATGATATCTCTCTTGATATTGATCCGTTTTTAGAGATTTTTGTATCGTAGCTTATTCGATTTCCCATAAGTTTTATGAAGAAACTTTTTGTTAATTCGAAGTCATACTATGTCAAAAAGTTAGTTTTATTCAATATCATGTGATTCGTTTCTTGAATCTTGTTCTTGCAAAACTGTTTTGGTAAAATTGTAATATCTCTTTGAATATAATTCCAATTTCAAAGATTTTGGTATCATTGGAAAGGGAATTTAATTTCCTAAAACTTTGATGAAGATGTTATCTTCTAGTTCTGAACCATTCAATGTCAAAAGTTTGTATTTTTGCTAAGTCGTGTAATTCGTTACTCCATATTTCTTCTCAGAAACAGTTTCAGTAAAACAATCATAACTCCCTCAGTTTTAATCCATTTTTAATGATCTTTATATCATTGGAAAGATAATGAAATTTCCTATAATTTTTATGAAGACAACTTTCACTGAATTAGTATAGTTGTTGGTCAAAAATAGTGATCTTTCTGCTGTACTGTAAGAGTACGAATTTTCATGTTAGGGCCTTGAACCATGTGTTGTTATAGGTAGTAATGACGAGATAACAAATATTAAGCAGCGGGATTTGATGATCTTATCCTCAACAAGAAAATTCATTGAGGTGCTTGGAGTAGCAAGAAGGTGTTCTTAATAACTGAGGTAAGAAGAGTGGACATCTGTGCACAGGGTGTATGTTGAAACATACAAATGTATTATGGGTTTGTATTTACATGTTTTATTCTATGGTAGATTGTTGTTTTATGCTAATGTTATTAGTGTGTGATAGTGAAAAGACTTTTGACTGTTTGTGTGAGAATAGCACTTATAGGATAGGTTTTCTGCTGCTGGTGTGAGCATAGCACTGCAGGATATATTTTTGGCTGCTTGTATGGGTTTACTTGCAGGTCATCCTATCATGGGTGAGTACAACTTGTGGTAAGGGATTGCCCTATTGGATGCCGAGTGTGAGAACAGCACAAGGCAGGGCAAGTTACACTTCATGTCTGATTAACATGAGTGGGAGTAGATTATCGTATGTGAGTACAATGTGCGATAAGATACTATGTGTTATATGTGTGAAGATTACACTGTGATATGATGTTGTATTGTATGTAAGAATAATATGTGATATGACATGTTGTTATATGTATGCAAGTATGGTATGAATTGATTTGATGTTGTGATATTGTTATACTTATGACTATGTTATCTGGTTGGGGGGTTATGTCCTACATAGCTCTTCTTACTGGGCGTTAGCTCACGGGTACTCTGTGTGCAGGTAAAAGGCAAAACTATACAATGAGGGTGGCGAGCTCGAGGCATGGATTACATGTTAGGGGATTGTCACGATGTTTTGGTTTAAGAATATTTCTTTAAAGATTATGGCTCGATTACTTTTGTAAAAATTAATGTTTAAAAATTTGTAAATGAATCAAGTGTTTTTGTTTTAAAATAATGAGATCTCATGATTTAATTGTTTATAATAAATTAGTTTATTATTTTTATTATAAATGGTTTTAAACGGACTAGCGAGTGTGACGTCTCGGGAAATCGGGGCGTTACAAAACCCACTATAAAATTGCATCAATAATAATCATTTTTAATGATTCTTTAGTTGTATTCACATAAATACAATCATTTTTTTTTTACAAATATAAAACATTTACTTCAGGAAATGTTTGTCAAAATCTATATCGATATTAGATTACTTTTCATTGTCCTCAAATAATACAAGAACATATATATAAATATGTATTCATCTCTTTCATTATATATCCATCAATTATATAATGAATATTACGTTTGCATAATCTTCAGGATATATGCAAGATTTTATTGAGGACGCATAATCATCAGGATATATGCAATATTTTATCGAGGATGCATAATCTTCGGGATATATACAATTTTTTTATCGATGATGCATAATCTTCAGGATATATGCAATATTTTATCGATGATGCATAATCTTCAGGATATATGCAATATTTTATCGATGATGCATAATCTTTAGGATATATGCAATATTTTATCGATGATGCATAATCTTTAGGATATATGCAATATTTTATCGATAATACATAATCTTTTGGATATATGTATAATTTATATAGATTTTCTCTATCATATCATAGGTACACATATATTGTAAATATTATGAATGATAAGAACATAATATATATATGAAATTAATAATAAATATATAAAAACATATACATACATATATAATATATAGATATATAGATAAAAAGAAAAAAGAAAACAAAAGATTCTTGAAATTGTTTCAGTCAGATAAGTATATATATAAATATATATTTAGTGTATCGTGACTTTGAAATAATTCAAGAACTTTAACAAGATACTTACATTGGGACTTGGGCAGAGACTCATGCTTGAAGCTTGGGCAGAGACTCGTGCTGATAACGTGTTATAAAATAATATAAAATAATATAAAATAATATAAAGTAGATGAGAAGAAAGAAGAAGAAGATGAAGAGAGAAAGAGAAAGTGAATGAGAATTTCTGAGTTGTTTATTCCAATGGGGTGAACCCCTATTTATACAAATACAAGAGTGAGATATTAAGAAACTAAGAAAAAGGGAAACTAATGAAAAGAGGAATGTTGATTACAATTAATGACAATAAATAAAAGATTTGGACATCCACATAATTAATAATATTTATAACATCAATCATAATATTCACCATAATTTTTGATATTAATGAAAATATTTACTATTATTATGGTAATTGTATTCTTGACCAAATTTACATTTATTAACAATTATCAATGAACTATGTTTTAGTCATAAAATTTTGAGTATTGTTATTGGGTATTAGTGGTGTCTTGCACCTCTAGATATGTCGCTTTACTAGCGATACTCTGTAAATTTTTTTACATTAAACTATATGAGAGTCGATACTTAATTGGACTAATAGCGATAATAACACATAGAAGAGTATTAAACACCACTAATACCTTTTAGCATTTCTCTAAAAATTTTATTCACCCATTAGCTTCAAATTTTGATTATTTATCATATATTTAATATGATTTTCCAACATTAATAACATTAATTTAAAATAATATTTTAAACTTCTTCATTAATTAAAATAATATTAAAAAATGTAACAAAAATAGAATAAAATATTTTTAGAGCTTCTTTAAACTAGTAGCTACATTAAACTAGAGCATCCACATCAAAAGAGCTAAATCAAATATAACAAAATAAAAAAAAAAAAAAAAATTATGTAATTTTTCTTAATATATAAATGTAGAAGTAAAATAAATAAATAAAAAATTTTGGCTAGACATTTTAAAGAGAGTGCTTGCATTTTCTTTTTCCACGCCGTTTGGAAAAATGGGTCCGGAAAAGGACAGCGTCTCTAAACATTTGACCTTTGTGTCCGATTGACCAAGAAATATCTAATTTACTCAGTTATTATTTTATGTTATGTTTCACTACTTTCATATAAAATCAGCATTGATATATAAAACCACATACAACTCACTACTAAAATACTTTACCCTATAAAACTCTGAAACCATTTTGTTTATAAACAAACGCAGGCTACCATATCTGATGATTCTGATTCTTTATCGTTTTCAACATTAAAAACAGAACAAAAAATTTAATAACAATGAAACCAACTAGCCTAAATATTAAATAATAAATCCACAGCAGACCAGTAAAGAAAAAAAAAAAGAAAAGAGAGCAGCATTGAGGTAAGCTGTCATGAGTAAAATTTTATAAGTTAAAACTAGAAAGGTAAACAAATATTGCTACTATAGTATTTGCCGCAATCCATTCTTAAGGGAGTAACTGAAAAGCACTACAGATGGTTTTTCCGCTTTCTCATTCTTCATCGTCGGTTTCATCCCCGATCTCCTAGAAGTTAATGCAGAAGTCAGGACACATGCACGAATCAAATTCTAAACTTCCGAAACAATATTAGAACTGTATATTTTAACACAAGTTCATAATGAAGTTAACAAATAAAAACGGCTTAAATTATTAAGAGGACGAGATGTGATAAAGTTCGTCGTTCGTTGTTACCTCTTCATCATTTTCTTCATCATCAGAATCCTCTTCATCAGCCTCCTGCAGCGATTAATGAACACAAGTATTTTAAGAAGGTTGGTATGAATAAGAAAAGATTCATTGTCAACTAAAACTTTTGAAGAGAGAATAATTACATTATTGAAGTACTTCAAAGGATTGGGCCATAAATCCTCCTTAATTATCTCTCCCACCTGCAATTCCATGGAGGAAAAGGAATTTAAGGAGTTGAAGAAAATCAAAATAATCATTAATAATAAATGCAAAGTCATTAATTGAAGGAACTTATAAGAGCACCTGCATTAGATGTAGATATAGCTAAGCATAAAGAAATACATTAAGACATACCTGATCCTGAAGCTCTATTACTTCTGTCTGATCAGCATCACAAAACCAACTAAAGAAACTGCACATATTAAATTATTCCGAGTAAGTTATATTGTTCTGATTATAAGAGCAAGTCCAACGACACTGCATATATTTATATATGGTGTGATTTTTCTCCAACGATACACTAAAAGCTACACTATTTTGAAATTTTGTCTACAGTGCACGGTATATATGCCGTGCACTGTAGTCACGCCATATATTATATATATATTTAATTAATATTTATTTATATATATTTATATTATTGTATTTATAAAATTAAGAATTTATTTTTAGAAAATTTTACAATGCACATTTTTAAAAGTAATGTACGAATTTACTCCTATTTATTTCGGCACCCGAAAAATTTTTCTAGTCTACTTTTTTATATAGTTGTGTGTATTATAATTATTTAAAACATCCTATAAAGTTTTGAGAAATTTAAAAAAATTTAACACGCCGAAAACAATACACTTCTTTAAAAGTGGCGCACTGATATACTCCTACCTGATTCGACATTCGAAAGACTTGTTTACTCTTTTTTTTCATGGTTGTGTACATTATAGTTATTTAAGACATCTTGTAAAGTTTCAAAAAATTTAGAAAAATCTAACACGCCGAAAATAAAATTCAAACTTTTTATCATGTAACTCTTTTATTTAGAGGTGTGCATTGTAAAAATATCTTATAATATTTTGTTATGTAAATTTAAATGTGAATACCATAAATTATTTTTATTTTTAATTATGATTTAAGTAAAATTTTATTATATTTTTTTTTGAAAAAAAATTACACATTAAAAACAATATAAATTTAAACACATATATTAAAATTAAAATTAACACACTAGATATCATATTCTTTATTAATCAAGAGTACACATACTTTATACTATACAACAAAATATTATAAAATGAAACCACAGTCAATAATACATAATAAAAATATTACAAACTTAAAATTTATTTAAAAATTATTAGTTAAATATAACAATTGTAGTAATTTTGGTTAATTAATATGATAATAATTTTTTTTTATTTTATTAAAAAATTAATATAATAATAAGAAGTATTTTTTTAGTGTAATTTTTAGTGTTGTGGTTGGAGTAGAAATACTTTTTGACGTCAAATTTGGTGATAGTGTAACATTATATTTAGTGCATCATTGGAGATGCTCTAAGAGCACCTGCATTACATGTGATTATTATTACACAATGTAAATAAATGGGATTTTTATTTACAAAAATACGTTTTTAAAGTTTCAAACAACTTCATGAGAACTATAAATCAACCTCACAATACCTATAAATTAACTATAAAACAACTAAAAACAACAAGAAAACTAACCTCATGACAACTATAAATAAATTATAAAACAACCAAAAAAGAATATTGAACAGTTTATTGAAGTTCGTATTTTTAATTTTTTTAAAATTTTTGGTTTATTATGTAAAAATTTCTAAATAAATTATAGTTCTGATTCAATCCACAAAAGAAGAATTGATCTTTCAACAAGGTGTGAATGAATATAGCTGAACTTATGTTTCACCTTTAATAGTTGCTAGCTAAGAATTTGAATTGAACTAACAAACAAAATATTATAAAACATTTTCTCAGGAGGAATTTTTAAGAGGTGATGAAACCACATCGACCAAATATATGAAAAGAATCTCTATGCATGCTAAGATTATTTTCAACAGTAGTACTATTCACACCAAAAACTAAACATAAATAAGTCAATCGTGTAGATAAGTTACTTAATATGTACATGAACAAAAAGCAACCACCATATTACTTCAGTCACACAACTGTTAAATACTCAGTTTATTATAGAATAATGGCCTCCCCATCTAGTCTATGATTCTCTAGCTAGTGATCCTAAAGCCAAACCAGGCATTATGAAGCACCAAGAAAAGCAAAAATAGTTTAAGAAAATCACCTCTGATGAGCAATGGATCGCTTCTTTCCTTTCTTCTCATCAATAACTCCATTAACTAGAGCAGCCTGGCACAAAATTATCATTATATGTTAACAATTGTAATGGTGGAAAAAGAAAATCTTCAGTGTGCAGTGGAGTAACTATAATAGTATTACCATGCCCTGTTTCCACTTGATAGGAGTACCGGTTATCTGGGTTGTTCCTTCATCGGAGAATGAGAAGGATTTTGTAAGCTTTGTGTCTTCAAAATAAGGATTCTCCGTAAAATTCTGGGAGAAAAAACGCCAGTTAGAATGTCATCAACTCGAGTAAAAAAGCAAACCCTTTACTTAAATTTATAGCCAGAGAAAAAAACATGCACACTTAAGGGAAATTAAAGGACAAAGACAGCTTACAAATGTTATGGAGTACCCCGATTTTAAATCTTTGAAGTCCTCCACATCAAGAGAATCCAAATACTTGAAGATCTATACAAACATAAAAGAGCATATAATGAATCAACAAGAAAGCAAACCAAACATTGACGATTTTTCGATCAAAAATAGCCCAAATGGCTTGATAAATTTTACATATTATGTCTCCAACCTTCTGGTCTTCCTCAGTTAAAATATCACAGAGTACAGGGTGGCTCAAGAACTGCACAAAGCAATAAATCAAAAGTCACAAAGATGAAAAACATTCATTGTATATATCAACCTACCTACTCACAAACAAACAGTTATGAGCTACAAAGAAACACTAACAGCAGTCAACCAAAAGTCTGGAATGGTCTTGATAACATCATTCCGTTTTAAGTACATAGGTCTTCGTATCTCATTAAACTTTTGCTCAACTTCCAACATTTTGTCACTGGCTTCTTCATTAACCTGTCACAAAGAATGTCCATTATTCCAATCCTCATCACTACAATTTTTTTAGTTTCTAAAAGAATTCACAAATTGCAAAAGTTATTGACTTTTTCTACAACAATTCATAAATGACCAACATGTTAAAACTAAGTCAAAATGTTAATTTGTGCTCAACCCATAATTTCTTTTCAAATTAGATGTTAATATTCAACAATTGAAACAACAAAACAGAAATCATTAACAAAACCCATAGCCACAATCATATTTCAAAACCCAAAATAACCCATAACAATAATGACAAAAACAGTGTTTGAAGCATTTAGAAAAACCCCAGAAAGTAGAAAAAGCTTTAAACCTTTTCAAGCTCATCTTGAGTCTCCTGCAACTTCTCGATTGAGATAACGAGCTCGTCGTCAACGGGTTCAGCTTCCTCAACTGAAGCAACCTTAGGTTTCTTTCCTTTGTCAGCCAACATTTTAGGAGGGGAAGAGAAAGAGCGTTGATGTTGTTGTTATGGCTGTGATGGGTTTTTCTTCTTCTTCTTCTTCCTCAAAGGGATTTGGGAAGAAGGGTTGAGGAGGTCTGAGTTTACCACAAAGGCATTGCAATGTATTTATATAAAGGGGCGAAGGAAGGAAGCCTTTACTTCCGGCGCTTTTTAGTATTACAAGCGGGTTAGAGTTTGAGAAGAGGCCCTACTTACACAAGTGCATATACAATACATATCATTTAGTAGGGTTTTAGGTTTTACTAGTAAAGATATTTCTTTGAGGGGTTTATAAAGGAAAAGAAAAGGTAAGTGTTTTCATATTATTCTAATTCTTTATTTTTAGAAAAAAGCCCTAATACAGCACCACCTTTCATAGCAATAAGCTTTGAATAGGGGGGGACCACTTTGAGGTTCCCTATGAAATGAGGCATGAAACTGAGCCACAAAGAAGAAGTTCCGAGAGTTACAAAGGAAACTTCAAGCTCATATGGGTCATGTGTTGAGAACGAGAATTGAACTTTATAAGATCTAACCTCCTGTTGTTCCTTAGTAGCTCAGTGGTAGAGTGGTCAATTGTTAACCGATTGGTCGTAGATTCGAATCCTACTTAAGGAGATTTGATGGGGGGGGGGGGGGACACTTATTATAAGATGTTTGATACATATCGAGTAACTTGATCACCAGACTTTGCTAACAGTTGAGATGACATACTTAGTTAGTGTGAGCTACAATATTAATAGTTCTAGAACAATGAAAAATGACAGCATCCCTAAAAGTAGAAACTATACCAAAATCATTTAAAACTAAACCTGATGATGACTCCAACAAAACATGGTTATTAAAATTTTGCACCAAATTAAGACAAGTCGACTCAAATAATATGTTTTCAAAGCCATGCAATTGGCATTGAATTCTCGCATTTCTCAAAGCCAAAGCCTCGATCATTTTAGGTTGAAAGCTACCCATCACAAATCAGATGGTGACAAGACAGAGGAAGACGACAGCTACTAACAATTTGTGTCATGACAGACTAAGCTCCAGAGCTGGAGTTATCAAGTTGAAAATCATGAAGATAGTCACGTGCCCAATGAACAACAAACTCAACCGAGATAAATGAATTATTATGCACCAATTTATTTCTTTTAAAGTAGATTCTCTATGAAACAACCAAAATCAACTCCACTTGTTGCACATGAAGAGATGAATTGATGTATTAAACCATACAAATCTGAGCAATAAGCAAGCGAGTCTCTCAGTTGAGAATTACAAAGTTTTAGGCACAAAGAAAGGGAAGAACAACCACATAAAGCATGATGAGTAGTGCTGACGTTAAAAAGTGGCCAACATTTGTTCGATAGATTAGCGAAATGATTAATACATTTAAGTAAATAATTTAGAAGAGACACGCGAAATTTATAGTAGTTTACTCCTTATGTCGTGATGGTAATGAAGTTGCGTCTACTTCGAGTTTTTATTTCTCATGAGCATTACAGAATTAGGCTAAGTGTTTAAGCTCTAGTTTCTAGATAGAGAAACTAGAGAGAGATGTTCTGACCTTGTGGGTAGTTTTCTGAATGTGAAAAATGAGCTAAGGGATCTCTCCTTTTATAGGTGAAGAAGGCCCACAAAAATAGGAGAAAAAATATAAATTAGATGTTTTTGACCGTTGATGATGATCTAAAGGTTAAAATTAGCTCTTGGTGGTGATGACTATTTTTTGGAGCCCAGTGGGTCCCGCTGCGGGTAACTTGAAACTTATTTTTGTAACTCCCTTGAGGTGAAATTTGATACGATAGCTTCAGATTACGATTGGAGTGTGAGACATGACTTGATAGATCATTGAATTAGGTTCGAAACTCAAGTTGAATCATGTCAATAGAATCAATATTGAGTGAGTTATGGCTATTTTACTGAAGACAGATCATGACCCAGCGACCAAGTTGACATCCCGACGCCCAAGTTGACATATGACATCAACTTGGACGTTGGGTAAGTGTAAAAATGTCCAAGGGATGTACTTTAAGATGCCTAAGTGATATTTTGACACCACTTAGTTAGTTTTTGTATTCTGGCGAAACTGTTCACCAATTCTCGGAGATGTTGCTGTTTTGTGGAAATGAGAGACTTGAAACTCTTCATTTTTGGGTGAGTTGGAAATCAAAAATGTAAAGTTATAAGTTTGAGTTCCCTAACTTCACAGATCTTAGTTATTGTGAAAAACTAAATGGATGATCAAAATGACATCAGATTCGGATAAGCAGAACCCAGCGCACCAGGCAATTTGTCAACCTGGGCATTGGGTACTTACTTCCGAGCTCCTGAGATTTCGTTTTTCATACTTCTAAGGCTTCTGAACTTGAGGATGAGATCCTCTATCCCATTTTGACCATTTCTGATTCAATGGTCGCATCAGATTTGACATTTGAGCAATTGAAGGCAGAGTCCCAGGTTGATTGTCAACCTGGTCACTAAGCCCAGCTCCAAGTGTCAACTTGGGCGCTAGGTCCCTCTCTTGGCCCTTAAGAAATTATGTTTGGTCCTCAAAAGTAGTTGAATCTCAATATTTTCTGAAAAACGAAGAAGATGCTCGAAAGTTTTCTCAAAAAACTCCATTTAAAATAGCCTAGGTTGTCAAAATGTCAACCTGGTCACAAGGCTAGCCCCAGGTGTCAACTTGGGCGCTGGGCCCTACTTTCGGCACCTAGAATTTATTGTTTCTTCTTTGGAAGGACCTATTTCCCTATTTTTTATGAAGACAACAAAGATGCAAAAGTTGGATCTTCAATCGGATACTTGGAAGGCGCCCAAATTGATAGATTGTCAACATGGTCACAGTGTGCTCAGGGCCCCGGGTACTTAAAAATAAACTTGCTCCAATTCAAATTCTGATGCCTCAAATATGTTCGTGGCATGTCTAGTTGATGTCCCAATTAAGTTTTGACCCTTTTGTATTAAGACGATACTAGAAACTGAAACTCTAGTTGGAAACCACTCTTTACTAATTAGTAAAACTCATTTTGGCTAAGTTAGAAAATTAAAATCCCATTTTTTTTTTTAATTTTTGTAACCCCTCCACCGACCTCTCTCTCTATAAACCGTTCTTGACAAAATTCTAATTTTTGGAGTTGGATTGTGGCTTGAATCAAGGGGATTGGTGTTAGAGCTTGGAGTAACAATTGAGGTAGTGGGTTTCATCTTTTGTTGTTCTTAATTTTTGAGTTAATTTCTTGGATTGAGTTGCATGAGTTCCTTTGTTGTGTTTTGATATGTTGATCTTATGGATGTAATTGTGTATTATTTTAGGTAGTGGGAATTTGAGGTGTTAATTTGGTAGAATGAATTAGTATGTATTGAGTCCATGGTTAAAGTCAAATTTTATTGCTATATGTTGATCTTATGGATGCAATTGTGTATTATTGTTGTGATAATTGGAGTAAGTTTGTAGTGGTTGGTATTCTTCTTTTAGTTGATATTTCAGTTGTATTTATATTGTATCAAGATTGCATTGTAGTTTCTCTATTATAATTTACACTAGTTGATCAAAAGTGTAATCTCTTGATAGTAATTCTCTACTTTATTCGTAATCAACATAGTGCTTGTTTGTTATCATCCCAATGGTCATTGCTTTGTACCAAAATTTACAAAGGTTCCATGTCTTAAAATTTTTGTATTTGTTATGAGTTTTTAGTATCAATAATTACAAATAACTATTTTAATTTAATAAAAAACTTATAAATAACTATTTTTTTTTTAATAAACATTAAATAACATCTAATGCAATTGTAGTTGCTATATTTTATAAACTACTAATTATGTTTTTTCAGATTGTGTAAATAGTTGAAAATAAATATTTTTATCTATCAAAACAACTATTTTATGACAAGCAACAATAAATGAGATGTAATGCAACATTAATTGTTCATTTGTAACAAATCAATATGTTTTTTGTAATTTATTTCTCTTGTCTCAAACAACCATTTTAATCTTCAAAAACAACATACATACAATTATTTCTAAATAAAAAAAGTATATTATATTTGTATGCATCAATAGTTTTTTTAGTTGTAATCTAATTTTATCTATTTATTCATATCAACTAATTTTCTCTATTATTAATGATTTATCTAATTTCTAAAATCTAAAAATTATTTATAACCATAAAGAAAACTTTGAAAAACAACTTAATTAGGAAGAAAATCATTAAAATTTTTATTACCTTGTATTTGTTCTTTGATTCGTTTTTGGGTAAGCTTCGAATTCTATCTGATCTTCTTGTATTTTAATTATTTGCTCAGTACGATTCGAATTATTAATTTTAGGTTGTTTTTGTGTTTTGAATCAATGGAGGTAAGAATCTTTGTTTTCTTTCTTTCTTTCTTTTTTTCGTTTTACCTTTTGAATTTAGATTTGTCAGGATCAGATCATTTTTTGGTTGAGATGTACATTTCGCCCTCAATTTTTCCCACCTTGGTCTATTTTTGTTGGAGTTGAATTGCTTGGGTTGAAAATGAAAATCGTGGAGATGGAGATGGGTGTGGTTCGACTAGGTAACGAAGAAGGAAGAGCTTCACACAGACTGGTTGTTCAGTCTGTATTTTTGAAAATAAAAAGTTTTGATTTCTATTTTTGTTTAATTTTCCTTTCTAGGGTAAAAATGTAAATTGGTACCCTAAAATGCCTATTATAGAAAAAATTCCTAAAATATACAGCTTGTTAAAATTTCTTCCTAAAATATAACAGTCACATAATTATGCATTTTCTGTTAGGTTCCGTTTCTTTTATCGTAAAAAATTAGTATCTTTACTCTTTGAATGTTGACCTATACAAAATTTTGCCCACTTTTATTAAAAAAAAAAAAAATTTAAAACTTATAATGTTCTATTAATTCTGAAAAAAAATAATAAAAGTTATTAAATAAACCTAATGAAAATATTAAAATTAATTAAAAAAAATATTAAGTTTACTTAAAAAAATTATTCCTTAAAAGATATTTTCAAATTTATTTATAAACAAGTATCTTAAAAGATCAAATCAAAATTATTGAAAATCCAATAAATAATTTAAACAAACTAAAATTTTTTGAAAAAAAAAATATAACTTATTTATATTTATAAACTCATATCTGAAAAAATAAATAAAATAATTAAAAATTTAATAAAAATATAAAATTGTTTTGAAAAAATGTTAGAAATTAAATTATTATTTTTTTTCTTTATGTTTACTTAAACAAATCTAGATTTTTAGAGAGAAAAAAATAGACTCAAACCTGTTCCGTAAAATTTAGTTTTTACAAAAATTGAATTTTTAATATATTTTTAATAAGAATAAATAAATTTTTAAACACCTTAATTTGTTTTAAAATTTAATTTATGTTTTAATTTTCTTAATTATTCAAAATATATTTTTTAAGATCTAAATTAATTTTTTAAATTTTTAATTTTTTTTTTAATTTACTAAAAAAATATTTATTCTTTCTCATTTTGATTTGAGGGGGTATAATTTGATAATTGTCAACGTTTAGAGGCGAAATTACTAATTTACAAAAACACATCAGCATTTAAACGGAATAATGAGACGGAACCTAACAGAAGGACTAAATTTTTGTAAGTGTAAAATTTTAGGAGGAATTAACTTTTAACAAGCGGTATATTTTAAGAGGCAGAATCAATATTATCAAAAATTCAAGAGACAAAATTACTAATTATTCTTCATATTATTAGCTTATTAATTACATGTCTAACACTTTTATGACATGACATTTTATAAATGGTTAGCGATTCTATATAATCTTTATTAAGTTAAAATAAGTAGAATTTGATATTAGATTACACCAATAGCAATATTATATCTCTTAAAGAGTCGATATTACATCTCTTAAAAAGTCCCACCATAAATACCCTTTCACATTTCTCTAAAAACAAATAGAGTATTGGTATAGGCACCTATATAACTTACCGTATTATCTCATAAGCCTATGCTACATTGCTACCTATATGGCAAATAAATGTATTAGAGAAAATAGAGAAGATTATTCAACTTAAGTAATTTATTAGATATTATGAGAATAGATTTTGTATTGGGTTGATCTAACTTTCATTAATTAATTATCAAATATTAAAATAAATTCAATATTCAAATTGAATATATTCATGCCTTAATCAAAATATATTGAGCGTTGGAGATAATTGAGGGCTCACCAATTCTCATGTCTCCCATAAAAATTTAACTATGTAGTTGGAGATAATTGGTATTTTTTTTGAAACAAAGATTGCAACTTTCATTAAAGCAAATCAGCTAACAAAATAGCTTCCAAACCAGAAGGGACAGACCACCTACTGGAAATACGATCAGGACATGAACCAGAAGAACGAGCTAACCAGTTAGCCGCTTGGTTCCCAGAAGAATGAGATAATTGGTATTTTAGTTGAAGGTGCTATTAGGATATTCATTTCTATTTTTGTAAAATGACATGGTTTTCCTATTTTGTTAATTATGCTCTTTGAGTGATATATAATAATGTAATCGACTATTATCTGTTTTGCCTATTAATGAAAATTTTCATTTTTCTCTCCAAAAAAAATATTACTATACAATTTTGTCAAATAATATAGACAAAATTCATATGTAATTATTGTCTCATATCCACACACTTTGTATTATAGGGCACATTTGGAAAAAATCATTATGTGATTGAAACTGAGTGTAGTTCAAAGTAATTATAAGGTTTGGTATGTTTGTTCAACCAATTAGTTATACAGTAACAATGTAATTGGATGTAATTGATGGGTCTCAATTACACTCTCTAATTCTCATGACCCCCATGAATTAAGCGTAATTACAAAAAAGACCAATTTTAGATAATTAATGTTATTAAATTATGTAATTACTAAATCATTTGCCCAACATGAAAATAATAATTTATATGTAATTACTATTTGATATCCGAACACACATTATATTTTAAAATATATTCAAGTAAAGTTTAACGATTAGACAGCAACTTGTCATCGCAAGAACTAGGGGCATGATAAGGGAATGATTCCCAAAATATATCATCGCATGGTCAAAATTTGTGAGAATGTGCGACCAAGACAGGGTCTAGTAGCACACTATACATCGCATAGTAATTGAATAAAAGCGGGACGTAGAAAGAAGTTAGCACAATCGCAACATGTAGAAAACATATGAAGAGAAATGTGTTTCTCCCCCGTGCCTTATGTAAAGACCGCAACTTTACAAGCGTTAAGTTTGAATGAGTACTATGCTCGACAACTTGACCAGAACCCGCGAGTTCTATGTTGTCAGTACATGAATACTCAATACACAACCGATATAGTCGCATGCGTTTCATGAATTAATAAGAACCCCAAGAGGTTCGTGCATCGATAAGAACCACAATTAGAGGTTCATGCATTAATTCAAATCTCTTGAGATTCATACATAATTGCAGACCCGAACCTCACAAGGTTCATACATCAATGCAAATTCCGAGAGGTTTATGCGTTTATAAGAACCCTAAGAGGTTCATCCGTTCATATGAACCTCAAGAGGTTCACGCACCAATAAGAGCTACAAGAAGTTCTTGGCATCGATACGAACCCCGAGAGATTTACGCATTCATAAAAACCCTGCGAGTTTCATACTTCTATACAAACCCCGAGAGATTCATACATCAGTAAGAAACTCTATGAGGTTCACATAATCACTCTTATGCGACAAGCATATAAAAAACCAGTGAGTTTAGATAACCAATATGAAATATAACGTTCAATATAACAAGGCATCACGTCAATTGACAAGTGAGAGCTTGGTCAACTTTAAGTTGTCTAGCATAGAATAAGTTCTATTGAAGAATTAGGGGCATGTGTTATTAGGATAAATTTCTCCTCCCACGCGAGAAGGATTACACTAAAAAAAACTCGCGGTATTAAAAGGTTCTCGCACTTTTGGGTAAAAGAGACATTACATTATTAAGGAAGGAACCTTACATGTTTAGTAAAATTGCGTTATCAACCAGAAAATGTGCGAATACATACCAATCAATAGAAATAACAGCCAAAGCATTCAAGTGCTATTAAATTGAGTGTTACATTTTTACTTTATAACCGTTGTATTAATTAGTGCAATTAAGTATTATTATTATTTGTAGGTTCCATTATGACTATTAGTTTGTAACCGCTACCTACTATCTATAAGTAGGAGTTTCTCCCTCCATTATTCAAGGGAGGCTGGACTCATATAATAAAATTACAAAGCACGCGATTTTTTTTCAACAATGGACTAAGCAAACTGAACTTAAACTATTGTTAAACCACTATAATTTCTGTGTATTTTTATATACAATATTCGCATATATATAAATATTTATATTATATTCTATGAGCGGGTTCTCACATGGGTATTTTAATAATTTTTGAATCCTTACTTATTTTGTTTAGTGTTGTCTAAATTTGTCTGACTGTAATTACTTGTAATTACTCTAATATGTAATTACTACCTTAAGTATTACATAACTAACTATAATTAGGAAGTGACTTCCAAACACGCCATAGATTCCCCATATATTACATAATTTATTTTCTTTGCCATACACGGTACACCTGCTATATGCTATATATATATTTAGACTGACTCACATATATTAGGACATGCTATATTATTTTCTTTCCCCATACATAATGACTCATGCACGGAAACGAATTTGCATCATTTAATATATTATACTAGAAATGCTAAAAATTACCGGTAGTGTCTAATAGTAATACTCCTATGTATAATTATTGGTCTAAATAAATATCAGATCCTATATAATTTAATATAATAATTTTTAAAAAATATCTCTAACTAATCGCAAAACGATATATCTAGAGCTAGACACTACTAATGCCCTCCCTCCATATTATATAAATATGGGAGAGAACATATATAGATATATTATCAAATCAAAGAGATAAAGGAACGAAAGTATACTCTATATATGCATCTCTTTATATAACAAATTAAATTACAAATTTTATACAATCTCGTAAAACACAATATATAATATTTATGGAAGGCTCCAGGCATGAAGCCAGTTTGCTAGTGATGATATTTTTCATGTCCTTATTAGTAATATTTGTTATAAAATATTTGTTCCTCAAAATAGTGGATGAGATGAAGCCTCATAGTAGTAATGCAGCAGTACTAGTACCACTTCCTCCAGGTCCTTCCCCTTGGCCAATTCTTGGATGCATTCCGGAGATGTTGCGAAACAGACCCACATACAAATGGATCCACACTCTCATGAAAGAATTGGACACAGACATTTCTTGTATTCGACTCGGGACAAGTACTCATGTTATCTCTGTCACCTCTCCGGAGATTGCCAGAGAGTTCTTGAAGAAACACGACAAGGTGTTCGCTTCAAGACCTCTCACGCGTGTCACTTGTTTAATCTCCCATGGATACATAGAGACCGTGTTAGCACCATGGGGCGACCACTGGAAGAAGATGAGGAGGGTACTTGTGTCTAATGTACTCAACCACTCTACACTTACTTGGCTTCTCCCCAAGAGAACTGAAGAAGCTGATAATCTGGTTCGCTTTGTTTATAACCACTCGTCCGCTAAAGGAGAAGGAGAAGTAGTAACTGTGAGAATTGTCGCGCAACAATACTTAGGAGGCGTAATGAGAAAAATGATGTTTGGTAAAAGATATTTTGGGGAAGGAAGGGAGGATGGAGGGCCAGGTAGAGAAGAAGAAGAGCATGTTGAGGCTGTGTTTGTTATGCTTTCACACATTTATGCCTTTTCTGTGTCGGACTATCTTCCGTGGTTGCGATGGTTGGACTTAGATGGCCATCAAAGGATTGTTCGTAAAGCCATAAAAGTGGTGAACAAGCTCCATGACCCAATAATCAAGGACAGAATCCGAGAATGGAGAAAGGGCGAGCCTAGTATTAGTAGGAAAACCTCCAATGATTTGCTTGATGTTCTCATATCGCTTAAAGATTCTGATGGAACCCCACTTTTGTCCGAGGACGAAATTCGAGCACAAATCATGGTAAATTAAGTCAATACGATATATTAATATATATGGCTATCGAGCACCACGAGTGTACTGGTGAGCCAAGTGTGTTCTCACCCATTGGCACGGGACGTCCCTTTAGACCCTATACATCCCAAGTGCCATAACATACTCTCTTATTTATCAAAAATTCATTCACTTTGTGATGCTTATAACAAGTTGTTCTATATATATATATATATCGAATAGTACATAGGAAATATTTATATATATACATATATCTATAAAATAATATTTTTATATATGACATAATAACATAGTATATTAATAATTATTGCTCCTGTAATTCAGTATATATAGGTGCCGTTTGGTAACACTTTTGTTTTCTAATTTTTTAATCACAAAATGAAAGCTTTTGAAAAACAAAAATGCGTTCTGTAACCACTTTTGTTTTTCAATTTTAAAAACAGAAAACAAAAGTGTGTTCTGTAAAGTTCATTTTCATTTTTCATTTTCTGATTTTATTTACGTCGGGTCTAGGTCCGGGGTCGGATTTGGGTTCAAGTCAGAGGTCGGGTTCAGCGCCAGGGCCGTGGGGGGATTTCGGTTCGGGTCATGATCGAAGTCCAAGATATTGATTAAGAAAAAAAAACTGTTTAAAAAAATATTTAAAGTGATTTTTTTTTTGTTTTTTAAAATTTTGATTCTCAATTAAAAAATTAAAAAGTAAAAACAGTTTTATAGAACATATTTTTTAAAAATATTTTCACTTTTTCAATTTTAAAAACAGAAAATTGATTAAAAAAATGTTACAAAACGGCACCATAGTTTTGTGTATATATACTTATACACACCTATATGTTTATTCGTAATTAATTTGCATGTTGGTGAAAAATAGGAATTGTTTCTAGCAGCAATAGATAACTCATACAACGCAGTAGAATGGGCACTATCTGAAATGTTAAACCAGCCAGAGATGCTTAAAAAGGCAACAAAAGAAATCGATAGAGTTGTTGGCAACAAAACCACACTCCTCCAAGAATCTCACATCCCTCAACTCCTTTACCTAATTGCATGCATAAGAGAAGCTCTCCGCCTCCACCCGGTTGCACCCTTCAATGTCCCACATGTCTCTACTTCCGACTGCATTGTAGCTGGCTACTTCATTCCCAAGGGCAGCAACGTCCTCCTCAGCCGCTTGGGCCTCGGCCGCAACCCTGTTGTATGGGATCAACCGTTGCACTTCAATCCAGATCGCCATCTTCATGAGAAGCAACGTGACTTGTCAGAGATAGATCTTCGGTTTATCAGCTTTACCGCAGGGAGGAGAGGGTGCATTGGAGGGGAGCTAGGGACGAACATGACGGTCATGCTTTTGGGAAGACTATTGCAAGGTTTTACATGGACGATTCCTGAAGGAATGGAGAGCATAGATTTGAGTACTGAAGAAAGCTCAATGTTTAAGGATAAACCATTGTATGCCCATGCAAAACCTCGCTTGAATCATTCTCTTTATTTGTTATAATAATCATCAATGTTATTGGGTTATGTACGTTATTTTAACTTCTTCTTATAATATAAGTATTAATGATCTCTTGTTGTTTTCTTATTAGTTCTTCTCCTTTATTTTTATTTCATTTGCTTTTGTTGTTTTTCCTTGATATATGCTGCTATATTTGTAGCTAATTTAAGTCATATGAATCATTCATTTAATTTTAATTACAAAATCAAATTTTAAGGAAAAATTTCATAACTATAGAATAAGATTAAATTAATAACGACATTTTTCCTCAATAGTACTATTCTCATCCACTTGCATCAAATTGAGTTCTTGAAATAGGAGAAAATCAAGAGTGAGCTTATAAAAGCCTAAGAGGAAAACAATTAATATCAAATGACGCTTAGTTTAATAAAAATTTCTGTATGGTTAGTTTTTAAAACAAAACATTCCATCACCACCACCACCATCATCATGTATAAACAAAATAGAGACCACAATTAATTACAAAATCAAGTTTCAAATGTGTTATCCCAAATTTTGTCTACCTGATCGTGCCATGTTCACATAAGTCAAGATAGAGTACATGTGGAACACAACCTTGCCAATAGCAAGACAAGATCTCCTTACAAGGCATGACAAAACTATCAAGCAGGAATCGAAATGAGTGAAGCACGAGCCATCAAAGAGTTGTAACAACATGTCTGGCTGGCCAAGAGAAGCTTATAGGCTGGCCAAGGTGAGCTTGTATGCCAGCCAGGATCTGGGCACAAGCTGACCGCCCAGAAGGTGACTTTCAGACTAAGGGAGCTTTCGTTCGACCAAGGGAACCTGACCTTTACAAAGTAAATGTGTAAAGCTGGCCTCTACTTGCCAAAGGCTGGCCTCCACATCCAAAGGCTGGCCTCCTCTTGGTAAAGCTGACAAGAAAATGACTTGCTGGATCCTGACAGACACATGACCTACCAAGTCCAAGCAGGAGCATGGCTGGCCAGACTTCAACCTGCAGACCTTGCATGGTCGACCACACCTTATCCTATAGGTGTATGGCCGACCAGCTTCTCTCTAGCAGGACAATGATGCGCAACCTTCACCCGTAGACAACAAGCCAAGCTGAGAGTTGGTCCTTGACATCCCATTAAGATGCTACAAAAATATATACTTTTAAGGGGCAATTGGGTCATTTGTATTTATTAATTTAATTTATAAATATCTATGATTTTATCTGCTAATTACGATTTATACTTTCCTATATAAAGGGCCTGAACTTAACCTTAGAAACCTAAGTCACTTTAAGTCTCATTTAAGCCTCTAAGTGAGGTGTTTAGTTCGATTGTGTTTTTGGGTTTTGATTCAATGTTAGGGTTTCTAATCTAGCTGTGAATTCGAGACCAAGTGTTTGGTCGAGAGGGTTTTGACTTAATTTTGTTTTAGGGGGACAACTTGTAATTTTTTTTAAAAAAATTTGCATAGTTTATAGTGTAAGAAATTAGGCTTAAGTAGTTGCTTACCACATATGTAAGAAAAAGAAATCACATGTACAACAAGACATTTGAACTTTATTTACAAATGGTCCTATCTAACTAACATACACGATTATGAAAAAAAAATCGAATTAATATATTCTTCTGAATGACGAATAAAAGGTGTACCAGAATAATCTCATTTGAGGGGTGTATTATAGATTTTTCGTATATAATATAGGTATTACTTTTTTTTCTTTCTTTCTAAGATATATCAGATCTTAAATATATGTGTTATATATATCGAGAGAGGTGTCTATTCAATGATTACATTAAAAATATAACTATAATGGTATATATTCTTCTGAATGACGAAATAGGAGGTGTACCAGAACAATCCCATTTGAGGGGTGTATTATAGATTTTTCGTATATAATGTAGGTATCATTTTTTTTCTTTATTTTTAAGATAAATCAGATCTTAAATATATGTGTTATATATAGAGAGAGGTGTCTATTCAATGGTTACATTAAAAATATAACTATAATGGTTATATTTTTTACGACGTGCTATAATATAGGTTACCAACAGGTTATTATTAAAAAGAAGTTCAGAATTAAATTAAGAGAAGCGCTAAAAGGTACCCGTAGTGCCTAGTACTTTTTTTGTTGTCATATCGCTATTGGTGCAATTAAATATAAGATCAAATATAATTTAATATAATAATTTTTAAAGAATATCGCTAACCAATCGTTGAACGTTACCTCTAAAATTAACCATATATTTAAAATAAATTAATTTTTTTTAACAAAAATATTAAATGAGATCTTTTAGCAAAATTTGCCACAAAACTGTTAAGTGCAAGCAAGGATGAATGTATTTAACATTTATTTGACTAAATATTAAATATTTAATTATTTACTTAAAAATATTTTTTTTTCTTTTTGAAAATTACTTGAAAAATATTTTTAAAAATAAATTTAATTAATTTGGAAATGTTTTAAATTATTGTTTCAGATTCTATATTTCATGCCTATACAAGTTTGGCAACATCGTAATAATATTGCTTCTTCATGATTATAAAATTTTTTATATGTAATAAAATTAGGTTAGGTATTTTATTAATTATTTTTAACTAATTTTTAAATTAATCTCAAACTTTCAATTATGATCAAATGGCTAATTAAAACCTATTTAATGTAACCATTAAAATCTTTTTAATATATAGTGTTTTGTTTAAAGAGATATGATGATTCTATTAAAGAGTTTTTATATCATATGCTGAAATTTCTAATTTTTTTTACTTTATTACTGTGGAGCAGAATTTTTTTCAAAAATACTGTATAAGTTTTATATTGTGTTAAGTTTTTACTGTTGTTCCACAAATATTTTTTAGTTGTTCCACTGTTATTTTAATTGTTCTATTTTTATTATTTTACGATTATTTTATAAAAAGATAGTATTTTTGTAAAAAATTCTATATAACAATAAAATTATAAATTTTTACCAGTATTTTTTTTTTGGGTGAAAATCTCTTATATTAAATAGATAAAGACAAAAACTAGTATATAGAATGGTTTTGATATCTTCTTATATGCATATATAGATTGCTTTTAATGTTATACGTATGGGGACAATGGCCACGAGCAAAACGTGGTTTACATATAACAAAGTATAAATACGATAACAACATCGTTAGATATATTATATATATTATCAAAGTATCTCTTTACATATAACAAATTAAACCCTATATTTTATACATCTTTCTATAGTAGTACTCAACAAATATTATTAACATGGAAGAAATCATGTTCATATTTTTCATGTTATCGTTAATAATAATTGTTATCAAATATTTACTCCTCAAAATAATGAATAATGATAAGCCAAGTAGCAGTAGTAGTGCCCTAGCACTACTTCCTCCAGGTCCTTCCCCTTGGCCAATTCTTGGATGCATTCCGGAGATGTTGCGAAACAGACCCACATACAAATGGATCCACACTCTCATGAAAGAATTGGACACAGATATTGCCTGTATCCGTCTCGGGACAAGTACTCATGTCATCTCTGTCACCTCTCCAGAGATTGCCAGAGAGTTCTTCAAGAAACACGACAAGGTGTTCGCTTCGAGACCTCTCACGGGTGTCACTCGTTTAATCTCCCATGATTACGTAACCACTGTGATTGCGCCATGTGGAGACCAATGGAAGAAAATGAGGAGAGTACTTGTGTCTAATATTCTCAACAGCTCTACAGTTGCTTGGCTTCTCGAAAAGAGAACCCAAGAAGCTGATAATCTAGTTCGCTTTGTTTATAACCACTCGTCTGCTAAAGACGGAGGAGTGGTTAACATTAGAACTGCGGGACAACAGTACGCTGTTGGTATCATGAGAAAAATGTTTTTCAGTAAAAGATATTTTGGAAAAGGAAGGGATGATGGAGGACCTGGGAAAGAGGAAGAGGAACATGTTAAGGCTCTGTTTGCTCTGCTTTCATATAGTTTTGCCTTTTCTGTATCGGACTATCTTCCGTGGCTTAGATGGCTGGACTTAGATGGCCATCAAAGGATTGTTCGTAAAGCCATGAAAGTGATCAACAAGCTCCATGACCCCATAATCAATGAAAGAATTCGAGAGTGGAGAGAAGGTAAGCTGAGTATTCCCAATGATTTGCTTGATGTTCTCATATCGCTTAAAGACTCTGATGAAAGCCCACTTTTGTCGAGGGACGAAATTCGAGCACAAATCATGGTAAATTAATTGATATCAATATGCACAAATCATTTTGTTCCTATGGACATGCAAGGTACAATTTCGTGTACATTAATATTGTTGGCCTTATTCTTTACTGTTTTATTTTTGAAAATTATTTAGAATTATCTAAAATTTAGAGGTAATCTTAAATACATTTAAAGTACGAAATTATAAAAAAAAAAAAAAAAAAAAAAAAAAAAAAAAACTAAAATATATTTTCTAGATAGTGAAAAGGTTTACCAATAAAGAAATTTCCAATATTTAAATATCACTTTACTATGCATCTTTTTAAACGGTTTAATATAGGAAGATTTTATTTTAAAGAGTGTATCGATGCTCTCTTATTTATTTCAGTAATCGAAATAATTTTTTAATTTAATTTTTTTCATGTTGTACTTATTAAGATATTTTATAAAATTTTAACACGCTAAAAATAAGGTTCAAACAATCTGTTTTATACGTGATTTATATTTATTTTATACGTGTGTAAAATAAATTATTTGAACATGCTTTGTATATTGTAAATTATTCAGAATTTTTTAATATGATGTCTTAAATAATTATAACGTACGCGACTATGAAAAAAATTGAACTAAATTTTTTTTAGATGTTGAAATAAATAAAAATGTATTAGCATATTTTTTTTAGGAGGTGTATTATAGAAACACCCATTAATATATATTTTCTTTTTAATTGAACTTTATTAATATTTTGAAGCTTTTATTATTTGACTTTTTTATTAAAAAGGAAAAAAAAATTATGTAGATAGATACAGCGTTTTAAAGAGTTTTTCAAATTTGTTTGATTGTTGGAATTTAATTATTAGAAGTAAAAAATAGGGTATAGTTTAATTATCCCATTTGAAATGATCATCCTTAGGGATGCATACTATTCCTATGGGGATGGGCTCTGCACGGACAAGATCATTTTTTGTCCCCACCTAAATGGATAATGAGATGGGGATAGAGATCATTTTTGTCCTTGAATGTTAAACGAGGCGGGAATTGGAATGACACCATGCCTTAATGGGGACATGTTTAATATTTTTTTTTTTTTTTATCTTTTTAATAATATTTTATAATTTTTAATTTATGTTTGTATTTTTTAGTATTGTAGTATTCTTTTTTTATAAATTTTAAAGTTGTGTTTTGAATAATAAATACTATATTGAATAATAAATAATGTGTAATATTTTAATTTTTATATAGTTTAATATTTTTATACATTTAACTAAATTAAAAAAAAAATAAAGTTTCTTGTTTTTAAATTTATAGTTACAAGAGGTTGTCTTTTTTCTTTGGCCAGGTCCACCAACCTTGGGCATAGGTGCGGCTTGGTCGGGGTTGTGTTTTGTTATTGTAATTCAATTTTTGCTACTGCAATTAGTCTTGTCTCTTTGACATAATTTTGAGTATTTTATTTTTGTCTCTGTGACATGATTTTGAGTGTTAAATCTTGTCTGTATGACATGATTTTACTTTGTTATTGGTTCTTCTTTGTTCTTCGATGGCTCGCCATCAAATTGTTGTTAGTGAATGGGAATAACAAGTTCTAGAACTGAAGGGGTCGTTAGTAGTGCAATTATGTACCTTACACAATAGTTGAGTGCTCAAGCTACAAGGTTGAATGAGCTTGCTGCAACAGTTTCTACTGTTGTGTCTTCTGAGCGGTAGATGAAACTGAATATAAGTATTCTTAAGGCTAACTGTGATGCTGCAATCTTTTTTATCTGATTTTATTTTTCAGTTTTTTGCCAAACAATTTGAGAATTAGGTGACTGATTATTTTGCTTGTTTTTCTAATTCTAATCCTGGTCATGTTTTCAACGAATAAGATGTCCTGATTGGATTGTAGTTATTATTTCAGTTGAGTATTGTTAATAAAATAGCGTGATTTATTCAAAAAAAATATATTTTTATATATTTAAATTTTTAATATAAATTTTATTTTTACATTAGAAGATTCTTTGTCCCGTCTTTGCTCCATTCCCAATAAGAAATATGGGAGGATGAGACGGGAATGAGGATGGGGAGCACTCTCCGCTAATTTACGGTCTCGTGTGCATCCTTAATCATTCTTTTATTTTATTTTCTTTTATAATTGACTAGAATTTAATTAAAAAGAATAGTTTTATTTGGAGGGATTTGGAGTTTAATAAAGGGAAATTTGAAATTCTATGCTTAAAATACCATTTAATTTTTCCCCTAAATGCATAGTTATTGAAATTGGTCTTATATGACAACTTTCCTAATTTTCCTAAATTACCCCTCACATTTCAAACAATCATCCTCTCTCTTCCTCTTGCTCAGCCGAACCACCCCCACGAAACCCATCCCTCTCACAGCCACCCAACTCCATCAACGCTCAACCCACCCAACTCCATCAACGCTCAACCCCGAAGCCTCAACCCACCCAGCCCCCTCTCTCTCTCTTCGTCTCTCTCTCGGACCCGAAGCCTCAACCCAACCAGCCCCCTCTCTCTCTTCGTCTCAAACTGAAAAAAAAAAAAAAAAAACTCCGGTGGTCCGATAGTCGGACCATGGGGTCCGACCAATCGGACCCATCGGACCCCATGGTCCGAGCCATCGGACCCAACCCCCTCTCTTCGTCTCAAGGCGAAAAAAAAAAAAAAAAAAAAAAAAAAACTCAAGTGGTCCGATGGTCGGACCATGGGTCCGATGGGTCCGATCCCATCGGACCCATGGTCCGACCATCGGACCCATGGTCCGACCATCGGACCCCTGGGTTCTGTTTTTTTTTTTTTTTTCGCCTGAGACGAAGAGAGAGAGGGGGCTGGTTGGGTTGAGGCTTCGGGTCCGAGAGAGAGACGAAGAGAGAGAGGGGGCTGGGTGGGTTGAGGCTTCGGGGTTGAGCGTTGATGGAGTTGGGTGGGTTGAGCGTTGATGGAGTTGGGTGGCTGTGAGAGGGATGGGTTTCGTGGGGGTGGTTCGGCTGAGCAAGAGGAAGAGAGAGGATGATTGTTTGAAATGTGAGGGGTAATTTAGGAAAATTAGGAAAGTTGTCATATAAGACCAATTTTAATAACTATGCATTTAGGGGAAAAATTAAATGGTATTTTAAGCATAGAATTTCAAATTTCCCTTAATAAACTCCATATATTATACATATAAATTATATAAATAATTATACGGAATTTTGTTATTGTATATATAAATTTTCTAGTTACAAAAATTTCTTATGTACTTTATTATTCTAATGCACTTAATTAATTTTTATATAGTTTTTTTTTGTGATAAAAATCTTTTTGTAGTTCATCTATATATGGCAGCTAAAATTTCAACAGTTACACGTTTGATATAACATTAGTCTCTGAGATAGTAGGACCAAAGGGACAATAAACATTGTAGCAAAATGTGTACACTGAAATTTTTATGGCTATTTAAGTGAATTTTTGCCAAAAAAAAAATTATATAAAAATTTAAATGTAAAATGAAGTACATAAATATTTAGGCCACAAATATTTCTATAAATTGGGTGGCAAATATTTAGCTCTGTCTTTGTTGATTAGTGATGCAAATTAGTATTGGTTGGCAAATATTTTAGGTTTAAGTTAAAAGTCAATATATACCAAACCAATTTTATAGCAATATTAGATATTTTAATTAAGGAGTCTAATACGACGTGACATATAATAAGTTGTCATTTAGAGTTATTTGTGCCATAAATACTTAAGATTAACTTACATTTGCAAATAAAAACATAAGTTTAAATTTTGGCGGTAATAATACTTAAGTTGTATTTTTAAAATTTTCGTAGGTACTTAACCGTTAATTATCAAGTCATTATTCACATGTCATTTTATTATTAGTATATTTAAACTAACTTTTTTTAAAAAAAAAAAATTAATGACCTAGACTAATCAAAGGTTGTCGCGTGGTAATTTACTTAACACTTAACAGTCAATTACCTACAAAAGTTCAAAAATTATAACTTATTATTATTATCGCCAAAAATTTAACTTAGATATTTATTTGTAACTTAGAGTTAAACTTAGATATTTATGCCGCAAATTACTCTTTATATTATATCTATAAGTGCAATTTAGTATACATGTTGTCTCACATAATTATGTGGTTATTGTTTGTGATGCTTATAATATAATAAGTTATCCAATATGGAATAGAACATAAGAATACTAAAATAGTTTTGAATACTTAAATACCATACCTAACAATCAATTTGTAATTTGCATAAATGAAAAGCAGGAATTGTTTCTAGCAGGAGTAGATAATTCATACAACGCAACAGAGTGGGTGCTATCAGAAATGTTAAATCAGCCAGAGATGCTTGAAAAGGCAACAAAAGAAATCGATAGAGTTGTTGGCAACAACACCACACTCCTCCAAGAATCTCACATCCCTAAGCTCCATTACCTAATTGCATGTGTAAGAGAAGCTCTTCGCCTCCACCCAGTTGCACCCTTCAATGTCCCACATGTCTCTACTTCAGACTGCACTGTAGCTGGCTACTTCATTCCCAAGGGCAGCAACGTCCTCCTCAGCCGCTTGGGCCTCGGCCGCAACCCTACTGTATGGGATCAACCCTTGCGCTTCAATCCAGATCGCCATCTCCATGAGAAGAGATGTGACTTGTCAGAGACGGATCTTCGATTTATTAGCTTTACCACAGGGAGGAGAGGGTGCATTGGAGGGGAGCTGGGAACGAACATGACAGTCATGCTTTTGGGAAGACTATTGCAAGGTTTTAAATGGACGATTCCTGAAGGAATGGAGAGCATAGATTTGAGTACTGAAGAAAGCTCGATGTTTAAGGCTAAACCATTGTATGCCCATGCAGGACCTCGCTTGAATCCTTCTCTCTATTTGTCATTATCATCAACATTATTGGATTAGGTTATTTTAGCTTCTTGTTATATAAATATTAATGATCTCCTTTCCTAAGTTAAACATACAATATTAATAATTAGATGCAGCTAATTAAATAATTGTTGTTGTACGTACTTATATGTTATTTTTGTTGTATATATATTAAATATAATAAAAAGGTAAGCATAATTATGGTGCTTTATACATTTGATAGTTTCACATTAGGAGTGGGAATTTTGATATTGAAGAGGACAGTTACATAGATACTCTGTGTCTAGGTGACATGTGACCTAGACTAGGCGACATGTCTCGTGGAACACGATACATGGGGCATGAATTACGTAACTTTGACTCTGTCAGAGTGCTCTAGGAGGCATGTCGCCTGGGATATGAGATAGAGTTACCAAAAACAAAAAATTAAATCCCCGAGTGAAAGTTCTAGGTGACATGTCGCCTGGTACTGGGAGACATGTCGCCTAGGGAATTAAAATGCAAATTTTTTTAGCTTTGCATTTTAATCGTGTTTTGGCTCCAAATTTGAATCCAAATGTCCTGATCCTACTAGTTGAGACGTATGATGACTTCTACACTATTTAGAGGGTTTATGAGAGTGAAAATATGATGATCACATACTCGAGCACAAATCATGGTAAATTGAGTCAATATGATATATTAATATGAAAAATACAAAGAGAAATCTTAACGTGGCAAGCACCTTGCTATTAGGGCATTACATTTTTATTTAATAAACAATATAAAAAATCACTAATTAATTATAAAACGTAATAGTAGTGTTGGATATTATGATGGGTATAACAATGCTCTATTAATATATATGGCTATCGAGCACCTTAGACCATTGCTATACTAATTAATAACATCAACTTTTGCGCCTTTTTTTTTTCAATAAAGATTATAAATTTATACTACACTATATAAAATATATAAATATGGAGTTTTGCCGTACTTTTACTCTCTAGAGAAGTCTCTATATATTTTTTTAATAATTACATGGATATACTTTTAATAAGTACCCACTAATCATGAATTATTACTACGAAAATTTGATCAGTTTTTATGTGTAATTTTTCTAGGATCTAACTAAAACAATCATTCATTTTTACACGGTTTAGATTATTTCATTAGCTAGCTAAGAGACATAAATTAAAATCTAACCGTTGATATGTATGCCACTAAATAATTAATTAATTATATATATATATTTATGATTATGGGTGACTACTATATATATCGAATAGAACGTAAGAATATATTAATATAGAGTTATTTACAGCAAAACTCCATAATCGATCTTTAAGTTCAGTTACACATATAACCCTGCTATAAAAAATTTGGTGGTATATAAGACCTGCTAATCTCGGATTCAGTTAGCAAATTTAAGATAATTCAATATAGTTTTGAGTATATACTGATATAGACACTAATAATCAATTGGTAATAACTTAATTAGTTGCATTGGTGAAAAATAGGAATTGTTTCTAGCAGCAATAGATAACTCATACAACGCAGTAGAATGGGCATTATATCTGAAATGTTAAAGCAGCCAGAGATGCTTGAAAAGGCAACAAAAGAAATCGATAGAGTTGTTGGCAACAAAACCACACTCCTCCAAGAATCTCACATCCCTTCAATGTCCCACATCTCTCTATTGCTGATTCCAGAGAAGGGACGTGACTTATCAGAGACGGAGCTTCGGTTTATCAGCTTAATTTACGACAAGGAGGAGAGGTTGTGTTGGAGTGGAGCTGGGACGTCCAACATGGCGGTTATGCTTTTGGGAAGACTATTGCAAGGTTTTACATGGACCATTCCTTTGTGAAGGAATGGAGAGCATATATAGATTTGAGTAGTGGAGAGGGAAACTCCATGTTTAAGGGCTAAGCCATTGTATGCCCATGCAACACCTCGCTTGATTAATCCTTCTCTTTATCTCTCATTATCATCAACATTTAGCTTATAGCCTCCACTATATTATTAAGTACGTAATTAATGCTTTATATGCTTCCTTATACGTACTACTATAAATAATTGGGAGCAGCTAATTAATTAATTCATAGCTCATTTATATATAATGGATATATTTATATAATCTTTCTCTAGTAAAAAAAAATTACAAAGTTATTTTCTTTGACGCAAAGTACAATTTTTACATTTTTCTTTAAATATGGTCTAACCTACCTACATGCTATATACCATATATATAATATGGTAAATAATTTTAGAAAATTAATATTTATATTGCCAAGGCAAATCGTCATTCTATAACTTGCCTATCTAAATAGAACACGTGCAATTGACTTAATTGATGAAGGTATGCCAACTTGTTTGGCTATTACAAATTAAAGTTTTTATGAAAAATGACAACAATTTTTTTTTTTTTTTGAATTGATACGTGGGTAGTTTTAGTTTTTATTTTTTTTATATTTTTTTTTATTTAAGCGTTTATATATTACAATTATTTATAACTTGGGACTCGAACTCAGGACCTCCAACACACACGCACCCTGCTATGGCCACTTGAGCTAGCCTCAAGTGGTGCGTAGTTCTAGTTTTTATAACATAATTTTTTACATCTTTTATTAAAAATAGTCTAAGCTACTCTATGCTATATGGTAAATAATTTTAGAGAGTTAATATATTGGGGATGCAGATCGTCAATCTAAATTGCTTATCTAAATAGAACACGTAAAATTAACTTTAGAAGCTATACTAATTGTAGTTAGGGTTGGCCCTGAGCATAGGGAGGCTAGGCCTGTGCCTAGGGCCCACCTATCTCAGGGGCCCAAAAAAAATTTGTCCCCTTTTAAAATTACACATTTTTTTTTTATCAATTTTAAAAAATACTATATCTTTTTTAAATGAGGGCCTAATTTTTTTTTTTATGGCCCACTAAATTTCAAGGCCGACCCTGACTGTAGTCCTAGGCATAGCATAGTGAGTTCATACTTCACAAAGAATGTTCCAAGTTCGAATCCCTCTCTCTCAATATTTAAGAAAAAAAAAAGAGAGAGAGAAATGTTGAAAGACACCAGTGCTGCCTAACGACCTTTATGTGTCAATATCGCTATTAGTCAACAAAAGTATCGGGTCTCATATAGTTTAATGTAATAACTTTTAAGCAGTATTGCTAGTCAATTGTAAAATGACACACCTAGAAGGTGTTAAGTATACCACTAGTGTCCAATAACAATGCTACAAAAAAAAAAAATTATCCCAACTTATTTAGCTATTACACATTAAAATTTTAAGAAAAATAATAAAAATAAATAAATACGTTGGTCTAGGCACATATTAAAATTTAATTTTAGTTTTTATTTCTTTTTAAAAAATAATTAATTAATTAAAACTAAAATAACGTAACCACCTCAATCACCATTTGTCACAACTTCACCACTACCACCATCGGCCACAATCATGATCATCACCATTATAATGCCACATGTTAAAATTTGAAATAAGATAGGTTCAATCTCAAAATTAATTAGCAATAGAAAGTGTTGATCATTCATCTTATATATGACAAACTATTTCTACATATAAGTAATGTGGGACTAACTCTAAAGAATCCCACAAAGCCAAATATTGAGAAATTTGTGAGTGTACACATTAAGAAATTTGTAGATTTTAAAACAATTCAAAGATTCCAATATTAGAAATTGACACGCCGAAAGGTCCCAAATAGAATTGGGACACTATCCCTAATCTCTAATACCATGTTAGAATTTGGGTTAAGATAAATGAAGTTCCATCTCAAAATTAATTGGCAATGGGAAGAGTAGCTCATTCATCTTATATATAATTTATTTCCACACATGTGGGACTAACTCTAATACCACCACCATGCATTAATGCAATAACATGCACCATCAACACCAAAACAAAGATCCAAAACCAGATCTGATTTTTTTTGTCGAAAAAAGCCCTTTTTCTCTCTGTACGGGATGCAAGTTTAAAATCATCGAAGTTTTCCCTCCGAGTCTCTGCGTGATGCTCCGAGTTGCCACCAGCAAAGCCTGGATCCATGATTTTAGACCTCCATGGTTTCTGATCGTGAAGAGCTTTGAGAAGGTCGTTTTGCCACTATTTTCAAAGTTAGTCCTGGATCCATGATTTTAGTCTCAGTTGGACTAATCAAAACCTATTTAATGTAATCAATAAAACCTCTTTAATATATATAATTGTGTTTCCTTTAAAGGAACTATGATGATTGTATTAAATAGATATATAGATTGCTTGTTCCCCTGGTTATAAATACGAAAGAATATCGTTAGATATATATTATCAAAGTATAGAAATATATCTCTTTACATATACAAATTAAACTGTATTAATATATATGGAAGAAACCACTTCCCTACTCATGATGATATTTTTCATGTCATTGTTAGTAATATTTGTTATCAAATATTTACTCCACAAAATAATGAATAATGATAAGCCAAATAGTAGTAGTGCCCTAACACTACTTCCTCCAGGTCCTTCCCCTTGGCCAATTCTTGGATGCATTCCGAAGATGTTGCGAAACAAATCGACATACCAATGGATCCACACTCTCATGAAAGAATTGGACACAGATATTGCCTGTATCCGCCTCGGGACAAGTACTCATGTCATCTCTGTCACCTCTCCGGAGATTGCCAGAGAGTTCTTGAAGAAACACGACATGGTGTTCGCTTCAAGACCTCTCACAGGTGTCACTCGTTTAATCTCCCATGATTACAAAACCATTATATTTGCACCGTGGGGTGAACAATGGAAGAAGATGAGGAGAGTACTCGTGTCTAATGTTTTCAACTGCTCTACACTTGCTTGGCTTCTTCATAAGAGAAATGAAGAAGCTGATAATCTTGTTCGCTTTGTTTACAACCACTCTTCCGCTAAAAGTGGAGGAGTGGTTAATGTTAGAATTGCGGCACAACAATACTCGGTAGGTATCATGAGAAAAATGATGTTTGGTAAAAGATATTTTGGACCGGAAAGGAAGGGATGATGGAGGGCCTGGTAAAGAAGAAGAGGAGCATGTTGAGGCTCTGCTTGCTATGCTTTCACACATATATGCCTTTTCTATGTCTGACTATCTTCCCTGGCTCCGATGGTTGGACTTAGATGGCCATCAAAGGATTGTTTGTAAAGCCATGAAAGTGATCAACAAGCTCCATGACCCCATAATCAATGAAAGAATTCGAGACTGGAGAGAGGTTGAAATGAAAAGTAGAAGCCGAGAAAGTGAAGATTTGCTTGATGTTCTCATTTCGGTTAAAGATTCAAATGGGAAACCACTTTTGTCTGAGGATGAAATTCGAGCACAAGTGATGGTAAAGTCTATACATAAATGTGTATACATATATATATATATATATATACTAGAAAAATACAAACCCATATTATAAAATTTAAATGTATAAAAATATTAAATTACATAAAAATTAAAATATTACACATTATTTTAATATTTAATATACTAATTATTATATAAAACATAACTTAAAAAATTATAAAAATGATACTAAAATACTAGAATACAAACACATATTAATTATAAAATATAAAATATTAATAAAAAAATACCTAATATACAAACATATAGAGCAATGTAAATTTGTATTTATTTAACTTTTTAATTTAATTTTATTTATGCTTTAATTTAATTTAATAAATAATACAAAAATAAATTTAGATTTTTAATAAATGTAAAAAAAATATATTAATGAAAGCTGAAAAAAAATTTAGGAAACCCTTATGGAGTCGGTTATTTTATAAAAACTGACGCCATATGTACCTCTATGGCGTCGGTTATTTAATAATAACCGACGCCATAGGGGTACATATGGCGTCGGTTTTTATAAACCCTTTAGCGTCGCCCTGATCAGCGTCGGTAGCGAATTTCGCGAAAACCGACGCTGAAATGGCTTAAAAACCGCCTCTAAACCGAATGACAATTTGGAGCAGAAAGATAACATAAATTCTTTTATTTTATCATTTAAAAAAAACTCATTTATCTCTCTTTAAATGAGTTTTAATATGGACATTTTTACATTATAACAATAGATAGAGAAATATATATTTATATGAACACAGAAGCGATCTTACCTTGAAGAAAACCAGACATAAGTAACAGAGCATAAAACCAAGTCTGAGTAATCTTGTGATTCATCGGAAAAAAATTTCTCTTGCCACTGAGAATTTCTAGAACCAACACACCAAAACTGAACACATCCGACTTAAAAGAAAATTTCCCATGCATGGCGTACTCCGGAGACATATAACCACTACAAAAATAGCATAATTAATATTTATAATTCATAGTGATGAACAATATATAAATATGGAATTATTATAATAGATAGGCTTTATTTATAACTTACTAAGTTCCAACAATACGATTGGTACTTACATGTGTTTGGTCAACAACAAAAACTTTTGCTAAGCCAAAATCTGAAATCTTAGGCTTCATATGATCATCTAATAAAACGTTGCTAGCTTTCAAATCACGATGTATAATTTTTAGTCTAGAATCTTCATGAAGATAAAGAATTCCTCTGGCAACGCCTGTTATAATCTTGTACCGTGTTGTCCAATCTAACATGTTTTTCTTTTGTATGTATAACATAAATTTGAATCCATTAGAAAGGTTATTTAAGAGTAAATTGATCAAAATTCATCCAACCTTAGGAGAACATTCAGTAAATTGTGTACTACTTTAACAAGTCATTAGAAGCAATATTAAAATTCAAGTACCATTCTTCTAGTTAGCAGAAACATAAAAATGAACAAAGAGTAATTCACAGACTAAGAATAATGATCGGCCATACCGAATAGAAAGAAATCAAGACTTTTATTGGGTACATATTCGTAGACCAGAATTTTTTCTTGTCCTTCCAAGCAAAATCCTATTAGTCTAGCTAGATTTCTGTGTTGAAGCTTGGTCATCAAAAGGGCTTCATTCTTAAAGTGTTCATCTGCTCCTTTTCCCATATTTCCAGTAAGTCTTTTCACGGCAATTTCATGACCATTAGGGAGGGTACCCTGAAAATAAAATCCGATGGGATAAGAACTACAAATATATAAGGCTTATAAATTATACAATTGAGAAATTCATCATAATATTTCAACCTTGTAAACTGCACCAAATCCACCTCTTCCTATCTTATTTTCATCCAAGAAGTTATTAGTGGCAGTCTTAATTTCCTCCAAAGAAAATTGAAAAGTGTCGCTTTCTGAAATTTCTTCCCGAACTACATTCCAGATATAAAACTATAAAAGCTCTAGCCTCTAGCTATTACACTTTTTTTTCTTTGAATATGAAACATTCCTCAATCAATGGTCAAAATAAAATGAACAAAGCACTCAAATGATAAAATAGTTTTAATTCGAAAAAATGAATTCTTTTTACCACTGTCTTGCCGAACAGAGAGGTATTTCTTTATCTTCGTGGTTTTCCTATTACGGAGGTAGAAAAAGCCAATCAAGAAGGCCACAATAGCCACACTAATTGGGAGAACAATAGCAATAATTGTAATTGTTTAAGCTTTTTCTTTTTCTTTTGCTGCTGGACAATATATAATCTTATGGATTTTGTTAGTATTTCTTTTAGTTTTTAAGATAACAAAACGTATTACCAAATAAATTAAAAATGACTATCTAGTGGTGGAATTGGAGTGGCAGAAATTGAATAGTAAAAGGGGTAGAGCTCGAATCTAATGATGCAGTTGGGCAAGTAAACAGCCCCACCTCGTCTGCCACCACAGCACCCTGGTATGAAACCAATGGCGCTAAGCAAACACATGTTGCAAAAAGAGGTGGGTGCATCTGATGAGCATTGTGCTAAGCTGTACAAAGTCTGGGAACTCGTGAAGTTCTCTTCCTCCGTCGCGTACTTCTTAGTCGACTCGGAACTAACGGCTTGGTCCGCCACTTTATTCAGAAGACCCCCCAACAATTGGTTGAAGCGCTCCGCTTCCGTCACATTCTGCACATTAGACAACGGTAACGCGGGCACGAGACCCAGCACTCGTCGAACCAGATTATGGCTCCCTTTTCTAGTGGGCACCGCTTAAGTGCCTCTGTAGAAGCGTTTTTGACGCATTCTTGGCATACAGTAGCATTTATGTCCTAGCGGCATTGGAAATAGCCGGTAGAAGCGTCAGGTGTGTCTCTTGCGACGATTGTTTGGTAGAAATCACGATCGTTGGTGGCATTGGTGGCGTTGGTGGCGTTGGTGACGAAGAGGAACGAAGATGCTCCGAGTCCGACTGAATTACAGGTGCATCATGTCGACCTAGAATGCCCCCTTATTGTAGTTAAAAACAAGCCTAAAATACCAAAACCAGTCAAATTATAATTATCGATAGAACAACCATAATCTTCAAAAATGTTACAAATTTGATTCACCAACCAAACAGAAAACTAAAGCATATGAAAAAAGAAAAAACGAACTAACCGTCTCACTGTATTGTCGGCACCGACACTATACGCGGAAGAATCATCGTGGAGGCAACAGTCGAGAACGACACCGCCGTGCATGAACTCACCTCGAAGCACATTGGCTAATATTTAATATCAGTTCAAATATTAATAGTATTTGTTTTATTATATTTTATTAATATAAATAATATTTTATTATTTTATTAAATAAAAATAAAAAGTCACCCACGAATTTCTCATAAAACAAGAATTTCAGTTATATAGGCACACTTTATATAGAATAGATATATATATATATATGTGATAGATTACGTGAAGATATCTTGAGATAATCATATTCAAATAGATCATGATGAAGGTCTAATTAAATTGAGCAACAACAAAAGAAACGTCACTTAATAAGTGTTATAATTAATGATATACATGCAAAATCAATATATATCATTTCGATCTTATTTTAAATTTATAATAAATTTGATATGCATGCATGATTTGATTTGCATTAAGTACTTGCCAAATAATATTAATGCTATATTAGACATTAAGATACCTCTAAATATTTGTATGTAGGTAGATCAATTTATTAAAACTAGGCTTCATTTAATTTAATAAGTTATATGTTTGGCACATATGGATCGTTAGGTTTATGGTTTCATGCATATAGCAATATTAAAATAGAAAAAAGATATATTATACTTATCCACAATACATTATTATGGCTCTGAATTTTATATGTTGTTTTAAAAGTTACTACTTCTAAATCGTGATCAATTCAAAATTCAAGAATTCAATTCGACAAGTAATTTTATAGTGACTAATACTTTGAAGTTTGAATGGTGTATGTAAATTAGTAACATGTCAATTTCCATATTTATTATAATTTAAAAAAAAAATTATGTTAATATCATATCTCATAAATAACTTCTTTAATATACGTAGTCCTTAGGAATTTTTTATTTTTAATTTATATATAAATAATTTTTATGGTTAGCCATGGTTTTTTGTACAATATATATATGTTTTAAAAACATTACTACCTTTAATTTTCTCTAATTTTTAACATTACATTAATTAATCAACTAATGGGTAATTAATATTAATGAAAAACAGGAACTGTTCCTAACAGTTGTAGACAATCCATACAAATGACAAAATGGGCACTATCAGAAATGTTGAACCAACCAGAAATGCTTGAAAAAGCAAGAACCGAAATAGATAGTGTTGTTGGCAATAACATCACACTCCTCCAAGAATCTCACATTCCTCAACTCCCTTACATCATTGCTTGTGCAAGAGAAGCTCTTCGCCTCCACCCGGTTACAGCTTTCAATGTCCCACATGTCTCTACTTCTGATTCCACAGTTGCTGGCTACTTCATTCCTAAAGGCAGCAATATTCTTCTGAGCCGATTCGGGCTCGGTCGAAACCCTACCGTATGGGATCAACCGATGCGCTTCAATCCAGATCGCCATCTTGACGAGAAGCATTGTGACTTGGGGGAGACAGATTTAAGGTTTATTAGCTTCACCACTGGCAGGAGAGGGTGCATTGGAGTGGAGTTGGGTACAAACATGACGGTTATGCTTTTGGGAAGATTATTACAAGGTTTTACATGGAAGATTCCTCATGAGATGGAGAAGATAGATTTGAGTACTGAAGAAGGGAACTCAATGTTTAAGGCTAAGCCATTGTGTGCACATGCAGTCCCTCGTTTGAATCCTTCTCTCTATTTGTCATTAGGGTAATGAAATATGCACACAAATTAACTTTACACCTACTTATATGACAAGTCATTTTTAGCAAATAGATAATTGTTAAAATTACTTGTATAAGTGTGTATCTAGTTTATGTGGTTCACAGTTATCATTATTATTACGTTAGTTTCTTAATGATTTGCTTCCTTAAAATATAATATTATTCATAATTAGGAGGCATTTTTATTATCATACATATAGTGTGTTATGTATTTTTATGGTTTATTTGGTACACCGTATTGTATAATATTGTGTTGAATTATATTCTATTGCATTAATATTATTTGATACAAGACTATATTTGGTACTGACTCCTATGAATAGATTGTTTAAAATTATACTATCTTTACCATAAACTCGACCCGAACCCTGGTCCTAGACCTAGACATGGGTTCGGGTCCCGTATCCGGGTTGAAGGTTCAGGTCTAAGGTCAAATCCAAGCCTAGGTTCAAGTCTTGGGTTCCGGTCTTTGTCCGAATCTGAATTTGAGGTCTGTGGTCCAAGGTCCAAGTCCAAGTTTAGGTTTGGGTATGGATCCAAGGTTCAAGTTCGTGTCTGAGTGCGAGTCTAGCACCGAGGTCAGGATCCAGGGTCGTGTCTGGGCCCCGGGTCCAAGTCCGTGCTTGGGTGCAAGTCCGGCATTAGGGTAGGGTCTAGGATCCTAGTCTAGGCTTCAATCCCCAACCCCAGATCCTTTTTAAATATTGTAATGCACGCTAATATAAATCACTTGTTATGTATTAAATAATAAAATTTGCATTGTATTAAAATATATATTTCATAATGATTAATACTATGCAATGCAATGTTTTATCCAAACAATATAATATTACTTATTATTTAATACAATACAACATACAAAGAAAATAAGGTTGAAAACCATCCCATATTACATGGTCCTCTCTCTCTATCATTTGACAAATCACTAAACACTTGACATTTCCATCTCATTTGTCATTTGTATAAATATTTTAGTGATTTATAAAATAAAAAATAAGAAGAATAGAGAAAGGAAAAAAGAACATAATCATACTAAATCAACTTTGTCAATTGAGTAAACCTCATTTGTCATCTCAATGTCTTCATTGAGTAAGCTATATCCAACTATCTGATTGCTATATCAATGTGAAATTCATGCACCAGTACTTGAAAAATTAAATGAAAAATTTTAGAAATTTATTGAGTGTGTGATAATCATTATTGTTTTGGAAATTTATCCATAGAAAATTCAAATTCAGTTCATCCATTTATCATCTTTTTATCCATAGAAAATTCAAATATTTTTTCTCGATTGCTAATTGGATCACTGTTGCTCTGTTTAGCTCGCTACAAACATCTTAGACATCATTGACATAATAACTGTAACAGCCACACAAAAAACAATATGATTTGATTACCCATACTGTTTGTTATATAATAATAAGGCTTTTAAATGTTCAATTAGAATTGCTAAGAGAGATTTATGCAGTTTCAAAATTGCTAACTGGTTAAACCTTTCAAATGACCATAATTCAGGTGTAAAAAAAGAGTGACCTATCAAAGCTAGCCTTCATTTCAAAGAATCTATGGCTTCAGGTTAAGAATGCTTGGGTGGGAGTTCCAAAAGTCTGGTTCGATTATATTGCAATGTTCTACGACAACTTTCTTTCGATAAGTTCCATTACATGTTCCATTCTCATGTTCTGGAGTAATGTCTTCCTGCATAGAAAAACGAGTATACTAATAAGATTCAGTAAAGAATTCTAGAAATAGGAACAAAAACAATTCCTGAATATAATCACTATCATTTTACCAACAATTGTAGACTATTTTTACATACTACAATCCCCTTAACTTTCAATTTGTGTGGCTACAAGTGTAAATAGCTCTTGACTATGGGAGCATATTTAAGAAAAGATCTTAAAGCGTCAAGGGTTGGACCAAGATGGTCTCTTAAAGCCTTTTATTACTTCTCACTGGGAGTGTATCTATCATTACTCGTTACAAAAACTAAATCGGAGGCACTCATTCCACATTTCCACACATAGAATATGGTTAGATATAGCCCAAGAAACCTTATAAACTCAAGTAAATGATTAACCCAAGTAATTATACGACATTATAATTTAAAAGGAGAGAAAAGTAACCTTGTCCCAAAAGACCGAGGAACCTTGCCGAAACATCACTGGTAAGGTGTTGTAGTCACTGATACCAAATTGTTTTAGCAGTTCATTTTTCTCTGGCGTTTGAGTACCCTGCAAAATACCAATACATGGGTGAACATCAGTGTACAACTAAACTAATATTATCTTAAATAAACATTTAATCTATTTCAATGTACATCCAACAGGAAATGATTATCTCGAAACAAAATGTATAGAACGGTCTATAGTTTTAAAGAAAACATTCTAACAGTGAGCTCTTTTTCTCTTTTTCTCTCTGCTAGGAGTTTAATTTTAGCATTTTCAATTACTGTAGACAACGACGCATACTAAATCCCATGGACAACAAACAAAGAGTCCTTAAAGGGAAAAAAAATGTGACAACAAGAGTGATCAAGTCTTGCACCTTCAATATATTTTGAGCCTCAATTTTGCTTTTTCCAGACTTAACAAGTTCCCAGAAGCAAGTATTATACTGGTTGTTTATGTGGCCTGCAAAACCCCAAGAATGAAATTATAATCTCATCTTAGACAAAACCAAATTTCATTGTTGCCTAAAACAAACAGATACAAGCAATGCTCATGAACATTAGCTTGTTTATTGTCAGAGAACCAAAATGGTCAAGTACTCACAATCAACTTGTCTCCATGCCAAATAATCAGTGAGAATTTCAGATGATGGATAACACACTGCACGTCCATCAAAAGAAGGAGGGTACTTCAACTCTCTATGTGGGAAGAAGTCTCTCCATTTTGTTACGTACAACGAAGTGAAGAGTGATACAACTGCAGTTACAATGTCACTGCAAAATGAATTGCAATATGCTAATGTTCAAGGTCAAAATGACATTGTAAGAGAATATATAAAATCATTACAAGTATATCAACTACAAAGCATGGTAAAAGGGTAATATTTGAGCCCAAGGGGCATGTTAGGTTATAGGGATTGACAAAATCCTAAATGTCAAACCATTCAAGTCAGTGCTGAACATAATGCCATGAATATATCTTTAGGTAATACGTTTCATTCTCTTCTTCTCACCATGACTTTTTTAATAAGAAAATAAACTTTTGTGAATGTTTAACAGCTAAAATACAAAAGAAAAATATAAGGTTCCTCGTGAATAAAAATAAAAAATACAATCCTAATTATGAAATAGAGAAAATGGCAAACATACTAAAGAATAATAAACAAAGTGCTTTTCAACAAGCAATCAAAGAAGAAAGCAAGTTCTAAAATTCCTTCAATGCAGAAATTCAGAGAGAAGCAGGAGAAAAATCACTTGCTTCATGCAATGAATTCTTCATGCCAGAGAAAGCTCCTCAAATTCTGGGTCCCTAATAAGCCTACTTGATATTATGATCAAAACAATTACGGGATAATGGGAACAATGAAAGATACCGTACCTTGCTTGTCTTTGATATAACTGAGAATCCTTCTTCATAATAAAGCTGAAAGGAAACAAGAGGGATAAACATGGTTATGATATGGTGTATTTGGCAAAATTGAACTTGTAAAATCCTTTTTTAGCGCATTTATTTGACAAAATATTATTGCAATTGAAACAAGCAAACCTATGGAAAAAAAATTGAGATTTTTTCAAGTATGTACTTAAAATACAAACTAATTACAAAAAAATAACTTAGTAAATCTTAATTACAATAATGTCTTGCCACATAATCAAAAAATATCTTAATTCTAAACTTGTATGCCTGATATGGAAATGGTCAATCTTATCTCAGTCTAAAATTATTTTAAGTCAATTGTCTTGTACTCTTTGTGACTTTACTCAATCTTATCTCTGGGTATAGCCTCATGTCAAGGTGTAGACTCGTGGACTAAGGGTATCCTAACCACGTTCACAATCTTGTGTCTTTCATTCTTGTTTATTTTCTTTTTGTTCATATATTCTAATACAATAGAAATTTCTAATATGTCATACTATCCTTCTGAGCTATCAATTTTATAACAGTTTCAAATTTTTTAAAATTTTCATAAATTCAGTTGGTAGTCTAAAAAATGGGTATTCAAAACTGAAAAGATATGAAACACAAATACCTGTACTCATCACTGACCCCATAGGCAAAGACTAAGTCTTGGAACTCCTCTAACAAACCCACTGCACATGAGTTCATGAGGTTGAGAGCGCGCTCATCATTCGGCTTAACAAATTCATGGAGCGTAGAAAACCTAAAAAGCAAAAGAAATTGACTCTGAGTTTCACTCATTTTAACAGAACTAGTAAATGAAGCAACAATTTGAATTTCCATTCATCATATTGAGGCCAAAATGAAAACGTTTTCTCTAATCTTTTATCTTCTTATTTGATAGTAAAGACTCACCTGTGAAAATGACATCCGTCAATTCTGATTACAATCCAAGTTGATGGTAACAACTTTGCTTCCCATAGGAAGGACCTAATATAATCTGGTTCAATTTTTCTAATATCATCCACAAAACCGCCAAGTTCCTTCAGAAGTTTTGGGTACAGATTCCAAAAACTTTTCCCAACTATATTTTTTGAGTGGACTGTACTCGTCTTCCTCCGAAGTCTCTTGACTGGAGCCCCACTCTCGTTGTACTTCACTATGTCTTCTGTCTAAACAATATAAGAATGAGTTCTCAACATGACAAAATTCACGGGTACTTGTGGCCAGATAGAATACCAGTCAAGATATTGTAGCAGATTAAGACCTTTTGTCTTTAAATTATAACAAGTTAAACAAGATGGGTTACTTTTACACATTTTCAGCAGGCCAAAAAAATTCCTTTCAACCTTAGGTAACCCATGTGAATACATAAGTAGAACCCAGGATAGGAATTCAACAAACATCAAAAAGAAGAAATCAAGCTAAAGATAATATACACATCCAGCTGTATCTAATCATCTTATGTCAATGACAAACTTCAAGTGTTTTGACTTCAGATTGACATAAAGTCCAAATATAAAAGTCAAGTCAATTTTACTATGCCCTAATTTTAAGGAGTGAAGTCTCTCTTTTAACAGCAATAATTATGTTTAGGAAAATGTAACTTTAAATATAAGATTAATATGGCACTTTCATTTTAACAAGGTAGATTATTACCTCAGTTTTTAAGATGCAGGATCCTTGCCGTACCATGACGGGCAGCTTTTCATAGTTGATACCAAATTGTTCAAATAGGAGGTCATGCTTCTCCTTCTTTCCACTTTCCTGCACATATTCACAATTAACTTCACATAAGGTAAAATAAGAATTAGTATTTCATAAAATCCCTAAATATCCTCGAGTAATTAAAGTAGAGATATTGACATTGTCACAAAATATAAAGATTCCTAGGATGACATTGTCATTATTTTAAACCGTTCAACAAGTCAAAAGTTAGCTCGTAACCATGTAATTAATGCTCACACCTTCAAATACTGCTGTGCTTCCTTTTCAGTCTTTCCATGTTTAACCAGCTCATGAAAACATGTGGCATGTTGGTTGTTTATATGACCTGTGAAAGAGAATTATTGAACGGTAACGTCACATCCATAGGTTTTCTCACTTAAAACCTAATAGTTTACAAATTCTGAGTGAAAAACTAAAATAATAAAAATAAGAATTCAGCCTATCTCAGTAATTAGAGTTTGTATTTGTTGCTTATCTTAAAAGTACTAGGAGACTACTCACAATCATTTTGTCTCCAAGAAAGATATGCTTGAAGGACTTCTATTGATGCACAACATATTACTCGTGCACGAAAAGATGGTGGATATCTTAACTCCTTATCATGGAAGAATTCCTTCCATTTAGTAACATATACCGAGGTTAAAAAGGAAACAACAAGAGACTGTATTTTGCTGCAAATTCAATTTCCACTAGTTAGCACTTCACAATAATGACGAGGACAAAGGAAAAAAGGATCTCAAAGCGAACACGTATCTAAATGATAATATTACTCAATGCTATGCATAAACACTAAAACTACTTTCTTGAGCTGACCCTAATATTTACTTGCAAAAATGCTATCATGGTTGTAGTGAAGTTTATGGTTATTACACCTATCAATCATCATTAAAATATGTGCACACACAAATGCACATAGATAGAATATACAATAATATACATTTGCATTTGTATTACATGCACATATGCATTGAAAGAAACGTAGCATTATTTGGAGGAATCTTCTTCTTGTTAGCACATCCAAACAGACCAAGACAATATCATATGCAGCTCAGACAATGATAGTGAATTTTGAAAACTAAGAAATAAAACCTTGCACGCCTTTGATAGAACCTTGTTGTTTTCTTGAGAACGAAACTGCAATCAACAAAAAAATATGTAAATTGGACTGAAATACAATAAGCAGAAGTGAAGAGAATACGATAATGATATTAAACATAAAACAAAATAGGCCGTACCTGTACTCATCACTATATCCATAGGAAAAGACTATGTCAGGAAACTCCTCTGTCACAGAAACTGCACATGAGTTCATTAAATTCAAAGCTACCTCATCATTTGGTTTTACAAATTCATGAATCTCAGAAAACCTACCAAAACAATGAAATAAAACCCAAGTTTATTAATAAGTACTCACTACAATATAGTGTATCTAATTGATGCTTACGCACGAACCAAAAGGATCACATCACTAAGTAGTGATACTATTTCCAGCCCCATCCTACCTCCAAAAACACCCCTAGTCATTCTAATATCATTTCTACATAAGAATTTGAGCAATGTAGGAGTGTTTTACAATAAAACTTTACAATGTCATCTGGCTCCCCTATCAAGCTTCTTAGAATCCCAAATACAAGCCTATAAACTCCAGGAAGCTAAACAGACCAAGCATCATTTTACCTCTAAACCCCCATTAAAATGAAACACGCTTAGACTGTCTAAGAAAACAGTAAGAGCAACCAATGTAGAAGTGTACAATACAAAGCTAGAATATCTCAAGCTAAAAAAGAAAAGAATCAACAAATCAATTGAGGCAGACACAATAATCATAAAAGATCAAAGTGAATTTGGTTCTTACCTTCGGAAATCACGACCATCAACCCGAACAACGATCAAGTTGGGAAACATTACTTCATCTTCGACTTCGAATGACTTCACGTACTCGTATTTGCTGTTTGCCATTACTAAATATACAATATATTGAAACAACCCACTTTTACTCTATGTGTCATATTTGATTTAATAAGTATTTAAATATGTTTGGATCATATGTATTAAATTTTTAAATTACTAATTTTTTATATTAAAATGTTAATTGTATATATAATTTTTGAAATATATATATAAATATGTGTGGATTGGATTGAATCATTCACTTTTACATGTCAATCAACATTCAATCAGCACAAGTATTGATTTTAAATTTTTTAATCCAATTTAATCTGCACAAGTACAGATTTTAAATTTTTCAATCCAATCTGCACAAGTGTGGGTATCTGCAGATTGAATTGGATTAAGTATTTTATGAACACTCCTAGCTCCAAAGGCAGAATGTAAAACTGTTTCAGCAATATTTCAAACAAAACAACTAACTAATAAATAAACCAATAACAACGACCCGAATTCCAATGATTAATGCTCAATATGCTTCTTACCCAAATGCCTGTGAATTCACAGTCTTAAAAGAAGCGATGAACATAACCTGCAGCAACAGCAAGTAAAGTTTTTACATTCAATATCATTTCAATTTTCACAGCATATTCAAAATTACAGGAAAACATGAAACCATCCATTTTCACACTTTGGACGATATTGCAGAACCATCCATTTCGTTAATAATATTACTACGTAAATATATGTATAATTGACTAAATTAGTTCAAAATGACTGGAACTACTGAAAATACGACAGGGCAGCCAATTTCGAAAGAAAAAACACGAGTTTCGAACCTGTAATATATAAATAGCGCAGAAGAGGAGCAGCAGAGGGTGGAAGTCGGAGTGGGTTCGGAGTCTTCGGGATTTCTCACTTCTCAGTTCGATTTCGATTTAGGGATTTCTATAAATGGAAAGAATAAATAGGAAATTAGGAATGAAATTACTCTCCTCAAATTTTGTTATATACCAAACTAGGGAATTAGGCCGCTTCGCGCGGTGTTGTCTGTTAAAAGTTTGGATTGTCCTTGACTCTTTGATGTAAACAGAAACAAAAATTACTTTCACACCCACTAAATTCTAAAATTGTGATATTTGAAGGAATGCTTCATGATCCAGAACACGCTCACCCCCTATTGATTTAGCACAACTAAAATTTAGTTACAGAATAAAAAGAAAATAAAGATCTAATTCTTATCACATTTTAGGCGACAGTAATTTACTTTCAAGTTTTTGCTAACATAATTAGTAAGACAATTTAAAAAAAAAATAACATTTATACAATTCTTCATAAATCGCATTCTGCATCTCTTTGGCCAACAATTCTTATTGTGGCCAACAACCAATATTTCACCAATATTGTGATCAAGAGGTTGTTGTAGACTATAACACCTAGAAATTTCATTATGCATTTTTATGATTATAAATATATATATATGTATTTTAATAGATATAGATAAGATTTCACAAAGATCTTCAGATGTTCATAAGAGGGATAAATAGATTGTACAAAAGCTAACGACGATCCAACTCTTCATAGATTGTTAGCATCAATTTTATTTCTCAAGTAAAAGTCTCAGGCCTGCATATGTAGATTTCATATATAACTAAATATATATATATATATATAAAACACTTTTTAATGGGTATTATACTCATTGATTGATGGGTACTAATAATATAGTAAAATTTTGTTACATAATTTAAATTTTATGAGCTAATTCTTATCACATTTTAACACAATAATTCATTTTTAAGTCTAAGCTACCATAATTAGCCGAACAATTTATTTAAAAAAACCCCTTGCCATCATCCTTCATAATTCTCATTCTATGTATATATATAAACACCTATAGTAGAAACAGCTATATAGCATGAGAAATTATTGAAATAAAATGTAAGATAATTATGCCAATTTATCAAAAAGTTAATTAGTATGAAACAATTGTGCCTTTATAAATATGTATACCATATTTTTGATTGTGTTATTGGCAAAAGAGAAAATTCAAAAGACGATGTTGTCTGAGGTTTGGACCTTTCTTTTTTGATTATTTTAGAGCTCTCTTTCACGTCTTCAAACAAACCCTATAAGAATTTGATGCACACAACTGATAGCTTCTCCAGCTTAATTTTGAAAATAATCTTTACCTTCTATTTATTTTAATTGAATGCCCATATGAATTTTTTAATCTAATCATCATCAATACATAAATTATAATAATAAGTGAGCACTAATTAAGACCACTACACTACAGTACATTATAAAAAAAATATAATAAAATAAGCTCTTACAGTTGGGATATTCAAATTAAATTTTCTTTAATATTCTTCTCCCTCGTCTATGATAGATGATAATGATGTATCTTGATGAGACTTCAAAATATTCCTCAGTGCCTCTATGCTTGAATGGATATCACAAATTCCACCTATATAATATAGTAATTAGTGAAAAGATGAATACAAAAGAAAAAATAGCAATAACATTCATTATAAGACATAAGACTGAATTTATATATACAGAGAGATCATAATGTAGTATATGCGCCTACCTTTTGGACTAAAAGGCTCTTGGGTCTGAATGAAAAGACACTTCTTTGGTTTGAAAAAGGTTTAGCATCCTAGTTTAAATTAATGAGCTGAAACTGCTGAAAATCAAACAACAGTGGCTGCCTCTTCAGCTACTACTTCTCTTCCTCTCTTTGAGAAATTTCCACTCCAAGACCAGTAACACTTTTTCCCTATAACAACTTTAGCAACCACTTCATTGACCACAAAGCTCGATGTTCTTTATTTATTTATAAAAGAGAGAGTTTAGGCTTGAGAAGGTCAAGAGTTTTGTGTCTCAACACCTAAATATATAAAAGAACAGTTAATCAATATGATTTTTTCAACAAAAAAAACAATGATAACTCTTAACTTGATCACCAAATCCAAAATGCGGCAAAGAAAATTGCCATTGGCCAATTGAAATGCCCACTAAAAAGAAGAAATCCAAAATATATCCATAAAGTTAACCTAAAAATTGAAGAACAGACAAATCAAAAGCAATCCAATAGAGAAAACAAATAAATATAAAATTGTACCTCTAGATATCTTGTACAACCCATCACGTCCACAAACCAATTAACATACGAATAATGTAACAAAAGCCTACAATTCTCATCATCACACACAATCGTTGCACTCGAAACTCTTTGAGCAACGAATGATCTCAAATACAAAGAAGGAAACTAAATTGAAAGAGGATAAAATGGTGAGCAAAGAAGATATCAGGACGAAGGAAATGGAAATCAATGAGTCAAGAGGATAGCACGACAAAAGAAATGTGGGGAGGGCAAAGAATCGGTGCCCTTGACTTTCTGCATGTATTTTTTTTGTTGGTTCCTGGGGTTAGAGGAGTTCATTCAGCAGCAGGTTGAGATGAGAAATAATAGGAAAGTTAAAAGGGGAGGGTTTTCTCCTTAGCTTTATTTAATATTAATTAACATTAATTAAAAAAAAAAACACATGTAAATTTTTTTGGAAAGGTTAAGATGAGAATAATAGGAAAGTTGAAAGGTGAGACTTTTCTCTTTAGCTTTAATTAGTATTAATTAATATTGATTGAAAAAAAAAACATTAATTGTAAAAATGTAAAACAATTGTGAATTTTTTTGGAACAATTAGAAAATTGTATTAGATTAATCTGCTATTATAGAGAGCCACCTAACAGGATTTGAACTTTCCTTTATTTAGATATATAAATATATAGATTATCTCCTTCAAATTTTTCTTAAATTTGTAAGGCGTTAAAAATCTTTAACATGTTAAAATCAGTGGAATAATTTAGTAAATATTAAATTTAGAGAGCATCATTTAATACATAAACTATAGAATTAGTAAGTTTAAATGAAATTGAACATAAGTGTTTAAATCTAACAAATTTCAATAATTTAAAAAAAAAATTAACGGTTAAAAAAGTTTTGAAGTCATAATTTGGTAAATATCAAAGTTTATGAGTAAAAATTATAATTAGTTCTTTTTAATATTTAAAATCAAGTCATGCTAAGCTCGATATTAGACATTAACTTCAACCTAATAATCGATCCAACATCCAATGTATTAGATTGTATTTCATATACAAATGGTTTAAATAGGATTTATCTAATATTTTAGACAATATTAAATCAGATCAAATCTATCTAACATATTAAGTTCGGTATCTATTAGATTGAATTATATTAATCCAATTCAAAAATAAAAAATAAAATAAAATCTTAATATTAATTTTCATATATATATATATATATATATTTTTACGTATAACAATATAAAATCAAATTACTCATTAAACTATATAAAAATATTAATTAGCTCGATTAAATATTGAATGTATTAAATTTTTAGACTACATATCCAACATCTGATCTGATCTAATTAGATATTCAAAAATAACATTCAACCTAATTCAATCACAATTGAATATCTAATGTTTAACCGTCGATTATAATTGGATTTGTCGATTGTTATTATATTTGATCGATTTATGCATATTAGGCAAGCCAATGTAGTAAGAGAGCTGCGCAAAACTTCTAGTGCAGTTAAGAGTAATAAATCTAAAGAGTGTATAATATATCAGACTCACTTTAGGATCAAATGAATCATATAATACATGAGGCTTTGTAGCAAAAATTTGGTCTTCAAGAGAATCCCCCCAATGAATAGCTTGAATAGAAAGTCTTATCATACAAATTGGCCCCTTACCTAAGAAAATAAGGTTCAAAACCATCCCATATTGCATGGTCTTCTCTAAATCCAGGGGCAAAGTCTTCAATGGCTGCTCCAATTTGTTTCTCATGTGATTTTACTACTAACAAATAGAGGTTACAAATCAAAGGGTTCCTAAGATAAGGAATAACCGTTCTTCCGAGATCGGCAACATCAGACAGCAGAACTGCATTATCCTCAACTTTCTCATTGGTAATGCAGTTTGAAAGGACATAAAAGCCAAGTAAATTTGCGTATAGTGGTAGAAATGCATCCTTGTGATTGCCAACGCCGCCAAGCCAATTAGATCCACCATATTTTGCATTGTGGTCTTTCGCAAATGTCGTCAACTGATTGGAAAATCTGAGTCTCCACTCACGTAGATACTTTCTAAACTGTGGCTTGTCCAATAAGTTGACTGCCCAAGATTTTGAAACTGGTAGCTTCTCTAAATGGGAGCAACAAATCTGACTGATCAAAAGCTTCTCTTCATGATGATTATCGATTTCCTTATCAAAAACCTGTCTAACAAGATCTCCATTAGAAACTTCGTAGCTTTCTGCTGCATTCAGTATCGATTGTAAAAGATAATCAAAGTACTCAATCCAATGACCAAAGATGGAAGACAGATGCTCAAAGCTCAATTCTATCACTTTGTCCACTTGGGTTGGAACTAAACCAGTATGAGAGCTTCTTGCAGATCTTTTACATGCAAAGCATCTCTGAACATCCTTAGCAAGCCTTAGTCTAATGTCATCATCCTCATCCTCCAGAAGCTTGATACATATGAACCATAAATCTAGTATTTGACGAGCATACATGTTAACAGCTTCATCTGGTTGAAAGCAAGTGGCCGAATTATCAGGTGGTATTTGGCTATCATATACGAAAGAACCAACAAGCCTAGCTTCCTCTAGCAAACCAGAGGCTATAATCGATTCCGCTGCTGCCATACGCATACTGGCTGTCTCAGATGAAACACTTCGCTCTTTAATTAAGTTTGTGAAATAGGCAATTCTATCATATACTTGGGCCAACTTTTCAATTTGTTCGGACTCAACGACACCAGTCAGTTTTCTCTCTTCTACATCAATAAGAATAGAGGAAGAAAATAAAGAAGATAACCTCTTCACACAAACGCCAATACAGCAAATGAGCGTTTCACGGGTTTTGGCATTCCTTGCAAGCTTGTATGAGGAAATGAACTTATCCCAAAGCACAAACACAGAATCACAATTCAGTGTACCAATATAAATTGCTTCAGTGGGTCTTTTGTCCTGTACTTTCCGAAACTGAAGAGAGTTCCAGGTGAAAAGAGTCCTCAGAATATAGTATGAGCATCTTTGATTCTTCTCCGAGTCTAAGAGCTTAAGTAGTGTTGGCTGGAGATTCGTATTGCACCAGCCCCAAATAATCCTAATTTCACTACTAAACACGTCAAGGCATTGTGCACCAGATTCTGTTGATTTTAGAAACTTAAATAGCCATTTCAATGTGACAAGTCTAACTTCATATGCTGAATCTGACAAAGTACGGACCAGCCTTTCCTGGAGTCCTGAAAAAGTATTCTCCATTTCAGACATCTTCAACAAGTTTGATTCAAGCAGAGGAGGCTGCTGTGGCACTGGCAAAATGTCTTCAGTAATTTCATCGGATGCTTGAAATACACAAACCGAAGTATGACAATGCTGCTTGCTGACGAAGTTCTGCTGTAGTTGGATCGTAGTATGAGAGACCATATGAAGCTTCTACATCTAAGCATGCCGAGGATAGCTCCAAAAGTAGGTTTCGAATAGCATGAAAGCTTCTGCTTGTATTGCAGGTTCTAGCAATACTTAGCATGTGGTCAAGCACCTTCAGAAAAGAGGTGTTGAGGACTGGGCAAGGACACAATCTAGGGGATGCAATCCATGAACGCAAGAAAAGAATTTGAATCAAATCACCTAAAATATGATCTTTCTTTGAGAGATCAGCTAGGAGAGACCCAAGCTGCAACAGTGTTCCATGAATCCAGTTGAATGAAACATGACGGCGTCCTTCAGATTTCTCAATTGTTACTTGGTTATCCACACAAGGCAACTCAGTGGCTATGTTGAGGAGCACAGTTGGCAATTTCTCATTGGATACTAGACCAGTCAAAGCTCTGGATGCAAGAAGACAGACACGAAGATTGCTTTGAGTTGAGCACTTCCTAATGAATGGCATGAGCAAAAAAGGATCAAGTTCATCTCCAATTTCACCTGCAATTGTTGAGGGCTTCAGCCTGGATAAAAGAATAAGCATAGGGCACAGGCTAGGGTGAACAACATTTGCAAGGTTAGATTTTGGATCTTCAGACAATCCATTTCCAAGCATCTCCGTTGCCACTTTCAGTTCATTCAAGAAAAATGGATGCAATGAGGGATACCTACAGAAAATAAAATTCAGTTAAACACTACATAAGTATACATAAATATTTCAAATTAAAAAAAAATAACCTTCTGCTAAAAAACAAGCTACGCATAAATAACGGCACCAGAGACGGCTATAAAAAAATATTCTTGAGCCAGAACTACAAATATTTCTGTTCTAAAACTTGAGGACTTGATCGCCTATCTTTACGGACTAGATTGCCAAAAGAGAAAACATAGAGACATTCATATGCTATAAATAACTTGAATAAAGGCATCACTGAATAAATTGTGTAACCACAGAAAAGCAATAACATGATCAAAAATATTATGAAATGAAAGAACTGACTTAGTTGAATCCAAATTAAAAGGAAAACCTCCCATATGGAACCTCAATAGTTAAATTCAGTAACTAAAAATGGAAACCTTACCTGTGAAGAAACTCAAGCCCACTTAGTGCACGTCGTATCGAATCTCGCTTTTGAACATTGAGGAATCCAACCATTCGACGAACCAAAGCAGTGTATGCAAGACAAGCACTGTTTCGGACTTCCCAGTACGGGGAAGAGAATGAGCGAATTGAAAGGATTAGAGCCTCAGCAGCAAAACCTGATGTATCTGTAGCCAAGTTGGTGTCGTTGAAAGTAGCTCTAAGGACATTAAATGTGTGTACAGTAGGAATGACACCCTCATCACGGATCTTAGAGGCCATGTTACTATCAGTCATCTCAGGTGACCTTTTACACTCAAGCTCTTGGTTTGATTTTGTTGACAAGTCACCATTTGAGTTGTTAGTTTCAATTCGATCCAGCAAAGACTTATTAGCAACATCAAGTAACCACTGTAAAGCCCGGGGAAGAAGTTTCTTGGGTGCGCCTTCTGGCTCAGAGAGAAATAAAGCAATAAATGCAGCAGGAATACCTGCACTTCTCCTTAATAAATCATCCACGGTTTGACCCTTGGCAATTGTTCTTTCCATTAGTTGCTCCATCCAGGATTCTGTCAACTGACAAAGCCTGAAAAAGAATAATCCATTTCAGAAAATACAAACATATGGCTTTGTGAGTGTGCTTTGAACAGAAAATGCACTTGATGATTCATTACCTATTGAGTAACTACAGAAGATAGTAGACAATGCCAAAAGATTGAATTAAAGGTTACAAGTATTCGTAAAAATAACATTATAGTAGGCAGCACAAAAGATTGAACTAAAGGTTACCAGTTTAAAAATAATGTGGTATACGTTTATAACCACTCATGTTTGTACATTGTAAAGACTTATTTCTAAAATAAATATTGTTAGAAACATTCTGCCATGTTTGAGTGTAAATTATGTGTCCCTTAATGGTTATATTAGTATTTTACTTATCAAGTTTTTCTTTCCTTCATACAAGGCAATAAGAAAAGATATGTCTCTTTCTATCAATCTTATTTCTTATCAATCCTAATTTGTCCATCATAAAATTTTATATTCCTCCCAACCAAATATAATGTAAGAGTGTGTTGCCATATTTATTCAGATTAAAGCTGGATAACTTTAATCAATTCATATGTTCTAAGTAGATAAATGAATGCTCATCTATCATATTAAAAAATGCATATAAGTAAATAGTAGAATACAGATCAGTTTTTCCCTTGTTATATTCTTTCTGGTATGAAGTGCAGTGCTATTGAATGAAATTGACACATGTAAAGTAAATTTATTATCTTCAAGGCATGCAAATGCAACAATATAAATTGAGAACACACTAATTTGCTTAAGGAAATTATAACTTACCGAGGATCATTTGAACAAAGTAAACGATTACAAAGAGCTGTAAATCCAGCTCTTGTCTTGTCAATTGCACCATTACGCTTCATTTTCAAAAGGACCTCCAAAAAATGATTTCCAATTGTTTCAAGTTGTTTAACCTCGAGCATCGCACTCGATGTCATATCTGAAAAACCATCACCATTGGAAGAGATACCTTCAGGGTCTAATGATTCCGTGTTACCTGGTAAAGGAATCTTTCTTGTGATAGTCCCGAGGAGAAGACTAACCTGAAATAAAGGTATATTATTGCATAGCCATTAGCAATATGATCTCACTTTATTAATAAATCTAATCCTTAAAATGCAGGAACAATAAGATAACATCTCATAAGTCAGGTGTCTAATGGTCCGCATATTGGCTAATGACTTTCTAATCATCAACAGTTGAACTTCAACAAGAGGCACAGTTAATTACAGGTTGATGAAATAGATGACAATTGAAAATTAACTACCTCTTTCATAGCAAGCCAGCAACCAACCATTACAGCCTGTCCTGAAGACCCGCTATTTTGTAGCAGTTTTGAATTTTTCTCTTCGTCTTTGAGCGCAGGTGCCTGCAAATCAATTTCCTCTGAAACATCTAGCAAGAAAGTACCATCATCGACCAGCTCATCCATATCCTCCGGCAGATGCCAAGCATCTGCAGAAACTACACATAGAGCAAGTGAAGTTATTCGCAACACAAGCTCCAAGAGCCTAGCCAACAAGTGTCTCATTCCAGAGATACTCGACATCACTGCATCAGAGGTGAAGTCCAATTCCTCAAAAGTGTATCGTAACCCAAGTAATATACCATGAACAAAGCTATTTCTGCATGCATCAGACAGATCCCTCTCCCCTTCCTTTACAGCATCATCCAACCAATCAATTAGCGATTTTATATAATCTATCACAGGGTATGTAGAGTTGAGAACCATTCCATCCTTATTTTCCAGTTTAGGTCTCAAACAAACAGCATTAACTGAGGCATTTAGTATCCAACCTAGGTCCAAGACATATTTACGGAAGATGAGCCTTAAAGTCAGAGCTCCAGCATCACTTTCTCTCACACGCGGACTGCAGACTAACTTTTTAGCCCATATAATCATGTTCTGAACCATGTTTTCATCTGAAATTCCAGGCAATGGGGTTGGGAAATGCAATAGTATACGAAAAGAACTCTCTCTCAGCCTATCCCAACTGTCAATAACTGATCCAACTAGCAACAAAGTAGAATCTGGTAAGGTAATTCCTTCATTGTAAGGAGAAAGGCACCTTTCTGTAGAAAATGAATCACATGTTTCTTTAACAGATGGCAAGATATTCCAAACATTAAGCATTATCAAGATCAGATCCATAGCCATAATTTTTCTCTTGTAGGGAGCAGAAGGATAGCAAGAGAAAAATAGGAAGCAACTTAACCATCTCATAAAGTGAAACAGATTATTTGCCCTATTTGCTTGACCCTCCTCACTTCCATTAGTGACTACAATTTCACTATTTTGATCAAATGGTTGCCAATTATGCTGCTTATATTATCTCTCTAGAGCTGTTCGAACCCGAGAAAAAAACTTCCTAAACATGCTTGACCATTTCATTTGGAAAGACGTTGAGCAGGATCTCATGTTCAATGGCACTGCTTCCTTCAACAAGGTGAGCTCCAAATGGGATGGCAGGCTAGATGTCTTAGGATTTAAGAAAAGGAATTCTGCAGCATCAACACGGAGGGATTCATCCACGTGGGTCAATGCCATTACCAGCCATTCAACACGGATTTCTACATTTATTCCCTTCATGCAAACAAGAGCATATTGATCAATGAATTCTGTATCAAGCCCAATCTCAGGTACTTTAAAATCTTTGCACCAGTTAATATCTCCTTCCATTAAAGCAAGTAAACGAGACACCTTAAGTAGTGAAACTAAAATGGCCACTTTTTGTTCAACTCGCAGTTCCATTTTTGCACTACTAAGTTCAGGATACAACAGCTTGTCATCCCCACTTGGTCCAACAGATATAAAAGCAAGCATTGAAAAAATACTATCTACATCAATTTCAAGTACAACAAGCAATACATAAGTATTCAAATTTGAGCGGAGCTTTGAGACTCCAGAAGCGAGCCCATAAAGTAAAGGGGGAAAACAATGCCCTCTATAAAGAGCATAACCATTTTCAATACCCTCACTGTTCCAACACTCATCACGCAAGCACTCTAAGAAACACCTCAAAAGCAGCACAGCAGACATCATCATCAATATAAGCATGTATAGTTTCAAAAAGCAAGTGGGGATTCATATCCAACAGAGTGTTTGCCCCCAGCCTCTTAGTCAATGGAGCCAAAGGAACATATCTTCCCTTACAACGAGGTCCAAGGCGAAGAAGATCATAAGTAATCTTTAACAAAAACGACTTTATTCTTTCACTACCTTCTGACCAATGAAGAGATGAGTATATATCCATGAAGAGATTAAAGATGAGATGAACTTGCCTGACAGTTTGACTTAAAGGATCCTCTAAATTGTTCCATATAATTTTCAGTACACGGGCCCCCATATCTTCTGGAATTGGATCATAAATTCCGTATTGGCTGGTAAGATTAGCTAACATGGAAGTTTTAATCTGTTGTAAACAGATCTGCATCACAGTCAATGCATGAAAGTTAAAATGGCTATCAGTAGGATTCTCACAATAATTACATAGCTCAGGCAAAATTCCATCATATAATATAGTCCTAACAGTGTTGCCACCGTTCATATTATAACCATCGACCCCTTTGAAATCATTACTTGGAAAAACAAAATGGGTGTTAAGTACTGTTCTTGGAACTGCCGTTAGTACCCCTCTTATCAAGCAAAGTCTACTCAAAGCAGAAAAACTACTTATTTCAGAACAGAGATCCCCATTATAAGGAACCTTGGCAATTGCATTTCTGAACTTAATCTCGTACTTGGTATCCAAACTAAACAGAGGATGATGAAAAATACCTTCCATTATGACCAAGCCAAGATCTTCATGACTGAGACAAACTTGCAGAGCTGCACAAAAACTCACCCCAGCAGCCACATAACAATCCCTGGAATACGCCAAAGACTTCAAAATGCTTAAAACCACAGTCAAACTCATTGCCAATACATTGGAGTCAGCATCACAATCCTTGAACTTAGAAGGGAAACGCTGAAGCAAGTAATACAAACAAGACAAAGCCTCTTGACATTGTTCCATCACTATAGGAGAAGGCCTAACCAAATCACTGGTCTCCAAAACAAAACCATTTAAGCTATTAACTGCATCCCAAGCAATCAAAACGGCACATTCTTCAACAATATCAACCAAGTAACCCAATTTAGGCATACCCATTATTGACAAAGCCGTCCTCGACACACAAAACCGCTTCCCTTTACCACCACCATGCTCGTCACAGAGAGTACGAAAGCACGAGCTAATCACAGGCTGAGAATTACGTGCCTTAGCCAAACCAGACACTAAGGTTTTATGCAAAGGCATAGAATTATCCAAAAACAAAATCCACAAGAAAAACCTGGCCGCCTCTGAAACTTGAGCTTCGTCTCCATTAACCAATATCTCCCCAAAAGCCGAAGCAAGACTTTTAGCGTGGTTAACTTGAGCGTGTACAGAATTGAGAGAGATAAACACTTTCAATTGGGAAAAGAATTTTGCAGAGGAAATTATATTCGATGGCAATAGGTTCAGTGATTCAACATAGGAGTCCGGGAAAACGACGGCGTTGTAAGTGAAACGGTGACGATGCTGTATAGCTCTCCACTTCGCTGACATTGTTACTTATCGAAGAAGCTTTCGCAAGCTACAATATCACAGTTTCCTCTCTCTCTCTCTCTCTCTCTCTCTCTCTCCCTCTGCTAATACAGTAGAGAGAGAAGGAAGAAGAAGAAGTGGCCGCTTGAAGTGGCAGTTTTGGAGTGGAGTACAGTACAGGGTTTAGGGCAAGGCCGCGGTAGAGACGATCAAAACTCTTGGGTAAGTAAAAGCCCAAGCCCAAATCAAATAAGATGGCCCATTTCAGAATGGTCAATGAAATGAAATCAGGTCAAATTGATACTTTTTTGGAGGGGGGGCGAGAAAGTGATTTCCTAAGAATAAACAAAATTTTGGATTTTCTAACAAAAAACAAATAAATAAATACTAAGGGGGACTTTAGAAAGGTGTTAAATTGGTATTAGTGTAATTTAATATTAGGTCACAAAATTTTTGATTCAAAAGGGGGGTCAATGAAATTGTGCATAAATACATAAAATCATCGCAAGTAGTTAGTGAATCTCCTAACTGAACCTCACATAATTTACGACAATGAAGAAAGGAAAGAAATTTTAGAAAAAAATATTAATATATAGAATTACAAAAGTTATTATAATATCTTTTCATATGAATCACATAATTTTTAGATATATTTTACATTTAACAAATTTTATTATTTTTTTTTTACATTTAATTTTTTTTGTTAACAAATGTGTTTATTTTAAATAAACATAATTAATTTAAATGTCTTACCACACACAAGTATGTTAAATTGTGTGTGGTATACTTATGCTGTATTCAAACTTTAGCACGTGATAAGAGTTTACTATTATAACTTTGTATAAATTTTTTCATTTTTTCTTGGAAAATTTATAAAAATATTGTAATTTGGGTTAATTTTTGCAAAAATACTGTCACGCGGAAAAGTTTTCAAAAATACTGTATTTTTATAAAACACCAGTAAAACACAAAACAGAACAACTCAAAACAACAGTAGAACAACAACAAAACACCAGTAGAACACCAGTGAAAACTTAACACAGTATATTGCAGTATGAAACTTAAAAAAAACACAGTAAAAAAATGAAAAATACCGTCTGGCAGTATTTTTATAAAAAATTAGCAAAAAATTAGTATACCATGTAAATTTCTCTTTTTTTTTAGAAAGCCCAATATACTAAATTTATTTAGACCGACTGTACTTAAGAGACCCAAGTACATATTATTCTCATCAATTTCATTTATATTTAAAATATCACACACAACCTTCTGAATAGCTCTATTTACATTCCTACCAAAAAAAAAGCAGTAGATTTTGCTAAATTAATCTGTTGTCTTAATATCCTCTCAAAACTATGTAGAATTTCTATTATTCTTTGAACTCCTCTTATGTTAGTTTGGACAAAAAAAAAAATAACTAAATAATATATGAAAAATTGACGAAACACTCCTAATCACAGAACACTCATTTATTAATTGACGAGGCATATGAGAAATTGAAGAAGCACTTTATTTAAATGTTATATTATTTCTTTATTAAATGATGACTAAAGCTTTTGTCTCCACAACTTAAACAAAAACAAACTTATCTTAACATCTTCCCTTCTCTCCAATAAATATATTTATTGTATTAATTTGTATGATTGTATCAAGCATAGTAAGACATTTGTCCATACCCAATAACGACATAATATGCCACATTTATTTCACGGTTTTCTTTAATGCCACGAGGAGACTCATTTACAATCATTGTTGCCATCATATAATCCTATAGTGAAACCACATTAACTTAATAATAAATAAATTTATGCTAATTAATTTTGTCCTTTAAATCTTAACATGTATTAAATTTTACAACTTTTTTAATCAGTGAAAAATTTTCTCGAACTATTAAAATTTTTGAATTCCACAATTTCTTTATAATTTCGTTCACTTTTAATAAATTTTTAATGACCTAAAAAATTAAAAAAAAAAAAAAAATTAATATATATTAAAGTTTCATCTAACTAGCATAAATTCTTAATCAAATCATAATTTTCATTTAAATCCCAATTCTTATTATAGCCACATAAAGGCTCCTTACCTATTTATTTGGGCCCCTCTAAATCTTCATATCTATGTTTTACACGTATAACATTCTACAACATACTCAATTTCATATCCATATTTTTGTACTTCCTTCTTACCAAAATATAACGGTTAATTTGGTACATTATGAAGTTGACATATTATTATTACGTGTCCTGGCCTTACATCACAACTAGTCCAACAAAGTGGGGCCACGTGTACTGAAATTCTGCCACGTGTGAAAACACTCTTGGATATATTATCCTATCAAAGTGATGGAATCCTAGGTGTACCAAAACTCTCACCACCTTCAAAACACGTAGAGGCAAATTTTGATGTGAACCCTTAAACAAATCTCACTAGCCCACATATAATATAAATATAGTACTCAATCAATGTTTACATTTTAATTACAAAACTTAATTAATTAATTAGTCTAAAGTCACGTTACGTCTGAATATGTAATATGATAGAGAAAAGTCAAGTCCACGTGGCACCGTTAGAGAGATCCGATTATTAAAACCAGTTCCTTACCAAACGGCAACGGCTCCGTTAGACTGGTCTTCCAAACCCTCATATTCAATAAATAATCACAATCACATGTCGTTTTATTAGGCCAACGGTAAAGGAATCGGAAATTTTATTCATCACTACTACAAATTTTTTAAAAATAATTCTGCAATTATTAAAACAATAGGAAAATTTACATGGTATACTAACTTTTGTAATTTTTTTACAAAAATACTGTCAGGCAGTATTTTTTTTACTTTTTTACTGTGTTTTTTTATAAGTTTCATACTGCAGTGTTAAGATTTCACTGGTGTTTTACTAGTGTTCTACTGTTGTTTTGAGTTGTTCTGCTTTGTGTTTTACTGGTGTTTTATAAAAACACAGTATTTTTGAAAAAAATTCCGTGTGACAGTATTTTTGTAAAAGTTAACCCAAATTCCAGTATTTTTGTAAATTTCCCAAATAATATTACACAAAAAAATAGTTTATATTTGAAATAATAATTTTTTATAATTACATAATATAATTACAATCAATTTTTATGAAATTATGAGAATTAGAGTGTTGATAGAATCACACAATTACTTTTAATTACAGTAATTACACACAAAATCAATAGTTCCAAATGCACTCCAAGAAAATTTTAAATTAATAAAAAATAAATTTAAAATAATTTTTAAAATTTGTATTCATAATATTTTGTGTTAATTTTAATACTTATTTTAATTTTATTTTTATAATTTTGTTAAATTATATGTAACTTTTTTGATAAAGTTTTGTATCATTATTTTTTTTTTGTTATAACATAATTTATTTTTATTTAATAAGTATATTTTTAAAAAATGTAAATTAAAAAAATAAATAAAATTAATATAATTAATATATATTTTTTTTATGAAAGATAAAAATAATTAAAATGAGGTTTAGAGTGTAAATAAAAGTTTCTTAAAAAGTTGATTGTCAAAAAAAAAAAAAATTCTTAAAATGAATTAGGAAAAATAAAAAATTGGAAAGAAAGAGAAGACTCCGTTACCTAACTCTTCGGACACGTGTCAGAGAGAGAGCTCATCTCTCCTCTACTTCACGTAACGAAAGGCCACAATATAAGCCCATAAGCCTCTTCACTTCTCCTCAGAGAGATCAGCTTTGCATTTTTATTTCGAATCAAAATTATTTATTACTGAAAACGGTGTCGTTTCGTGTAAGGATGACGGTTTTGAATAAGGAAATTGAGAAAAAGAAGAAGAATATCATCGAAAAAGAAGAAGAGTATTCTCGAGAACCTTCGATCGATCGGGTATTGGTGATGAAATCCAAGGGGAATATGATTTGTTCGGAGGCGGGAGAAATTACGGAGCAAGAGAGCGGAGAATCGTCGGAGGAAATAGAGTCGCCGAGGTCGGTGGGAGGGTTTAGTGGGAGGAGGAATAAGCAGAAGGAGTTGGTACACAGTCAGATTCTGAGAATTAGAGAAGAGGATTTGCATTTGGGGGAGGATTTAGGTGAGAGTAATAATAGTAACATCAGTATCAATAATAGTGGGTTTTCGTTGAACGTAGTGGTTTTCTCAAGGCCGATCTTACCATGTTCACCTCTCGGCGGAGGAAACCCTGATAAAAATGTCAGGGCTTTGCACTGAAGACATCTTTTCAACAAAGGTTCGCATCCATACTCCATAGCCACCATACCATAATACCATTCATCATTTTCTATTTCAAATTTCAAACGACAGCGTTTCTCTTCTCTCTAACATAAATTTTAAATGAGAATAAAATAATTAAGTTATAATTTTCTGCATAATTAAATTGTAATATTTGAAATCTATTTTTTCTTCTAAATTTTTTTAAAAAGTAATAAAAATATAATTGGTTGAATTCAATTACAAATTATCCAGCGGTATCCATTACATTTTTCTGACACAGTTATTTTAATATTTTTTATTTTTGAGATCTGAATCATATCTGAGACTATTTGATTTCATTTCACAAATGAAAATATAATTTATGTATTTAATATAAGGATTTGTTAGTATATTTTTTTACCTTATTATTTTCTGTACAAATAATATAATAATATAATATAATTTGGCAGGAAAATAAGAACAAAAGCAAATCAGCTGAGCAGAGCAGATGATGAAGTTGGGAACTTGAGAAGACATGTGTGATGTTCGGTCACTTAGTTACTTTTTTCTCTCTTTTCTTTCTTTAGCTTATTGTTTATGTTTCTTTGATTAGAGATTAGGGAGGAGTCAGTAACCAAGAAGTAGTGAGAGATAGATAGTGAAGCAGTTTTTCTTTTTACCTTTTTTCTGTACAGTCTGAAATAATGGTTCTAGGAGGAGAAATAAGCCTTTTTCAATCCCAACTTTTTCATGTTTATTTAAAAAAATTGATGATGGTTAATTAAATAAGCCTTCACTCTCAAAGTGAATCATTATCTAAAATAACCAAGAAGCGAGCAAAATCATGTTGATCCATATGTTCAGTTTCAACATATGAAAAATTTGGAATTTTTTTAAGCAAAATGAACAATTGTTATACTTCAACAACCAAAGAACAAAATGTAATTAACATCAAATTAAAAAACAAGGATAGTAGATGTTTGTAATCTCAGTTACAGACCAATGAGTCCATTGGCAGAACACATACTTATATTAATGAAAGCTTTTTCTTAGTACTCCTCTCCCTCATCATCATCGTCACCTTCGGCAGATTCTGCCCCAACTTCCTCATAGTCCTTCTCAAGGGCAGCCAAGTCTTCTCTCGCTTCAGAAAACTCACCCTCCTCCATACCTTCACCGACATACCAATGCACAAAAGCTCTCTTTGCGTACATCAAGTCAAACTTATGGTCAATCCTAGAGAACACCTCTGCAACACTTGTGGAGTTTGAAATCATACAAACAGCCCTTTGAACCTTAGCCAAGTCACCTCCTGGAACGACTGTGGGTGGTTGGTAGTTGATACCGCACTTGAACCCAGTTGGGCACCAATCAACGAACTGAATAGTCCTCTTGGTCTTGATGGTGGCAACTGCTGCGTTCACATCCTTTGGTACAACATCTCCCCTGTACATCAAACAACAAGCCATGTACTTTCCATGTCGAGGATCACATTTGGCCATCATTGAAGATGGTTCAAAAGCGCTGTTTGTGATTTCAGACACCGAAAGTTGCTCGTGGTAAGCTTTCTCTGCAGAAATCACAGGCGCATATGACGAAAGCATGAAATGGATTCTAGGGTAAGGGACAAGATTAGTTTGAAACTCAGTCACATCCACATTAAGAGCTCCATCGAATCGAAGAGAAGCAGTGAGTGAAGAAATAACCTGTTGCCCAAACATAGAAAAAAGCTCATTAAGTAACCTAAAACAAGAATAACATAAGACTAGATTACATCAAGCTAGAATCTTTTATACCTGAGATACAAGCCTGTTAAGGTTAGTGTAAGTGGGTCGTTCAATATCAAGTGATTTTCTGCAAATGTCGTAGATAGCCTCATTATCAAGAAGAACAGACACATCTGTGTGTTCCAAAAGAGAGTGAGTAGACAAAACACTGTTGTAAGGTTCAACCACAGAGGTGGAAACCTGTGGAGATGGGTAAACCGTAAACCCAAGTTTAGATTTTTTTCCATAATCAACAGAGAGTCTCTCAAGAAGTAGAGATCCAAGACCAGATCCAGTTCCACCGCCAACAGCATGAAAAACCAGAAACCCTTGAAGCCCAGTACAGTTATCAGCAAGCTTTCGGATTCTATCAAGGCATAGATCTACAATCTCTTTCCCAACTGCCCACAAAACAAAAACAAAATATAAAAAATTTGAACAAAAAATTCAAGGACATTTCAACAAACACTCACAAAACAAAAACCTAACCAAAAATTTAAAAAGCTTCTTACTTGTGTAATGGCCTCTAGCGAAGTTATTAGCTGCGTCTTCCTTCCCGCTAATAAGCTGTTCGGGATGGAAAAGCTGGCGGTAAGTACCGGTCCTCACTTCATCGATGACCGTCGGTTCTAGATCCAAAAACACAGCACGGGGAACATGCTTTCCGGCGCCGGTTTCACTGAAAAACGTGTTGAAGGCATCGTCTCCACCTCCAACGGTCTTGTCACTGGGCATTTGACCATCGGGCTGGGTAAGAGAAGAGAATCATTGTAAGTAAGATCCAAATGAGAATAAATCACAAAATGAAGAAGAAGAAAAACCAACCTGAATGCCATGTTCAAGGCAATAGAGCTCCCAACAGGAGTTACCGACTTGGATTCCGGCCTGACCAATGTGGATCGAGATGCACTCTCTCATTTCTCTTCTCTGGTTTTAGGTTTTGCTTTTTCTTCTGTTTTAGGTTTTTCGGTTACTTTTTTTTACAAGAGAAAATATGATTGAGCAGCTAGGGTTTTTTTAGGGTATAAAAAGGACAAATTTTTAAGTCGGTTTTTAAAAAAATTGGGGACGTTTCAAAATTTGAAACTGACCGTTGTGGGGATGTGGGTGTGGGGTCCAGCTGTCATGACCGTTGTGGTTTTGAATTCCAATTGGAGGGAATTCACTCTATTGGACTTGCCTATAATTGTAATAATTTAGTAGTGGAAAATATCACTAGACTTGTTAAAGAAAATATCTCTTGGGTTAAGATCCCAAACAAATATCAAGTTGTTCATTATGCAATCTTCCAAAGCTAATTTACAAAAAAGGGGAATCTCTTAGTTTGCTTGTCCAATGTGTTCTTCTACAGCAAAACCAACTTCTAAAAGCTTAAAGATATGTGACTTAGTATTCTTTTGTTGTTCGTGGAAATTTAGTAATGTTATTGGATCACATTTTAATATTTTTTGGTTAATTTTAATTTAATCTAATTATATATTAGATGTTAGATTTTACAATCTGATCCGATCGATCAATTGATTATTTAATTAGATCGATTCCATCTATTTGATGTATTTTATGTTTATCTATTGTATTGATTTGAAATTATCGATCTAATATTTTTTTATCAAATTGGATCCATTCAATTTTTAGATCTAGTATTTATTAAAACCAATTCAATCCAATAAAAAAAAATAGTAAAATTGATTTGAACTTTTGCACCTGACAAGTGGTGGATGCATGTCGTGCAAGTGTGGTATCCGCCGTTGACATCCCAACAACCATGAAGTTGCAGCCACTACCCCTATAGCCATGACTCTTCTATCTGAAAATACACAGGTGTACATTATACTAATTTGTCTCCTAGCACACAAGAAAATCTACTTGTAAATTGAGGCGAGTAGAGCCTCTTATAAATACCAAACTTCCTCCACTAAAGAGGAGGTTGGTAAATCATTGTAATCATAAGAAATTTAAAGATTTTTTTTTTCTCCATTGTTATTCTAAGCTTCAACCTTCAAGCTTTTTAACTTATATTGCTCTTTGATTTAATATCTTAATTTTGGTTTTATGACCTTTATTTCGTTGACGAGAATCAATCATTAACAGGTAGTTAGAGCATGTTCAATAAAGATGTAAACTGGTGATCTATTGCTAAAATCTAGCCCTTCATGTAAAAATGTTTGCTTCAATGGTATGCCAAAAGTACACATCTAAATTTATCACATATTGAAAGTTAACTTAAATTTGAATCACAATATGGCACATGCAAATTTTGTATTACAATAAATGTACTATTTTTTTATTTACTTTTATATTATTTTTAATATTTAATTATTGCATTATAAACCTTTTAAATTTATTTTTATTATTTTACATAGTAAAATTAATGTTAAAGTTAATAGTATGTATATTTTTAATGAAAATATTAAATTTTGCATCAAGGTTTTCAATTATGTATTGAAGCACAATGTTAAAAATTATGCAAATGTATTAAAAAGTTATATTTTATGCCAAATATAGCACAATTTTTACATCTATTACTGAAGATAGTCTTATGATGGACGGGTGCAATTATCTAAAGTCTATATAAATACCATTTTTTATTCATCATTTTCTTCACCTAGTTCACTCATCCAAGCTCTCAAGATTACTCTATCACCCTCTCACTCAGTGGTGGACTTAGGATTGAATTTTATGGTGGACTTAGTTATATATTTAATATAATTCAAAATAATAAATAACTAGCTAAATTTAAGTGGAATGATAGTTTAGCAACATCCTCCTATTCTAGTGATAATAAGTTTGATCCTAGTTTGAACCTTATACTTCATTTATTTATTTTTTTAATAAATAAAATGTAGATATACGTAGAAAAAAAAAAGACAAAGAAATTCAAAACATGGTCTCCCATGTAAATTTAAAGCATCTTAACCAGTTGTCTTATTTACTAAGTATGTAGTATGTATATATGAAAGTAACAATTGTATATTAATATATTTTCAAATCTCAAGGTGAATTTTACCCATTCTTCAATACCCCTAGGTCTGCCTATGCTCTCACCCCCTTGTGCTCTCTAGACCAAAGCTACTATATTCTCAATCTTATATCTTGTTTAAGCATCATCTCCAAGAATCAAGCCACCCTCCATACCATTATCACTTCTTTGACCAAGACACACCATCATATTTAACTGAAAATTTTGGATTTAAGGTATGATTCTATATTATTTTTGAAGTTTCTTTTATAGTTAAATCGAGTTAAGTTTTATTATCGCGTTAGTATTATTTCTAATCATAATATTTGAATACTAGTAGGTTTATGTGATCATCGACTTAGTATTAAATATATATATATTTTTTTTTTGCAATCAGAGATAGTTTCTCTACATTTGAAGTAAATAAATTAAGTAAAAACTTGAAGTTTAGTTTTTATGTGAAATAATGTTGAAAAGAAAGTGGGAACTGGGAAGTTAAAAAGAAGTATAAGATTTCTGCTCTACTTTAATTGTTCATTAAGATGATTATGTTGTTTTGAATATGGATGGCATACAAGGAATTCACCAACTACAATTATGCATATGTTGTTTGAATGGTGGAAAATATAATTCACACCAAAAGAAGTAGATTAACGTTTGTTGAAACTTTTTATTAAAAACTAATATTAATTTTATGAAAAAAAATCCTATAAAATTGTATAATGGGCCTTTGAACACTAGTAGTCCAAACAGTTTCCAAATTAAAGACACATTAACCTTGGGCCTAAGATGGCATCCTTAGTAGACTCATAAGTCGTAATAATGGATTGGTCCATTCTCATATGGGCCAAGTCTATCCAGTACACTTCAAAAAAATTGCAAAAATATTGTTGTATGGAGTTTTAAATATTTTTACAGTTTAATTATTTTTTCTTTATAAATTACAGAATATTGATATTTTCATATTATTTTGTAGTTATTTTCTTATTTTTTTAATTATTTGTATGTTATCTTTATATTGTTTTATTATTGTTTCTCTATTAAGTCTATGTTTTTTTTTTTGTTATTTTTATGTTTTCTTAATAAGACAATGTAAACTTGAAACTAAGAAAAATAAAAAAGCCGTAAAATAATAAAAAAATATATAAAATGTAAAAAAACTTATTTGACCGTAAGAACATTAAAATTTTGCTAACAATAGTACTTTGTGTTATTTTTTATTTATTTAGTCTTTTGAAAAAAAGAGGTTAATTGTCTTTTCCTTATTCAAAATTTGCGGCCATAACAAACACTAGCTCATCATTCTAATAAGATGATTAGGTCCCATAATAATAATAATAATAACAACAATAATAAAAAGGCTAAATTGAACATGATTATTAATTAGAATTAGTGTATGATGACCACTTTAATTTGGTACCAAAGTCCTATTTAAGATGTAGTGTAGATTGCGCATGCATTGCCATTGATAGGTAGCTTAGCTTTATAGTCCTATTAATAATTTCAAGAAACTACAAATTATAAACATTAAAATGTTTGGGCCCATTTGTTTTGAGCTTCAGCCCTCTTTGTTTGCTAATGTTTGTGTGCATTTTTATGACTTCTTTTTTTTTTCTTAAAAACATTTTTATGGAATTTGTTTTTTCATTTTTAAAACAATCACTGGTTACCAATTAAGGAGGTAATAACATGTTATTATTGATTCATTATTTGTATATAAGATAATGAATAATTAGCTTTTTTAGTCCCTGTACTTATGACACTATACTATGATGCCCCTTAATTTATAAGTGTAGTTAAAAATACCCCCTAAAATATATCAGTTGGAATAGTATAATCCTTCTATCTAATTCTGTTAAAATTGACTAAAGTTGACTGTTAAATTAATAATGTGGGATGATACATAGATAGTAGTTGAAAAATTATATACCATTAGGAAAATAAATTACAAGTCATAAAAATTACAATCACAGGAAAAAAAAAATGAAAAATAACATCCCAAAAAATAGAATATCATTACCTTAATTTTCCAAAAATTCTATGTTCTTTCTAGTGATATCCATCTCTTCAAATACTGTAGAATCCTAATTTTACACCTTTTTCTAATTTGAACGGCTAAAAAACGATTGGAATTATTTTAATAAAATTACTTTTATTAAATTTTTTTAAAAGGTTATGAAATTATTTTTTAATCATCTTTCATTGTCAGTTATTATGCCACCTCATAGTCAATTTTCCCTCTAAAAAGAGATGAAATTACTACTCTATCCTTTGTTATAATACCACATCATCAATACAAACGGTATTTTTAAACAAAATAAGCAGAAGGACTAAATGTATGCATATAAAATTATACAAGGACTATTTGTAACAAGCTGAATAGATTAAGGGGCATAATAGTATAGTGTCATAAGTACAGGGGGTAAAAAAGATAATTATTCTAAGATAATTGATAGTGGTAACCGATTACTATCACATCACAAAAATAAAAAAAAACTAGTTTAATAGTAGTAACTAGTTAATAGTATACTAATTTTCAAATAATCAATTTGACATTGGTAACCTAACTAATTATTGTGATGAAATACAAACCAAAGTCAAGAAAAAACCCATAAAAGTGTAAAATAAAATAAAATAAAAATTATATATTTTGGTGGCTTTTTTTTGGAATTCTAATTTTTATGGGTTTTTGGAAAACTTTTACAAAAATGTTGTTTTTTTTCAAAAAAAAAAAATTTATGAGAAAAATTTAAATAAAGGGGGGAAAAATAGTTTAGGGTAACCAGGTCCAATAACATTATGGAGTGTTTGGTATGGGATTTGGGCTCTTGAGAATGTAAAACCAAATCTATGTTTGGTATAACATTAGTGGAGGGCTTATGATTAAATGGTCTCCACTAATAAATTTATTTTTGGGTTAATGATTCTCTTCATTTCAAACCCTCTCAACTAAACAATACCAAACACCCATAAAGGCAACTGGTTACCTTAAATTGTTTTTCTTATATTTTTTTAACCTTTTTTTATTTGAATTTTAAAAAATTTCCCACAAAATAATTTTTGATAAAAAAACCTTATTTTGCACACATTGTATAAAAATATTTGTTCCATTTTTTTTTATCTATATCTATAATTTTTTCTTGACATTATATAGGGCATCCATATAAGCCCCCAAACCTCTTAGCAATATAATATAGCCCCCCAAACCAGACCTAAATGAAAACTCCAAGTTCATCCCAAAAATTTAAGTTATGGAGTGTTCGTTTGATCAAATTCACACTATTTTTTTTTATAGTATATTTATTTCACATTAAGTATAAATTTTATATTTTTAATTCAATTCAGTTCGCACAAAAGCTTAAATCTAATCTAATTTACAAATATAAACATACAAGTAATAAGCTGTTTTTCTTTTTATTCAAAATAATGAATTATTTACATTTTTTTTTAACTGTAATATTAAAGATTTGCTACAACCATAATATAGTTTTGACCACATGTTGTGTAGTATAGTGTAGTGGTAGAGATATTTTTATTAGTATTTTTTATTATTTGGGTCAAAAGTTTAAATTTTATCACAACTTCTCAAAAGAGAGATTATATTATATTTGGCCCTTTAAGAGGTTATCTTGCAATGGTGCCATTCTTAGTGGGATGAAAATCTTCAAAGTTTACACTAATGAATGACGTATATAAGATTTTTATAACTAACACGTGGTCCGTAAAATTATTTAAACTATCAAAATGAGAAAGAAATATATATGTACTGTGTGATCCCTATTTTGAGAGAGGAAAAAAGAAAAAGACAAATGTAAAATTGAAATCTCCAAAACTCAACATGATAAAATGTTAATAATTGGATAAAACCTATATTTTGTGTGATTACTCTATATTATATAAAAGTATTATCAAAGGCTAACCTAAAAAACCATGGACCCACATTATTTATTTATAAATTTTCCAAAGAAAGATTAGTTTTCACTTATTTAAACTAGTACATAATGATGTTGTGATGTACAAATGGTTGATCTAAAAAGCTTACAATAAGATCAAACTAAAGAAAAAGTAAGTGAGAGAGATAGAGGCTAAAATATTCTAATAGTTTATTATGTAAAAGGCTCAAAATCCAACAATTTACTTACTGGCTACACCCAATTAATCCAATATATATATATAGCCAATTAAGCTATACATACACACATATATATATATAGGTCATGTATCAAATCAGAAAAAGCCTAATTCCTAAACCTGGCTCTACCTGTATTTTCACTGGCAATTCCACCATTGCCAAATCATTGCTAATATCAATTTGCCCATCATTTTAAAGATTCACACTACAATTCCTCACTTTTATTATTTATATTATTATATATTTATCTCTATACATTTGCTGGAAAGAAATGTCTTCATATATAGTAAGGGGGCAAGTGGGTCATTTGCCTCTCCCTAACTTTTATTTATATAGTATTTTAAGTATTTTATATTTTAACTTCATAAAAATAATTTTTTTATTTATTTATATTCTTATATTTTTTTTTTTTTTTATATTTGTCCTTATAAAATTTATGTATTTTTTTTTAATTTTTATCTCACATATTTTTATTTGTATCCTTATAAAATTTATATTTTTCATTCTTGTTCTCACAAAATTTATATTTTTTCAATAAAAATTATATTTTTTATTAATACTTCAAATATTTTTCTTGCCTCCACTTAAATATTGGGTTGCCTCCTCCATGTATGTAAATAATTAATAGATAGAGTTCACCTTTTTTTTTTATTCATTTAAAAAATATTTTGTGATTTTTTATTATGCCCATGCATGAGAAAGAATAAGCATACTTTTGTTATTTAGGGGTGTGGTTTTGGAAACTTGAAGACACAAGTACTTTACTAAGAGCCCACATAATTAATATATATATTCTTGTTAATAATTAATTAATATGTCAAATTTTTATACTTGATAGTGTATTATTATAATATATATACATAAAACTTTCTTCCTAATAACACATTTAATTAATATATATAGTTTTGAGTCACTTGCCAAACTCATTAAATCCATTCACAAAAGTTGCACTAGAGCACCCCCACATGCCTAAAGCTAACATATTTTTGTGGCTTGATGATTGTGTAAAATAATTAAGCCAGGAAAAAAGGGTATAAGGATAATAAAGAAAGAAAGTTATTATATACTTGAGTAAGAATGGTGTAAAGTTACTTATATATATATATATATTTGAGATTTAATTTATAATGAAGATTATTGAGTTTGTTTGTTAAAGCTTTTGGGTCCTCCCAAAAGAGCTCTGAAATGTGATTTGGGCTATGTATTTAGATGTTGGACCACAACTTTTTTTTTTTCTTTCTCTTCCATGATTTTCAGGGACTTTATTTGCATATATATTCAATATAGTAGTTTGCCACTTTTGTTTTATAATTATAAACTATAATAATGATTTTTAAAGAAATTACGATATATAAAAAAACAAAAGAACAGGTCAGCTTCATCATGTGATCTAAAAGTCGTTATTCTCAATTTTCCAAAATGGGCCAAATTGTTTACTCTCCTTTATAACAAACCATCCTACGTGTACGTGTACTCTATATATTTTATCATATATATATACACAAACATTACATTATTATTAGATAGTTTTGTAGGGAAGAAATTATAAATTATGACAATAATAAACCCAAAACTTTTTACACATAAAATGGAGTATATATGTTATAAAATATTTTCAATATTGTCACAATATATATTATTAGTTAGATAAGGATCTCCATATATATATATTAAGTTGCATTATTATCGATTATATATATTTATATATTATTACATGCTCGCTCGGCGCATATGTATTATTATTTTTAAATGGTTGTTAAATATTACAATGTTGTATGATATATATACATATGTTTTATATATTTTTTTGAAAATCGTATGATATATATTCAAAGCTTATATATATAAATGTATAGCTTATAAATATAATAAGTAAGAAATGGAACAAAGAGTAGTCCAAAGCATTGTGGTCCATGATCATTTCGAGACACGAGCATTTGACTATACTTATAAGTTATAACATGCTCCATCAAACTTGATAATCCGAAACCCTAAAAGGACCTAACTAATATAATTATATATGTGATAATATATATATATATATAAATGTGTGTGTGATAAAGATTGATTTTTTATGGTGGAAAGAGTGTCCATTGAAGAAGTAGAATATATATTAATGCTTTTTCTTTATTAATTTTGTAGGAGGAATTTATAATGAGGAGTAAAGATATATATAGTAAACTAGCTAAACTCTAGCTAATTTGGTAGAGGAACATATCACATGCAAGAATAATTCATTTGATGATATTGAAAGAAATATTAAAGTATATATAGGACTAAAATAAGTTCACCAAAACGAATCATGTGTTCCCAAAAGAAGCTACAAAGAGACCAAAGCCACTTCATATTATTGATAAATTCTTTAGCCTTACATTTCACAAACTCTCTACATTTATTAATTAAACAAAACTTTCACACTATACTTTTTTGGACTCACAATATAGGGACCTCACAAGTACACACTTGGGATGTTTTTTTGGTGACTTTTGTTTTTTTTTTAATCTAAATTTCAACGCTAACCACCTTCCTTCGATTATTATAATTAGTTTATAATTACTTTTTTCGTAACTTTTTTTTTTTCATTTAATTAATGGAATTTTCTAGATGGGGTCTCTGAGGTTTTCTTGGTATTTCAATTAAAATAAGGATTACATATGTAGAAAATATATAATGGGGTTAATGCGACAAAAATTATTTTCATGGGATAGGTAAAACCAGATTAGTTATAATATAATTGGTTTGATATTGGTAACATTTCCCAATAAGATGCTACTTACTTATATTATATACATGTGTGCCCTAATTAACTTAATTAAGGATAAATTATTATAGATAATTGTCATTATTAATTTATTATATCATAATTAAGATCGATGCTTTGAACATATAAAAGAATTATCATGATTGAACGTTTTACATGTTGTATAGAAGCTATAGAAAATAAATGCGAGGTTAAAAAACCTATCTTAATAATTTTGAGCCTCATATTAGAGATTATTAAAAAAAATTATCAATTACATTTAAATTTTTTGAAAAAAAAAAATTACTACAAAAATATAGAGGGGTAAAGTAGTAATTACAGTGTTTGTTTTTTTTAGAAAGACAAAAATTTATAAGTCGTAAAATGTATTATATTTTGGTTACTAAAATATACAGGTTTATATCTATATATTTATAATTTTGTAGGTAATATTTAGAGAATAAAAATTTGTAACATACTTTCATCGGTACTTCTATAATTAATTAAAAATACTAAAAATGCGAATATATTCTGAAAAATTGTGCAAAATGTATTTTTTTTTCAATTTTTAAAAAACAATTTCTAATGCAAGTTTTGATTAGTTGGTATTGTTAGACTTTTATTTGGGCTTACATTAAATTTTATTGGTTTTATTAAAACTTGGGTTGATTGGATAGTTCTTTGCTGTGTTAGCCCATGTTGTTGGTGATCAATTGTTAATGGGCTTAGCATCTGTGTGTAAAGTCTAGGTGAAGCAGAAGTGTGGGCTTTTCTAGTTGACTGAAGCCTTTGATGAGCAGGCCCAGCCCAACTAGGGTTTTGTAGCTAAGTCCCCTCCCTAACTCTATAAATACATATTGTCTCATCACAATTGTATACTTTTTGATAATCAGATAAAATAAACTGCTTCTGATTTAGAGATCTAGGGAGGAAGACTTAGTTGATAGTATTGCACTATCGAATTGGAGTAACTGCTGTGGATCAATCAGAGATAATTGCTATGGATCAATCAGGTACACATACTCAATTATCATATACTATTATTGTGTTCTATGTTATATACAAATAGATCTTGGGTTAATTGTTAATTTATTTAACATGTGGTATCAGATTGCCTATTGTATATGATTTAGAACCTATAATTTGTATATCAATTAATATGTATATGTTAATTTTCTTCAATTACATATTAATTTCGCTATTATTTTATATTGAATTTTTTGTTTTTCAATCTTAAAAGGTTAGGGATTTTATTCATTATTGAATTTTCTTTCTTTTGATATATTACTTGCTTAAAGTAATTGAACAAATTAGGAGAATTTTAAGATTAAATTTTTAGGGTTTATATTTTTTTTTTTTCTTTATGAAATTTTAATTTGGGATTTTTGATTCTATGGTTTATACACTAAAATTGATGGTGGAAATCTCATTACCAATTGATTTAAAATGTTTCTAGACGTTTGATTTTTTCGAATTGGATGAGACACATAGCCAAATCGGTTCTTTAAGTTCTTATATTTTCGGATTAGTTTCATTAAATTCAAGCATTGTTTTACATGTTTAATCCCAAATTGAACCCATAAATAGAGTAGAAAATCGATTCCAAACAAAACCCCTAGCTTTCCCGTTGTTTTCGTCGATTTTTGGCATTTTTTTTCGTCTCCGACCCGACCGCCTGGAACCGGGTCGTGCGACCCACTTTCAGACCCGGTTCAAGCTTGAAGATGAAGTCTGCCAGCAAAGCCCACTCTCGGCAGCGGCGCGTGGGGGCGCGTGCGGTGCCGTCCGGCGTCGGTTTTCGACGTTCTTTTTTCCAGCGTGCTTAAAATTCAATTTCTGATTTTTCTATGATTTTTAATTAATTTTTTGACTCCGTTTAATAATTATTATTATTTTAATGATAATTATGCAGTTAAAAAATTATTAAAAATAATTTTTGATAATTTTTCGAAATTTGTCAATCATAGAAAATTTTTTGGGTTTCTTCTCGTCCCATATGACATAGTCACTCTCTTGTTTAATTTATTTTGACTATGTAATCTCCACCAATATTTTTTATTTCACATCTTTTAATTATTTGTTGTTCTAAAGTTATAAAACTTGGTTGTTTGATACAAAAATAATGTGTTATGGTGGACACTTTATTTTTGTTTATAAATATAATAAAAGCAATTATATATCTCTTTTGGAAATTTGGTTGAAAATTATTAATTTTCAATGATTGTTTTATCACCAAATTTCACATGTTGAAGAAAATATTATATCTTTTGGTTGACTATATGTGTAATTACTTGCCCAAAGGTAGTATTTACATATATTAGTTCACATTCCATGAAGTGAGTTAATATTAAATGTATATATTTTAATTATTTGCCCAAAGGTAATAATTTAAATATATAAATTTATTATTATTTTTTGCTTGAATTAATACATATTTTTAAGAAATTTATTTGCCCAAAGGTAATAAAATTCTTAAATGATATGTATTTTTTCTTTGTTGTTAACTTCATGAAGGTAGATCATGTGTGTGTTATATTCTCACCCCAAAGGGGAGTTTATAATGACCAGTTGATTCTACAATATTTTCTAATGCATTGCTCATATTGCTTATTCAAGTTTTAATTTTTTGAATTTTGCGGTCTCCTTTCTGCGAACAACAATAACGTTTTCATCTGAATTCTGAATGCTTCCAACTTTAAGACATGGAAACGAGATGTGAAAATTACTTTAGGCATAATAGATTTGGACTTATGCCTTCGAGAAGAAAAATCTGCTGATCTTATTCTAATATCAGAATTGTTGCCCAAAAAATTCTTCATGCACATTGGAAAAATTCAAATCATCTTAGTCTCATTGCTATGAACCGTTTAATTCCTGAACATCTTTTGATGGTTTGCCAAACACCTCAAATACTAATGAGTTTTTCAAAGTAGTAGAAAAACTATTTCACACTAGTGAAATCGCTAAAGCTGGACATCTTATGGATGAACTGGCAACCATTAAGTATGAAAAATCAAAGGAGTGCGAGGTTTTATTCTGAAAATTATTCATGTTCAGATCGAGTTGAAAGAACATAATATTCCTCTTCCCGGCTTTTACACCATTCTTTAAGTTCTTCATGAACTCCCTACCTCTTTTAGCTTTATCAAGACTGCCTAAACACTTATAATAAAACATGGAGTTTTAGTGATCTAATTTCTCAGTGTGTAGCTGAAACAAGCAAGCTAACAAAATGAAAAGCATGAGTCTTCTCACTTTGTTTCTCAACTCAAGCCCAACAAAGGATAAAGAAAATATGAAAAGAAGCAACCACAACCAGGGGCTAAGGGATCTCAGAAGATAAGTGAGAGGGAGTCAAAGCTTAAAGTGACACTTATGTTGGAGTTGATGTTATCTATGTTGGCACACTTATTCTTGAATTACAGTTTAGTGTTCAGATTATTTTGAACAGTAATTTCTTGATTCCTACTTTTAAAAGGAATTTAGTTTCGCTTCCGCTTTTGGTTAAACGAGGATATTCTTTTCATTTTGCAAATGATAATGTTGACATTATGCTTGACTCTCGAATTATTGGAAATTGCTTTTATTCTGATGGTCTTTACAAGTTGTCATTGGCTCCTTTAGATTCCTCTTTTAATGTTGTGAATACTGTGGGTAAAAGACCTCATATTAAGGAAACATCCTTATTATTATGGCACAATATATTGGGACATATTTCTAAACAAAAATGATCGATTCCTTCTAGCTAAAATTCTTCCTCCTGTTGATGTTTCTGGTTGGGATACTTGTGTTGATTGTACTCGTGGAAAATTGACTAAAATAAGAAAACAGACTGCTATCTATAGTCACTCTTTATAAGAGATTATCCACACTGACATCAGTGGACCTTATTCCACCACGTTGTGCAGAAACAAGTATTTATCACTTTTATCAATGATTTTTCTCGTTATGGATTCACCAATTTAATTAAAGAAAAATCTGACGCCCTTGATAAAGTTAAATCTTTCGAAATGTTCTTCAGAAACAATTAGGAAGAGTCATCAAAGTTGTTCTTTCAGATCGTGGAGGAGAAATTATGGTTGTTATTCAGAATATGGACTACGCATGAGGCCTTTTGCTGCATATTTTCTCGAAAATGGTGTAGTTTCTCAGTACACTATGTTAGGTTCACCTGAACAAAATGGCGTTGCTGAAAGGAGAAATCACACTCTCATGGATATGGTTAGAAGCAAGATGAGTAGAACAAATCTTACAGAGTTTTTATGGGGTGAAGCACTTATGACTGCAAGTTATATTTTAAATCGTGTTCCCAGTAAATCTGTTCCCAAGACCCCTTTTGAGTTGTGGACTGGGCGGAAGCCTAGTCTGAATCATCTTCGTGTATGGGGTTGTCCAGCTGAAGTAAAGATTTATGATCCTAATTTGAAAAAGTTAGATCCGAGAACAAATCGCTGTTATTTCATTGGTTATCCAATGCACTCAAAACGCTATCGCTTTTGCTATCCTACTCGTGGTACGCGAATTGTTGAATCTCAGACTGCTAAATTTTTTTGGAATTTGATGTTGCTGAAAATATTCCTTCAACATCTCTTGAAACGGGGGAGTCATCTAAAGGAATTTTTATTCCTATGTCTTTTTCAAGAGATGATAATAATAGCAGTCTTATTCGTACTCTAGTTGATAACGCTCCCATTGTTGATGAATATATTGCTCCCGATATCGAAGATGATGAAGGTCCTATTATTGATGAAGGGCCTATTAATGATGAAGCTCCTATTGTTAATGAGAATCCTGTTATTGAAGAAACTCCAGTTGTGAAAGATGTTATTCAAAACAATGATCAACAAAGAGAAGTTATTCCTGAAGTACCTCCTCTAAGAAGATCTCAGAGACAAAAGAAGTCAACAAAGTGTCATGATAATTTTGTTTATCTTGGAGAAGGAGAATATGATATTGATCATTTTGTGGATCCTGTCACTTTTAGTGAAGCACTTAATAGTCCACAATCTTCAAAATGGTTAGCAGCTACGGATGATGAGATCGACTCCATGAAGAAAAATGGTGTATGGGAGTTAGTTTTATTACCTGATGTTTTTAAACCAATACGTTGTAAGTGGATTTTAAAGGCTAAAAGGGATAAAAAGGGACAGATTGAAAGGTTTAAAGCGCGTTTAGTGGCTAAAGGCTTTACTCAAAGAGAAGGTATTGATTACACTGAAACTTTCTCACCTGTTTCCACTAAAGATTCATTCAGAATTATTATGGCCTTAGTTGCGCATTTTGATTTAGAGTTGCATCAAATGGATGTTAAAACTATTGTTCTGAATGGAGAATTGAGTGAGCAAATTTTTTATGTCTCAATCTGAAGGCTTCGAGGAAAATGGAAATGACAATTTGTTTTGCAAATTGAAATGATCCATTTATGGTCTCAAACAGGCATCTCACCAGTAGTACTTGAAGTTTGATAAGGTTGTGACACTGTTGGGTTTCATCGAGAACAAGTTTGACTAGTGTATTTATATGAAGATCAGTGGGAGTCATCATATTTTTCTTGTTCTTTATGTAGACGATATTTTACTTGCCAGCAGTGATTTGTCATTACTAAATGAGACCAAAAATTTTCTGTCTTCCAATTTTGATATGAAAGATCTTGGAGAGGCATCTTTAGTTTTGGAGATTGAGATTTATCATGATAAGAATTGAAAATTTCTTGGCTTACCTCAAGAAGCTTACAATAATCCTGTGCTCAAAAGGTTCAACATGGATTTGTGTAAAGCTGGTTCTGTTCCTATTCTGAAAGGGGACAAGTTCACTAAGCAGCAATGTCCTAAGAACGACTTGGAAAGAGGAGCAATGAAGAACATCCCTTATGCAAGTGTAGTAGGGAGTTTGATGTATGCTCAGGTTTGCACTCGACCTGACATAGCTTTCGTTGTCAATGTTCTTGGGAGATATTTATCTGATCCTGGCCTTGATCATTGGGTTGCAGCCAAGAAAGTTTTGAGATATTTGCAAAGAACGAAGAGTTTTATGCTTGTGTATAAGCATGTTGACAATCTTCGAGTTGTTGGTTATTCAGATTTTGGTGGTTGTGTAGATGATTTAAAGTCAACTTCTGGCTATATTTTCACTTTTGTTGGTGCTGCTATTTCTTGAAAAAGTGTTAAATAGACTTTAATCGTATCATCTACTATATATGTTGAATTTGTCGTATGTTATGGTGCATCTTTGCAAGCTTTATGGTTAAAGAATTTGATTTTAGAGATACGACTAGTTGATTCTATTTCCTCTCCTATACTAATCTATTGTGATAATAATATTGTTGTTTTCTTTTCAAAGAATAATGAGATTAGTAGTGCTTCCAAATATAAGGAAATAAAGTATCTCACTATTAAAGACTTGGTCAAGAAAGGAGACATTGTGATAGAATATTGAGAGACCAAGTTGTTGTTTGCAGATTCTCTAACCAAAGGATCAAGTGCCATATTGTTTGATAAACATGTTTTTGATATAGGCATTTTATAATCTTTTGTTCCTTTGGGTTAGTGGGAGTTTCTTGCTTTATCTTTTGAGATTACATTTATATGTAATTTACTTGTTGATGTTATGAACTACTTTGTGGGCCAATAATTTTTATTATTGGATGTTTATGCTTTCAGTTAGGCTTTGTTATATTCTCGAGAATAATTGAATTGAAAGCATGTAGTTCATATCTTGTTGTGATCATTGTATTTTAAGTATATTTGCTTAATGACAATGATATGTTGTTGGCTTAATTCTTTAAGCATATTTAGTGACACTAACTTATTTTAAGTGGTGTATGATGAATTTCACTGGCTTATTTATTAAGCATCACGGTATCAGTGAAATTGAGGACTGATAAGGATATTATGTTATTTTAAATTGATCACATGTTGAACATAATTCCTTACCACACTACTAGACTTATTGACCATGTCGATTTAATACTTTGGTATTTGTGATTATGAATGTCTTTTGTTGAGCTAAAAACAATATGACTGTCATAGTTCATTATCAAAGGTTAAATTGGACCGGTATGTTGAGATCTTATCGAGAACTATGAGTTTTTAAAGTGGCCACAAATGTTTTCCTGTTGTTCAACCCATGAGTCGTTTTCAAATAAAATTATTTTGATATATAATATATATGTATTAAAATCAATGTAGCCCAAGTGGGAGAATGTTAGACTTTTATTTGGGCTTACATTAAATTTTATTGGTTTTATTAAAACTTGGGTTGATTGGATAGTTCTTTGCTGTGTTAGCCCATGTTGTTGGTGATCAATTGTTAATGGGCTTAGCATCTGTGTGTAAAGTCTAGGTGAAGCAGAAGTGTGGGCTTTTCTAGTTGACTGAAGCCTTTGATGAGCAGGCCCAGCCCAACTAGGGTTTTGTAGCTAAGTCCCCTCCCTAACTCTATAAATACATATTGTCTCATCACAATTGTATACTTTTTGATAATCAGATAAAATAAACTGCTTCTGATTTAGAGATCTAGGGAGGAAGACTTAGTTGATAGTATTGCACTATCGAATTGGAGTAACTGCTGTGGATCAATCAGAGATAATTGCTATGGATCAATCAGGTACACATACTCAATTATCATATACTATTATTGTGTTCTATGTTATATACAAATAGATCTTGGGTTAATTGTTAATTTATTTAACAGGTATCACTTAACTTGCTACTTTTTTCTTTTTGGTGTTGTATTATTTGGTTATTCATTTTAACATTCATGTACAAACACATATGTTGACCCCACCTTATCTGTATCATCAAATCAGATAGAGTGTCAACTCGACTAAACATATTCACATTTTTCTTTAAGAAGAAAAAAAAAATTTGGGCCACGCCACGTGTTCAATCAAGGTCCATTTCAAACATGGAATATCACCAAATCTTAGGGCCCCCATTTCGTATTTGAGCCCAACTTTATCCAATATGGGCTATTTGGAGCCCAATAAAGCCCATTTTGTGAGGCATGTTAGGATTTGTTGATGGTGAATTTATTAGGTGATATGATTATTCATTTTATTTTTGCTATTATTATTTACTGGGAATTAATGCTTTTGTGTTTTTCCTTTTTTGGTAGTCATTGTCATAACATGGCAATGGTAATAATATTAGCTTGTACCTGTTCCGACCAGATATATTAATCGACATTCATTTATATAATATAATAACAAAATCAAATCATGGTTGAAAATTATGGAGTTTTTAGCTTTATTATGATATAATCAAATCATGATTTTGAAGATATATTACTGCAAATCTATTCAGGTGTGCTTACCTAACTTCCATGTGACTAGTGATATATGCATGCATATATTTATAATATTATTTCTATAAATTAAATATATCATTAGGGTTAAAGAAGTTGATATAGCTACAAGAATTTGTAATTGTATAGGTGTAACATTACCCTACTATACTTTAAACATTAAGAAATAATATAATAAGATACAAAAATGTATGAAGCAACTAATATATTGTCCAGGTTGGCTCGACTTTTAAAAGTTATTTTCGAGCTTCTGAAGCTCAAAATATATATTGTGACAGTCAGTAGTCCCGTGATCCGTAAGGGAAAATACCGGGTAAGCTGTGCAATCCCACACCGCTGGAGAAAGTCAAGTGTGATGATTCGGAGACTGTGTAGGTATGGGACTACACAGTTAAAGAGAACTTAAATGGATTGATTGGTACTACATATATCAACAAGGTGCATCTTGTTTTTCGGTAGCCCATCTCGAAAGAACTCCACAGTTAAGCGTTGGCCTGGAGCAATTTCAGGATGGGTGACCTCCTGGGAAGTTTTCCCAGGAAGCGTGCGAGTGAGGACAAAACATGGTGGAAACACTCGTATTGGTCTGTAGGGTCAGTCATCAATCCAGGAAGCAGCCAGAGTGGCATACTCGTGTGTAAGAGCCATTCATTCCGTGGGTGTAAGGACCCAATGGAAGCTTGAAGCGGGGACGTTACATATATTTAAGTTTTTAACTCTAAAAAACTCTTTTTAACAAAAGTCAATTTTAGTAATTTTTTCAAAACAAATCGCTACAAGCAGAAAGCAGAAGCTCGGGCATTATTCCTTTGCTTATGTTATTACTACTAGTAGTTTATATTTATTTGGTATTGGAGTGGTTTAGGTGTTACTCATCATGGTACTCCATTCCAATGAGTTTTTATTATAGATTTAAATTTTGAGATGTAAAGAAGTGTTTGGTGTCCTTTTTGGGCAGAAACACAATAAGTGTTTTCTATTGCTCCACATGAAATCCTGCAAATGATAGCAGAAGAAGAGACTGTTGAAATAGTAACTTCACCAGTCCAATTATTGGATTTACTTGTTATTTTCTCAAGAAGATCTGAAATCCCCAACAATTCAATTTCTTCTCTTTTACATTTCATGGTAGCAATTACAAAGAACAGTTCCATCAAAATAATAAAAAAAAAAATTAAAAAGAATAGTTGGTATGGCATGTGAAGAATTGGGGGTCCCTTAAATTTACAGACTTTCATTTCCTTTTTCAGTTGTCAGTGAAGATGAAGCAAGAATACTATTTTTAATGACACAAATTAATTTCTTTATTTTTATTTTAAAAGAGACACACTATAACTATTACATGAAAATCATAGCCTACAATATAATATAATTAATATTCATAATCATTAAAAGACACTTATTAAATTAACAGGCTAAATTGAATTTAAATAAGTTAATCAATCTTAATCACTAATTGAATACACCTCTAATATTTTTACTTGTGAAAAAAATGTCTGAAACAACACATGCAAATGTCAGTATGAAAGGTCTGTGAGGAAGTAAGAAACACAAATTCCAATATGAAATTCATAACCCAACTTTACACCCATAAATACATAAATAAAAGAAAATAGCACTTTTTTTTTTTGAATTTTATTTTATTGGTGAAGAAAGAGTAGTGTATAATTAATTATTAAAGATAACAAGTACTTACTTTGCCAGTTTTAAAGAAAATGAGAATCAATTATTGTTTTTTTATTTTTTTATTAAAGGAATCAAGTGTTGACTAGTTCAGTATAGCCAAACTCATAGCAACTAATAATAACCATAGTTCATTACCATCCACCAACTAATGTCTGCCTTTTACTATCTATCTTTTATTCTTACTTATTGGTTTGAAAAATTATTATTACCAAACAAAGCAATAGTAAGTGAAAACTTTTTTATTTATTTTTAACTTTTAAAAGCATTTAAGTTTCATCAGTACAGTAGGACGATATCCTTATTTATAAAATAAAAAATAATATAAGTCTGTTAATTTTATATTCTGATTTAGTTGCCAATAGTGTGTGTTTCAATTAAATGAGAAAAAAGAAAAGAAAAGGTACAAGGATGGTAAGCTTAGAAATAAATATTTTAATGAGACAATGAATACTAATAACTATATAATAAATTTTATTTTAATTTTTATATTTTTTTTTATTAAGAAAGAAGGAATTATGTGGTGCAAAACAGATCTCTTTCCCAACCCTTTTAACTATAACAATCTTAGAAATTACATGCGAGCCATAGTTAGTTAATATACTTATTAATGATAATTGATTTAATATTAAAATCAATTTGTAGTTAATTGATTGCAACAAAAAAAAAAAATTGTAGTTGAATGTTGATTGTTCAAAAAACAATTGTAGTTAACTGACAAAATATTAATTATTTAATTTCACAAAGTCACCTAATTTAATTTATTATTAACATAATTTTATTTTCTAATTAATTGTGAAATATTACAATAATTAATTGTGGTGATTATTTAAAAAAAAATGCAATTGGAAAACTATGGTGTAATTAGATTTAAGTATAATTATAGTTTATTACATAATTTAACATAATTTTGTATAATTGAAAGTAATTAAAAAAATATCATTTTCTTGTATAATTATTAATTATTTTACTAAATTAAATATTTAAAATACATTCATCTCATATCTAAACACATTGGATTTTATAATACAGTGTAATTAAATATCACATATATATTGAATATATTAGGGAAATTTACATGGTATACTAACTTTTGTCATTTTATTACAAAAATACTGCCAGGCGGTATTTTTTACTTTTTTACTGTGTTTTTTTATAAGTTTCATACTGCAGTATACTGTGTTAAGTTTTCACTGGTGTTCTACTAGTGTTTTACTAGTGTTCAACTGTTGTTTTGAGTTGTTCTGCTTTGTGTTTTACTGGTGTTTTATAAAAACACAGTATTTTCGAAAAAATTTCTGTGTGACAGTATTTTTGTAAAAATTAACCAAAATTCCAGTATTTTTGTAAATTTCTCATATATTATTGGTCTCACTACTTATATTCATCTTTCTCTTTTATTTTGATATTTACAAAATCATGCCCCCTTAACTTTAACTTATATTGATTTGTGTCTCTTAAAATTTTATCCAGGTTAGACGTTTTTTTTAATAAAATTGGACAAAAATTCTTAAATTCAATAATCTTAATAGTTCAAAGAGAATTTTTAATGACCTGAAAAGTTCATGTTAGACTATAATATTGAATATGTAATAAAACATATATAACGATGTGTAACGCAGAATAAACTATAAACATATCGAAATGTATATGCAATAAAATGATCAAAATACCTTCAGTCATTAATGTTTGAGCTTCAATCCCTGCGATAACTTCAGAATTGGAGTTCGGGCTTCCTCAATATCTAAACTTTCTTTAGATGAAATTTTACTGTTATGAACAGAATGAGTAAAGAACTCGAGTACCGAAAACCTATATTTACAGGCGAGATAATCCATCAAGTATCTGTGTCACATTAATTGTCAGAATATTTTGACAATTATGTGTTTGGAAAGTCACAATGTAATTAGATTTGTGTGTAATTGGAGGTAATTACACAATTTGGCATGTTTGTCTGACCATGTAATTACATTGTAACTGTGTAATTGGAAGTAATTAAGTGGTTTCAATTACACTCTCCAATTCTCATGGCCCCCCATGAAAATTGAATGTAATTACACTGTGTAATTACTAAAAACTTTTCATATTAAACATTAGCTATTAAAAAATATTATTTTCCCATGTAATTACTAACTATTTTGCCAAACAAAATATTAGGAATTCATATATAATTATTTGTGCTTGTTTTTTGATCAAGATATTAGTGTGATTGTTATGTATTTAGATTTATTTAATAAAGGTGTGGAAAGGAAAGTGTATAAAATGTTTTGAACTTTGGGTGAGGAACGAAAACCAAAGCAATTGTAAGTAAGACACAGTTTTACCAGAATCTTCAAATTAACCAGGATCAAAACGGTAGCTAGCTTTAGCTATACATGTTTCAATTCAACACCCTCTTCACTCTTCACTATAAAAATACCACACTCACCACCTGTCTCTCTCCAAACCTCATTTCTCTCTCTCTCAGGTCCCTTTGACCACTGGTCCAAACAACACTCTCTTTCTCTTCTTCTTCTATTTCTTTTCCGGCAAACGAAGCTCTCGTAGCCCTCTAGGGACTCTGTCTCACTGAGGTTTATTTATAGTGTCTGTCTCGAATTGATGAAACTATAAAACGACATTGACACTTCTTCAACACCCAAAAAAAACAAACAAAAAAAAAAGCTAAGATTTTTTTTTTCTTCTTAATTTAGATCTCTCTCCTTTGTATTTCTATGCCCAGGAAAAAAAATTTATCATTTATTGACACTTCTCACTGATCAAATACAACAAACCCATTCTCTAATGGTGAAAATGAACCAACTTTACTGATCACTCAGTTCTCTACTTTACCATTTTTCCCACTTAAGGGGAAAAAAGAAAATAAAATCTGGGTTTTGACCAGCATAACTAGTAGTAATGGCGGAGACCAATGATCAGGCGAAGACATTGCCAGAAGCTGAAAAGAAGAAGGAGCAAACCCTTCCCTTTTACCAACTTTTCTGTTTTGCAGACAAGTATGATTGGCTTCTCATGACAACTGGAAGTATAGGAGCTGTTATCCATGGCTCCTCCATGCCTATTTTCTTCCTCTTGTTTGGTGAAATGGTCAATGGTTTTGGGAAAAACCAAATGGATTTAAGGAAAATGACTGATGAAGTATCAAAGGTTTGGCAATGAATGACACACTCACTACTCACTTACTATATCTTTAAATTAAAGAACTAAGCTTTTTGGATTGAACTTAGAGATCTCAGATCTGATTCATGTATTAATTCTCTATTCCTTCCATTTTTGGCAGTACTCACTATATTTCGTCTACCTAGGCCTTATTGTGTGCGTATCATCATATGCAGGTATACGAGCTAATGCAATAGTCTCTTTTTTTTAGTTATAAAATAAACTCAAAAAAAGATCAATTTTTTCGAACTGATTTAAATTTTCTTCTTCTTATTCTTTTTGGACATAATCAGAGATTGCATGTTGGATGTATACCGGAGAAAGGCAAGTGGGAACTTTGAGAAAGAAATATTTAGATGCAGTGCTGAAACAAGACGTGGGCTTTTTTGATACAGATGCTAGAACAGGGGATATAGTTTTTAGTGTCTCTACGGACACTCTTCTAGTCCAAGACGCCATTAGTGAGAAGGTTGTTTTTGTCTACTTACCCATATAATATATTCATTCATTAATTACTCCTCCCTATCGCTCTCACACATGCATATACACTTGTTAGTATTCTCACTCACTCACCCAAAAGAAAAAAAAAAAAACAAGAGTGGATTAGACTAAGTCAATGGAGTGGCCTTAGATCAAGATATGCTTATCTGGGTATTGTGGTAGTTGGCAAATACATTAATGGGGGACCCACGATTTTCGTTCTTCACATTGTGGCGCACGTTAGCATGTACTTCGTTAACGTGCGCGGTTTCTAACACCTTTGTTTTTAGGTTCTGTATTCCATGGATGGAGTGGGGTGAGTGTGAGATAGAGAAATGTTTGATTAATGATTATGAAACGTTGTCGTATTGATGTTGGTTTGTTTTGTTTTGTTTAGGTGGGAAATTTCATACACTATCTGTCAACTTTTCTGGCTGGACTGGTGGTTGGTTTTGTCTCGGCATGGCGGCTAGCTCTGCTGAGTGTGGCGGTGATTCCCGGCATTGCCTTTGCCGGAGGATTATATGCCTATACTCTCACCGGTTTAACATCCAAGAGTCGACAGTCTTACGCCAACGCCGGAGTTATCGCCGAGCAAGTGAGTCTCAACTTTGGTTTTACCAAAACAACAATCTTTCATTTGGTGTCGTTTTGTTTTGCTGTGTTTTGTTACTTTTGATATTCGGTTTTTCGAAATTTTGTGCAGTAATTTATCTGTGTGTGAAATGATGAGTTTTGACATGTGAAACCAACCACGCATGAAATGAAAGTTGTTTTTGTTTTGTTCCACTAAACTAGCCTCTCTTCCTTTCAATCTTTTTGTTTTTTTATTTTTTGGTTAAGGAATATAATATAAGATAATATAGAAAGAAGAAAACTTCACAAGTGTACGAATGGTTTACTGTTTGGGAAAATGACAATGATGATTGTGGTTTAAGCAAAACGACTATTTCCTTAGTTGGATTTGGACTCTTTTGGCCTACCCTGAAAGAATTCAAATAGTTTAACTTGACAACTTTCATTCTCTTGTTGGTGATATCCCATGTGCCCTGTTAGCCAAGTTAGTTGTTTTTGTACCCTATTAGAAATAGTCCCACATTGCTAATGCGTGAAAAAATAATACCATATATAAGATGAATGTGCTACTTCTCCAGTTGCCAAGTTATAATTGGACGGTTTTCTTATTTTGTTTAGGCTATTGCACAAGTACGGACAGTCTACTCATATGTCGGCGAAACCAAGGCCCTCAATTCCTATTCCGACGCCATTCAAAATACATTGAAGCTCGGTTACAAGGCTGGAATGGCTAAAGGTTTGGGATTAGGATGTACCTATGGTATCGCTTGCATGTCATGGGCCCTTGTTTTCTGGTATGCGGGCGTGTTCATCAGAAATGGCCAGAGTGATGGAGGAAAAGCTTTCACTGCAATATTCTCTGCTATTGTTGGTGGCATGTAAGAATTCAAGCTTAGGTTTTTATACATTTCCATTTTCGGTTTGATAAACTGTCGATTAGCTTACTATAATAAATCTAACAGGAGCTTGGGTCAGTCATTCTCGAACCTCGGGGCATTCAGCAAAGGTAAAACAGCTGGATACAAGTTGATGGAGATTATCAACCAAAAGCCAACCATAACTCAAGATACATTAGATGGAAAATGCTTGGATGAGGTTAATGGCAATATAGAATTCAAGGAAGTGTCTTTCAGCTACCCATCAAGGCCAGATGTTTTCATTTTTCGAAACTTTTCGATCTTCTTCCCTGCTGGGAAGACCGTTGCTGTTGTTGGTGGAAGTGGATCAGGAAAGAGTACTGTCGTGTCTCTTATCGAAAGATTCTACGATCCTAATCAGGGTAATAAGAAATTAATCAATTATGCTCTTGTAGATAAATCATAAATGGAAGTGGTTCTTATTTTAACTTGTTGTATTGATGTTTTGTGTTGGGTGAGCAGGACAGGTTTTGCTGGATAATGTAGACATAAAAACGTTGCAATTGAAATGGTTACGCGATCAGATTGGGCTGGTGAACCAAGAGCCTGCACTTTTTGCAACCACCATTTTGGAAAATATACTCTATGGAAAGCCTGATGCAACAATGGCTGAAGTTGAAGCTGCAACTTGTGCAGCAAATGCTCATAGTTTCATTACTTTGCTTCCTAATGGTTACAACACTCAGGCAAGTATTCGATATAAACCTTAAAACAGTTGTATCGTTGTAGGAGTGAATGTTAATCCTGTGTACTTTTTATTTCGAAAACCAGGTGGGAGAGCGAGGGGTCCAACTCTCTGGTGGCCAAAAACAGAGAATCGCCATAGCAAGAGCTATGTTGAAAGATCCCAAAATCCTTCTCCTCGATGAAGCAACCAGCGCGCTTGATGCAGGGTCAGAGAGCATTGTCCAAGAGGCTCTAGACAGGCTCATGATCGGAAGAACAACCGTAGTTGTTGCTCATAGACTATCCACCATAAGAAATGTCGACAGTATTGCTGTTATACAACAAGGACTTGTTGTCGAGACAGGAACACATGAAGAACTAATCTCCAAAGCCGGTGCCTATGCTTCCTTAATTCGATTCCAAGAAATGGTTAGAAACAAGGATTTTTCGAACCCTTCTACACGTAGATCACGATCATCAAGACTAAGCCATTCGCTGTCCACAAAATCATTGAGTCTACGATCAGGCAGCTTAAGAAACCTTAGCTACTCATACAGCACTGGTGCTGATGGGCGTATAGAGATGATTTCAAACGCTGAGACAGAACGAAAAAACCCTGCTCCTCAAGGCTATTTCTTCCGCCTTCTCACACTAAATGCCCCCGAATGGCCTTACTCCATTATGGGAGCTGTAGGCTCTGTGTTATCGGGTTTCATTGGCCCAACTTTCGCCATTGTAATGAGCAACATGATTGAGGTTTTCTACTACACAAACTCTGCCTCCATGGAGAGAAAGACAAAGGAATATGTGTTCATCTATATCGGTGCAGGGCTTTATGCTGTGGTTGCATACTTGATACAACATTACTTCTTCAGCATTATGGGAGAAAATCTCACTACAAGAGTTAGAAGGATGATGCTTGCAGGTATAAAATATTACACAAATTGCCAATTTTTGTTCTGATAATAACATATCTCTTATGATTTTGATTTTGGTTTTTTTTTTTGTTTTAGCCATATTGAGAAATGAAGTTGGGTGGTTTGATGAAGAGGAACATAACTCAAGCCTTGTAGCAGCTCGTTTGGCTACAGATGCTGCTGATGTGAAATCAGCCATTGCTGAAAGAATATCTGTTATACTTCAAAACATGACATCACTCCTCACATCTTTCATTGTCGCTTTCATAGTTGAATGGAGAGTCTCTCTTCTCATTCTAGCTACATTTCCACTTCTTGTCCTTGCCAACTTTGCCCAGGTAAGCTCACTACCATTATTTCTTTTTCTTTTTCTCTCTTTTTAATGTATGGATGAGTCTATTACACACAACAAAGCCTTGGTGCTTTTGAAAAATACAAACTTTATTTTCTTTATATTATATTATTGGTTAAATGAGCTGACCAAAATGTCCAGCAAAGGCATATGGACTAGTGTCAGTTACTCATATACATAATATATATATATATGTATGTATATTTCCCCTACGTGTGTCAGTTGTTGCATCTGCCTTTATAGTCTTTACTTCTTTGGAATCTATCCCTCACCACATCTTTAGCATTAGTAAAACGACAAAAGCTCTCAATCAAACGTGGCAAATGTACTTTTGCTCTGCACGTGCTTTCTTCCGGTTCAAGTGCATTAAACTCTTCGAGAATAGCCACTTCCAATATTATATTACATTACTATAATCTTTTCTTAAATCACAGCAAAGAAAAAAAAGAAGAATATTGAAAGATTCGATGACCCTCTCCACTCATCAACTTCCATAAGTCTCCAATGTCTTTCTTTATTTTTTCTTTTTCCTTTTTGTGGGCACTTGTTCTTGTTGATTATACCTCGAGTTTACTACCCTTTTCATGATTTTTTCTTAAATAATCAATTCAGTCAAACTAGAGTCTATCCGGGTGGGTTTAACCTCTTCTTCTTCTAGTTATAGTTTTGTTGAGATTGGTGCATGAGCTTTGATTACATTTCTTATCTCCATTCAAGAAACCCATGTGAGTATTTAATCACAAGAAATTCTGGGGCCCGTGATTACTTAAATCATATTTTAGTACCAAAATATTATTTTACATTAAAAGGGGTGTCAGGTTTCGTAATGGATGCTAACTTGAGCTGAATGAATGGGGTTTTATTTACATTTAAGATTTGTCGTTTTCTTTCAAAGTTTTTGAGAATTTTTAGTCAGTTGGGGATTCCAGAAAATGGGTTCGTTTTCAAACTACAGGACCCCCGATTCCTTTGAGTTTTTTGTCTTGTAATAATAAGTCAGTGTTCTAAAATTTGCGCATGCTCACCGCACAGTGAGTAATAAAATAAAACCACAGTTTTTGGATGTACCTTAGTGCATTATATAAAAATGTCCTTGTTTTCTGACTCACTCCTTTACTCCTCTTGGTCCCATTATACTAACTGCATCAGAACGTTGAAGCTTCAATTCTAGTGATTTATTAACTTCTTTACCAACCCAACCAACTTTCATTGTTATATGGATAAAGTTACAAGCATTGGTTTAGCGATTTTCTATATCATTTATTAAATTAAAATATGTGACACCGATAATGAAATGTACCAATAACAGTATGACACGTTACAGTCTGTTAGAAAATTTTTGTACATTATTTTGTTTTGATTAATTTTTATTTGATAATGTTACAGCAATTGTCCCTCAAAGGATTTGCCGGAGACACAGCAAAAGCTCATGCAAAGACAAGTATGATTGCCGGGGAAGGTGTGAGCAACATCCGTACTGTTGCTGCATTCAATGCCCAAGATAAGATTGTGTCCTTGTTTTGCCACGAGCTTCGGGTACCTCAATTGAGGAGCCTTCGTCGCAGCCAAACTTCTGGCCTCCTTTTCGGTATTTCTCAGCTCGCGCTTTATGCTTCTGAAGCGCTCATTTTGTGGTACGGTGCTCATCTCGTAAGCAAGGGCCTTTCGACTTTCTCGAAGGTGATCAAGGTGTTTGTGGTGTTAGTCATTACTGCTAACTCAGTTGCGGAAACTGTTAGCCTTGCTCCAGAGATTATAAGAGGTGGTGAAGCTGTTGGCTCTGTTTTCTCTGTTCTTGATCGTCATACTAGGATTGATCCAGATGATCCTGATGCCGAGATGGTTGAAACAGTTCGTGGGGAAATTGAACTTAGACATGTCGATTTTGCATATCCTTCAAGGCCTGATGTCATGGTGTTTAAGGATTTCAGTCTACGTATTCGGGCTGGCCAAAGCCAAGCTCTTGTTGGAGCTAGCGGGTCTGGAAAGAGTTCAGTCATTGCGTTGATTGAGCGGTTTTATGATCCAATGGCTGGCAAAGTTATGGTCGATGGGAAAGACATTCGGCGTCTCAACTTGAAATCTCTTCGGCGTAAAATTGGCTTGGTGCAACAAGAACCAGCATTGTTTGCAGCTAGCATTTTCGATAACATCGCCTATGGAAAAGAAGGGGCAACCGAATCTGAAGTCACCGAGGCAGCTCGTGCAGCCAATGTGCATAGCTTTGTAAGCGGTTTACCTGACGGGTACAAAACCCCGGTTGGCGAGAGAGGAGTCCAACTCTCTGGCGGTCAAAAACAAAGAATAGCCATTGCAAGAGCCGTCCTTAAAGACCCGGCAATCCTTCTTTTGGATGAAGCAACGAGCGCTCTCGATGCTGAATCAGAGTGCGTGCTGCAAGAAGCGTTGGAACGGCTAATGAGGGGAAGAACAACGGTGTTGGTGGCCCACAGGCTGTCAACAATCCGAGGCGTTGACAGCATTGCGGTTGTTCAAGAAGGACGCATTGTGGAACAAGGCAGCCATTCCGATCTAGTGAGCCGCCCCGAGGGAGCATATTCTAGACTGTTGCAGCTACAACACCATCACATTTGAGATGGTTATGGTGGTTATCTTTATTATTATAAAAGGAAAAAAGGGGGCAATGTGGGTCTTGTTTGGGTGTTAATTAAAGTGTGTCCAGTTAAAAATTAACCTTTTATGCTTCCATTTTTATTCTAGTTGTAGATATGGGTGGGGTGGTAACATATTTCAGAACTCATGGTGACTACTATTCTCTGATATTTCTCAAAGGAGTAGCAAAGGTGTTATATTATTTCATCAAATTAATATTTTATTTATGTGAAGCATATAATATAGAAAATTGGGCTTTCTTTTGAAGATGAAATAGAAAAAAAGAAAAAATGAAGTTACTTTTTGGTTTTAATCTTTTTTGTGTAGAGCATTGGTATGGGGCATCAAGATCACTAGTGCAAGTGTTATATTTCTGTTTTTTCTCTTTAGTGTAAGTGAAGCTTTGGTTATATGATATGGAAACTAAATTTGCAGCCTCAAAATCAAAGCATATCATGAGAATAAGAATTAAAAAGCCATTAAAAGGCATACTTATCTTTTTTTCTACATTACAAAATGGCGACACATTCATTTGACATAGATAGATCTGAATTATTGCAAAGATATTTATAAGATAGAAAGAGGTAATACATACATATATACATTTTATATTTATAAGATGTAAATGATGTGATATATATATATTGATAAAGTGTAATAGGGCCCACATTGTGTACACCATGATGGCCCATTTTGTTTACTTTATGGATCAAGGGCCCAGACAGAGTATATATGTACACAAGTCAAGTGCGTTTTGAGAAAGAAAGAAAAAATAAAAACTATATGATTATTTGCGACTGCCTATAGTTTGTGAATGAATGATGAATCTGATAAAGTTCAGAAGATGTCCTTTGCTTATGACAAAATGCCCGTTGCGTCGTTGCGACATGACTCTCGATACCATGACAAGAAAAGAAAATTATCGGGTTTTATTTCTAAACTAATTGACAATAAAAAGAGTAATTCTATATACAAAATAAAGTGTCTCTTATTCTTAAGATTAGATACCATTATATATGGATGTAGTGAAAATGCATGGAGTAGGGAGGTTCTCCAAAAAGCAAGATAAATTGTATATGGGTGTGAGTGAGTGTACTTGATCTGACCAAAAGCAAAAGTGAAGAAAAGAAAGGGTTAATGAAGGAGACATGTACATGTGTCTCCTCTGAGAACTTTTACAGTTCAATTCATTGAATCACTGTAAAATAAATCACATTGATTGATACATAATATATAATAGTTAGGTGCACATATTTTATTACTACCTGGACCTCAATATAGTAAAAAATATTTGGGTGATTCATTCTATTCTAGGGCTCCTCTTTTAACACCAATTTCTCTTGGTTTTTCTTTTTAGTACTCTATCTTTAAATATTAATTCTTATTTATTTATTTGACCGTGTAATATAATTTTTAATTTTGACATTTTAAATTATTAGAAGAAAAAAAAAATTAAAATAAATAATGAATGTACATTATTATTAAAATATATATGGTGATATATATATTTATAGACAAAACCTACAGATATATAATTAGTATAGTACTCCAGCTGGACTCAATGCATGCATGCGCATTGATATATAATTCATCATCTCTTGGAAAACTCATCAAAGTTAGGGTTAATTATACATATATATATATATTTATATAAATATATACGTACCGTACGTTACGTATAATGATATGACATTGACTATACATATGCATGCATATATAATAATTTGGTTGAGGCGTGTTGGGAACCATTTTTCTTTTTCTTGGTGGGTTGGGAAGAAAGGATGAATCACTCTTGGATTAACTTAAGGTTCACTACATATAAAAATGAAAATCACATAATTATTAATGACCATCACTCACTGGTAATTAGTTACTCGTATTTTATAATAGTTATTATATAAAAATTTGATACTTAATTATACTAATAATAATATAATATTTTGAGTAGTGCTAAACACCACCAATACAATTTTTAATAATTATTGGCGCCCCTAATTAACTGGCCTTTTGAAGCTCTAGAAACATTTCTAGTACAAAAAATCTTACTTTTAGTCACAACAAAATTTGTAATTAAAAGTGAAAAAGTTGTAACTAATTATAAATTATTATTCTTTTGTTGTGACTAAAAGGTCCGTGACAAAAAGCATTAGTCACAAAATTACAATTTGTTGTGACTAAATGTGAATTTTAGTCACAATACTTGTTGTAACTAAAACTAAATTAGTGACAACTTGTATCTAAAGACTACGTTTTAATCACAAGTAACATTTCGTTGTGACTAAATGTGACTAAACTAAAAGTCACATTTAGTCACAAAAAAAATTATGTTGTTACTAAAAAGTTGTTACTAAAAATAGCAGTTTTTTGTATCGAGTGCTGGTTGGATAATGAGTGAATTTTAGCTTTTAACTCTAGAAAGCTTTTTAATATATATAAAGTAATTTTAGTAATTTTTTCAAGTAGAGTTTCTTAAGAAGTTAAAAGCAAAATATAGAAATTTAACCAAACATAACTAATAAAAATTGCTAGATCAAATAAAATAAAAGAGATACTAGTTATCACAACAGAAAAAACAATATTTAGTGACAATCTTTTAGTTATAATATAAACTTTTTGTGGCTAAATTAATGTGACTTTTAGTCACAACAAAAAATTATTACTTATGACTAAAATATATTATTTAGCTACAAGTTATCTCTTATTTAGTTTTAGTCTCAACATAATTTTTTTGTGACTAAATGTGACTTTTAGTCACAACAAAAAGTTACTTGTGACTAAAACATAGTATTTAGATACAAATTATTACTAATATAGTTTTAGTCACAACAAATATATATTGTGACTTAAAATACATTTAGTCACAACAAATTGTAATTTTAGTAACCAGCTAATTAATACTTTTAGTCACAATATAGACTTAATGATTTATAACTAAGTACAATTTTTATACTTTTAATCACAAGTTTTGTTGTGATTAATTAAGATATTTTTTTTTTTTCAGTGTATTTTAGCTATTTTGTATTTGTAGGCTTTGTTTCTGTGATAGATTCTTGTGGTCCATCTTATTTATTTCATATTTATCATATCAGCAATTTTGTTGACTGTTAATTGTTGAAATTAATTAATTAAGATTATTATTAAAGGGTAGTGATCTGCATATAGTACTATTGCTGCAAATGCAAGGGTCCAGCCCATATCTCAGGCCGTACCGTTTTGTTGTTTAGTTTCTCACTATCTCCATTTGACTATATATATATAAAAAATATATATATAAATATGTCATATCATATCATATGTAGTTATATTCTCATCCCAAAAAACCACACACATTAATGAACTGTTTCTTGTTCAGTATCAACTGTCCCTTTTACCTCTCTGTCAATATTGCAGATTAGAATTATTAAGGGAAATGATCCATCATCATGTTCATATGTATCTACACTAAATTGTTATACATGTTTTGAAAACAAACAATTGAAAGTCTATTATTCCAAAACTACAGTCAATAATCCAAACAAATATATACGTTAATTGTAAGAGTAGTACTACTGCATGCAATGAAATCAATTTCAATTTGTATATTTATATATATGCTACCATTCTTGTTGGGGTGTTTTCCAAAAAATATATATATGCCATTTGTTTTCAATAACTATTTTTTTTCTTCTTTGAATTGTAATATTTGATTAATTCCACAATCAATTTAGATATTTTATTTTATTTTTTTATTTTTAAATAAATCAAGTAATTTCATCTCCTCCATCGAAAGTACGACCAGGATTAGAATTAGAAAAATGAATTAAATAATCAACCCGAATTAATATCCATAAGCTTTAGCGGCCTGATGATAGTTGGGCGAATTGGGATACGAGACTCCTGGATGTTATGATGAATTATTTCAGGAAACTTTTTGATCCTTCTAGTACCGAAGCCACTGAGGTCCTTAATGAGATTTCTTGTTCACTAAATGATGTGCATAACGAGATTTTGTTGAAGCCTATTTCCGATGAAGAGGTTAAAGAGGCTCTTTTTTAGATGTATTTAGATAAGTCTCCAAATCCTGAAGGTATGACTTCTCGTTTTTATAAGTAATGTTGGCATGTAGTTGGGGTTGATGTAGTGAAACAAGTTCGTTCTTGTTTCCTTTTTGGCATCTTACCTGAAGGTATATGTAACGTCCCCGCTTCAAGCCTCTATTGGACCCTTACACCCATGGACTAATGACACTTATACACGAGTTCGTCACTATGGCTGCTTCATGGACTGATGACTGACCCTACAGACCAACACGAGTGTTTCCAGCGTGCTTTGTCCTCACTCGCACGCTTCCTGAGAAAACTTCCCAGGAGGTCACCCATCCTGAAATTGCTCCAGGCCAAGCACGCTTAACTGTGGAGTTCTTTCGAGATGGGCTACCGAAAAACAAGATGCACCTTGTTGATATAGGTGGTACCAATCAATCTATTTAAGCTCTCTTTAACTATGTAGTCCCATACCTACATAGCCTTAGAATCATCACACTTGACCTTCCCCAAGCGATGTGGGATTTCGCAGCTTACCCGGTATTTCCCCTTACGGATCACGGGACTACTGACTGTGCAATACCGGGTAAGCTGTGCAATCCCACACCGCCCTGGGAAGGTCAAGTAGGATGATTCAGAGACTGTGTAGGTATGGGACTACACAGTTAAAGAGGGCTTAAATTGATTGATTGGTATTACCTATGTCAACAAGGTGCATCTTGTTTTTCGGTAGCCCCATCTCGAAAGAACTTCAGAGTTAAGCATGCTTGATCTGGGGCAATTTTAGGATGGGTGACCTCTTGGGAAGTTTTCCCAGGAAGCGTGCGAGTGAGGACAAAGCACGCTGGAAACACTCGTGTTGGTCTGTAAGGCCAGTCATTAGTCCATGAAGTAGCCAGAGTGACATACTCGTGTATAAGAGCCATTATTCCGTGGGTGTAAGGGTCTAATGGAGGCTTGAAGCAGGGATGTTACAGTATAATTTTTTAATGTATATAAATATAATTGAATTGGATCAATTTTTAATTGGATTTTGAGATTCACACCCAATAACCAATCTAATCTAATTATAATCAAACTTTCAACATCCAATTCAATTGTAATTAGATATCCAATTTTTTATAGTATAATTAAACTAGATCGATTCGATTCAATTGGATCAAATTAGATATTGTCCACCCCTAAACACTATCAATACGAAAAACCACAGACCAACAATAATTTATCAGTATAAAATTATTCTTGGACATGTGCCCTCCTCTAGATACAAAGCTAGAGTGGAGAAGATTTATTATCGAGTATGATTTTAACCAAATTAATATAATATAGTATTTTCACAATTAAGGTTAAAAAAGATTTTTGTGTTGGTCCAACACTGAATTGTAGGTCGGTTCTTTCTGCAATGTAGACACCTCAATATTCTTCCAATTAGTGGCCAAATGGTTTTAAAAAAAAAAACAAATACTAGCTAGTATATATATTCCCCCCCCAAAAAAAAATCTTAATCAAGATCAAATCTTCATGTCTATTAATTTCTCACTATTTCTCTACTTTTAGAAGACAGGGGGGGTCAGATAATAACATGTTAATTACCTTCTTTAGGATTGATATTTAGACTAAGAAAAATTATTAATAAATATTACTATTTCTTGAAAGAGAGTAACATTAATTTGTTCAAATAATTGAGTTTGAGAAGATAACTTGTTTTTTTCTTTTTAAAAAAAAATGAAAATATTAATAGGCAAATCAATTAAAATTTATTACATAGATAGTTCATACAATAAAATTAATAATAATAGACATATTAAACTGTTTACAATAACCTCAACTAACGGTTTTTCGGCAATCAAGAATCAAAAGTATATTCAAAATCAAGTGACCCACTAAAAAAAACTATCTTTAATCACAATATTTTAATTTTAACATAATTTTTTTTTATGACAAAATATGAATTTTAGTCCCAACAAAATTTTTATAACTAAAGTAAAGTATTTAAACACAATTTTCCTTAATTTAATTTTAATCACAATAAATATTGTGATTAAAAATACATTTAGTCAAAATAAATCATAATTTTTGTAACTAATATTTTAGCCACAATATAATAATTATATTTTACAAGGAAAATTTGATTTTCTATACTTAGAAAATCAAAAAATTTGATTCCTAAACCAATAATTTAAACCCTAAAAAAACTATACATTTTTTTTCAAAACCCCCAAAATACCCCCAAACTCTCACAGCATCTCTCTTTCTCTCTCTATCTCGGCCGGTCCCAAGAATCCCACACCCCAGGTCCGATGGTCGGACCATGGGGTCCGACCAATCGGACCCATCGGACCCCAAGGTCCGACCATCGGACCTCTCTCTTCCTCTCTCTCTCAAATCGCAGGAAAAAAAAAATTTCACAGACGGTCGGACCTTGGGGTCCGATGGGGTCCGATTGGTCGGACCCCATCGGACCCCAAGGTCCGACCATCGGACCTCTGTCTTCCTCTCTCTCTCAAATCGCACAAAAAAAAAAAAAAAAAATTCACGGCGATCGGACCCCAAGGTCCGACCATCGGACCTCTCTCTTCCTCTCTCTCTCAAATCGCAGGAAAAAAAAAAGTTTCACAGACGGTCGGACCTCTCTCTTCCTTTTTTTTTTTTTTTTTTGCTTTCGATGACCGGCGGTGAAGAGGGGGCCTGGGATTCGTGGGCTTCGACCGCCAGTGATGGGGGGCCTGGGATTCGTGGTCGACGGGGGTGAGGGTGGTTAGGGTTGGGGTTGACGTGGGTTCGGGTGGTTCGGGTGAGGGTGGGCGGTTGGGGTGAGATAGAGGGAGAGAGAGATGATGCAGAGAGAGAGAGAATATTGTGAGGGGGTATTTTTGGAGTTTTGAAAAAAAAAGAATAGTTTTTTTAGGTTTAAAATTTTTGGTTTAGGGAAATTTTTTTTTGATTTTCTAAGTATAGAAAATCAAATTTCCCTTTTACAATTAATCACAATTTTTTTTTTACTTAAAATTACAACTTTTATTATGACTAAAAATATTTTTTTATTTGTAGTGACCTTTAAATCTCCCTAAAATTACGTCCTTTGAATTAATAAAAAATTGAAAAAATCTTTCTAAATTTTTAATAATGTGACCTGTCCATATATATGAAGACCAACCATACCAAGTTTTCTCAATAATTTCAATATATCTAGAGATACATAAGTAATTTGGAAGTTGTGAAAAAATTTAAATATTATTATTCTTTTAAACTATTAAAAAAAACAGAAAATAAAAGAAGTTGTGAATCAAATAATAATAATAATAATGGTGAGAGTGTTTACGACCATTTCTACTGATTCAATTTGTCTGGTTGCATAAATAAACAGTAAAATGATAATGTATTGTCTACTGCTAAAGTTTCAGTGGCAGAAATTAATTAGCCAGAAACTTATTCAAGTGAGGGGACCAGATTAATCAGCTACATTACAACATATATACCTTTTATTACTCTTACCTAGCTAGATTCCCTTCTTAGATAGAATATATATTATGTAAAATAAATAATATGAAAAATCCAATTTTCATTCATGTGTAAAATGGATGATATATGATAAAAATGGTTTTAAAAATTCTCAGCAAAAAATTATGACAAAAATTAGTACATGTGTTAGGCCAAAAAAGAATGACAAAAATAGTATTTTATTTTGTTTTTTTGATGAAAAACTAAAAATTAGTATTTGGGATAGGGTATTATTGAGATGCTTTTCTTGAGGTTTGGGTTTGAACCAAAGAGATAATAGGTGGGCCATAAGCGTTAGTGGTAGTCAGTATTTTTGGGCCTTTTGGTTTCATATGCCCATGGATGATAAACTGGGCTTTTCTTTGGAAATTAGGAAATGGGTTATCATCTTTTTACTCAACTTTTTTTTATTGAAATTTACACTCAGTTTTTATACAATTTGTGTAAATATATGTCCTTTTTTAAAATGATATTTTATGGGAAAAATTAAACAAAAAGAAAAAAGAAAAAACAGTATGAAATAATGATTGCCCTAAGGAGGAACTTGTTACTCTCTCGTACCCTAAAATTACATTTTTTTTTTGAGTGACTAAAATTACATTTTATATTTCATTTATTTTACCTGTATTAATATTTATTTTTATTTCTGTATTTTTTTTTAAGATATACCTATTTTTATAGATAATATTTCCATTATACTCTTTAAGTTTATGTAAATTATGTGTTAGACTTAAGTGGAAGGTGAAAGTATATTGGACAACCCATTCAAAAAAAATAAATATATTTTAATAAAATATAATATAAGTGTATTTTTAATTAATGGATACAAGAAAAAGATACTTCTCAATTTATTCCTTCCTCGTATTTTATTTTTACAAAAAAAAAAAAATGGTTATGGTAGTTTTGACATTTAAAATAACTTTTGAAAGGGTTAGACACTTGTTTATTATATTGGTTAACCATTAAAAACGTTTTCTTAAGATACCAGAATTGTCTCTTTTTTTTCTTTTTTGCAAAAAAAAAAAAAATCAAAGTATTGCAATTTATGAAAATACCAAATCATGTTTGTATGTTTCAAAACCAACCAAAATTTTTCTTGGTAAACAATACATGTTGGTTATTATTATTATTATTATTATTATTATTATTATTATTATTATTATTATTATTATTATTATTATTATTGGCTGAGGATGTACCAATATCTTTACAATGTTAAATGAGGAAATGTTAAGGAGACTCGTAATCTACATTCCATGGATAAGTTACTATCGATTTTTATTATATTTTAATTAAATATAATTTTAAAATATTTTTAATTGATAAATACTGTCTTTTATAATCAAAGTATTAAATACAATCTCACATAGCTTATTAAAATATATATTTGTACAAAATACAAAATACAAAGAACAAAATTAAAATTTTAAAACAAAAATTTTAAATAAAAGCACTTTCATCAACTTCTCTACTTTATTCTTCGAAATATATTACCAAAACTTTTTTTTTGCTTAAAAAAATGGAGATCAAGTGGTGCAGACCACGTCCTCACCCCCTTCGGTAATCACGGGGACCGCTTGTTAGCTATAGGAGCCTTATACCTTATCTTGCTTTACTTGGATCATCGATACTTACACCTTATGAGAGTTCCTATCCGGGTATCCCAAAGATAGTCCACTAACGACAAGTTAGCCTTTAAGGGCCAAACATAATCCTTCACAAATGAGGGGCTTGGTGAGAGTCGAACCCTTGACCCAAGCAAAAAGAGAATATTAGTAAAGAAATAATTACATAAGACACCATTTTTTGTAAAATATTTATATTTTTACGTTCAAAGAATGTTTTTTTTTTTTTTTTTACATTTTTACGGTTTTCCAAAAAATAACACGAAAACAACATAAAATCAACAAGAAAATAACATAAAAGTAACATGAAAATAATGTCAAAATAACAACAAAAAATAACATACAGATACAAAAAGTTAACAACAAAGGAACAAAATTTCAACATAAAAAGACCGTATTTTATGTAAATAAAATCAAAAAAATCGTAAAAATGTTTAAAATTCCGTAAAACTGTATTTTTATTGTTTTTATGTATTTGTGAAATTATCCCTATTTATTACTGCACCACACAATACGTGATATATCATCAAAACTTTACTTTCTTAATTTTACTATAAATTTTAACATTACAACATACTTCATGTTATTTAGAATACATTATATATTTTAAATATATAATATAATAACATTTTCACATATAAAATAAATATTAAAATTTAAATAATTAATAAAATATACATAAAGCAATAAATAATTTTCTATAGATGTAGAAAATAAATAGTATCTCTTTTAAAAAATAGAAAACTAAAATAATGAACAAGTTTAAAACATGTGGTACATTGTGTTTTTAATTTAATTTTTTTAACCAATATTTTAAAGAATACACATAGAGACTTCTGAATCCAAGGATTACAATTTTGTGGTGGTACGAAAGGGACTTGAAAATAATTTTCATTAACGCGCTAGGGAGCTTTCTCAAAGATAGAGCTAACTAACTATGTTAGCAATTATCTCTCTATTTCATAATTGTTATTGGGTTAAAATTTAGTTAAGATTTATCAATTATGTATAATTTTGTGGCCTATAATGTGGCTAATTAAACTTTTATATTATAATAGAGCTAATTGGGTTTTTACCCAAAACTTAATTGGTATGATTGAAAATTCATCGGTACTAGTTAACATTTTATGTAATGACGATAAGATTTAATTTTTTTTTATTTGAGAAAAAATATATAGCCTAAAATATGATAAACCATTTGTCTTTTTTTCCTTTTGGTAATAATAAATTGAGGAAATTACATTATATATCCACTTTATTTCATCTATTTTAATTTTTACTTTTATTTTTATATTTTTAAGGTATAACCACTTTTATAAATGATGTCTCTATTATACTCTTTAAGTTAATATAAATTATGTGCTAGATTTAAGTGGAAGATGAGAGTTTATTAGGCAACTCATTCACAAAAATAAGTGCATTTTAATAAAATATAATATAAAAATACTTTTAATTAATAGATATAAAAAAAAATATTCCTCAACTTATCCCATAATAATTATAATAATTGGTTTTAGGTAAATGGATAAAAGGCCCATAAGAAGATGTAGACCTATCTGATATAGAAATCATAGGCCTGTAGAGCTGAACATGACATGCGGCACTGAGTCTAGTCCAGATTTGAATGTCCATTATTTGATAATTTTGGTCCAAAATGCTGGCTACAGTAACGACACTCATTACCCATTTTACTATTATTATTACACAACGCACACTATATTATCACCTAAATATTTTTCACCAATTAAATTATTGATTAATAATAATAATTTTGAAATTATACAAATTACTCTTGCATTGCCCCATGTATCTAATTTTGGGCCCATAGTATTATTATAGTTGGCCCATTTTGCATTCTCTTACATTTTTCTCGTGCTTTCTCAAAACAACAATATATATGCAATGCAGCCCCCCCTTCACTTTGTCACCATTCAAAAATTTCAAAACAAAACTTATTTATTTATTTTGTTAATTTTTCTCAAATAAATTGTGTTAAATGATTTTTCTTTTTCTTTTTTTTTTTCAAAACTTGAAGGAACAACATTGAACATATAATATAGTTTATTTAATGGAATTAATAGCACATATTCTTTATCTCATTTAGTCCCGTTAATTGCTACACTAATTACGGCTAATGTTTTTTTTTTTTTTTTTTTTTGGGTTTTGTTTTAAAAAAATATGCCTCTTAAAAGCATACAAGGTATATAGTCAAGAAAAAGTGAAATGTAAATTGAACCCAAAAATCAGGATTAATGGAAGGATAGTGTTGTGTAATTTTTCTCCCAAAAAAAAAAAAAAAATCTAGAAAAGTAGTAGCTTAGATCTAGGGAGGTTTTATTTAATTTTCAATAAGTCAAATTAAAACAGAGGCATTGGTATTTGAGTGAGTGTTATGTAGTGAGTGAATTGAATTGACCAATGCATGGGTATAGTAGGAGTCGGCAAAGCATGCGTAGGATTGTGTAGTGTCTTTGCAAAAGTGAGAGATCATATATATGTATATCTTACCCATTCCCTACTTCAAATCCAATAATTCATCATCAATTAATAATATATATAGAGCTACATAAAACGTCAACAATCTCATCTATATGTACATACAATATAATATATTATGTAATATAGAAATCATAAAAAAAAATTGTTATAGGCTCCAGTGATGTCTAACACCACTACGACCAGTAACATTTTATGACTCGTTATCAATTTTTTATCATTTATTATTAAACTTAAAATATACAAAACCTAGTACATACTTAATTATATCAATAATAATATATGACATTTCGTGGTAGTCCTGACTCCTTTGGTTGGGTGTGAATTAAGCTTAGAGACACTACAAAGAAACTTTTACTTTTAGTGATAACTTTTTAGTCACAGCATATATAACCACTACAAAAAATATCACTTTTGTCAGCACATTTTTGTGCTGGTAAAAGTTGGTATTGCGTTGGTAAAATAGAATTTACCCATGATGTGTTGGAAAAAAGGGGTTGGCAAATCAGTGTTGGTATTAGAACTTTTGCCAACATAAAATGAAAAGCGCTGGCAAAAAAGACTTTTCCCAGCGCGTAAATGTGCTAGTAAAAGTTAGATTTTAGCCACTGCAAATGTACGTTGGTAAAACTTTGATCTCTTTGCCAGCACAGTTTGCGAAATGCGCTGGTAAAAGTAACTTTTACCAGTGCAGTAGCGAACTGTGCTGGTAAAAGTGATATTTCTTGTAGTGAACATTTTTGTGACTAAATGTGACTTTTAGTCACAACAAAAAGTTATTTGTAACCAAAACATAGCATTTAGACACAAGTACTTGCCACTAATTTAGTTTTAGTCAAAACAAGTATTGTGACTAAAAATACATTTATAGTCACGATAAATTGTAATTTTTGTGACTAATACCTTTAGTCACGGACCTTTTAGTAACAATAAGAATAATAATATATAATTAGTCACAACTTATTTACTTTTAGTCACAAATTTTGTTATGACTAAAAATAATATTTTTTTTTGTAGTGAGAACTTTTATTAACTTCTTTACTTAGAAGCTTTAAGATAGAGAGCAAATTTAAAGTATTTAATGTAACATGTTTTTAATTTAAATATTGTAGAATTTGTTTATTTTAAAATATACGAAGTGATCAGTGCTCTTATTACAATATATTTCATAATAATAATTATATATAAACACATTATAGGGAGTGATAAAAAAAATATACATAAGTGGTAATAAATGGCATTTAACTTCAAAGGAAGAAAGTAGATATATGCATATGCTTAGACACCATTATTTATATTTGTCGGAGATTTAAAAGTGGTAGTACTTTTTAACTATATAGATTATTCATATATATATATATAAATGTATACATTAATTAATCATTTATATTAAAAAATAACTATTGAGTAACTAAGCATGAGTAGTTTTGGATTTTTAGATACTCAAAAGGTTTATTAATGGAGCTATGTAGTAGGTATAGTAGAAACTAATAATAACTATCTTGATCTCCACCAAATGGGAAAATTAAAGAAACTAAAGGAAAATGGTTTAGTGGAGGAGATTCATGAAAAAGTATGTAAATTTTAATTTGATTATATGTACATATAAAAGAAAAAAAGTCAAATGGGGGAAGATTGGATTTGTGGGTAGGAGAGTCATAATAATTACTCTCAACTACTAATATATATCTTTTTTTTTTTGAAAAAAAGTTATAAAGTAATTATTAATTAGAGTGTGAGAACACAAATAGTATAGAATTAAATTAAACACATAATTTAAAACTAGTTTAAACTCTTTTTTCTTTCCTTCCTTGAATATAAAGTATTAGTAATTAATTAAATTAGTGAACACCGCATGCGTATTATTGGCATTTTGGGGGGTCAGAAAGCCAAGATTAGGGCAAATGCTTTAGCTAATAATTTTAATTTATTACTTTAGATAAATCGATCTCTTTTTTCCATCATAATATTATATTTTCATTATTTTATTGGGATTCCAACAGACCTAACTTCCAACATAATTTTCAAGAAGATTCATGAAAGTTACAAGCTTGTCATGGATTTGATACCTTTATTTTTGTTATGTTAGTAAAACACTTATAAATGTTTTTCATCGTTATAGGATTTACACTCTACAGCTTCTGAGTACACCAGTCCCCACCCTGTCCCAAAACAGCACCAATAATCCCACTTGCAATTTATATATATATAGCACAAGTTTAATGGACCAAGTTAATAATATTTATAGTCATGAGTAAAAAGTTATTATATGATACATTCTTTATTTGTTTCGGTATTTAAGAGAATTTTTTAGTTTATTTTTTTTTCATGTGATCGGGTACTAAGTTAATTTGTAGTTATTTAAAATTACTTATGTTTAAATTTTTTTAAATAGTTTACACTCTTAAAAATAAAATCTAATTAGTTAGTAATACTTATTTAATTAAGGAAGGAAAGAAAGAGTTTAAACTAGTTTTAAATTAATTGTTTATAATTAGTTTTAAAGTCAAATATTTTATTGCACGTGTGACTGTTATTGTTTTTATTTTTTAAAAAAATTTATACGTGAAAATTAAATAATTATTTGAACTTTATTTTCGACACAATAAATTATTAATTTTTTTTTGAAAAATTTATAGATGATTTTAAATAAATATAACGTACATGATTATATATAAATAAAAATGATACTAAAAGTTTTTGAGAGTGCACTATATATATGACGGAGTCCTTGATTAAGGCGTGTGGCTAATTTGTTTTGTAACATGCTGAGAATTATGAGTTCTCATCTTAAAACTAATTGATGATAAGTAGAGTAGTTCATAATTAATCTTATCAAAGTGACTCGAGTCACTATCTATATATGTACAAATCAGACAGAATCACATGCCCGTAAGAGATATGACTCCGATACTATATTAGAAATTATAAGGTTCCATAAGTGATCATATATAAGAGTAACCCATGTTGTTATGATCAATAATATTTTACTATTTATCCCACAATATAACGTGGCTGGAGGTTCGAACAGGACCTATAGGGTCAAATGAGTTTCATTTCATGATATTCATTTGTGTGATAGTTTCCAGCTCTCATGATCTCTCGAACAACGTGAGTATTAGTTAAGTTTAACTATTATAATTGAGTTATTTAGATTTATATATTTCGGGGTACATATGTTTTAGTATAATAGTATTGTGTACTAAAATCATAATATTATATATTATCTGTGTAGCATAGTAAAGATTGGATGTTATATTAATGATTTACCAAAAGAAAACAAGCAAATAAGTAAAAGAGAAGGGTGTGTGTTTGAATAAGATATAGTATGCGTTATGATACTCACATGGACTAACATGTATAAAGGAGGGAAAATATTGCAATCAATGAGATGATAGCTTAGTCAATTTTTGTTCCTAAAAAAGGTTTATCAGTTATGAATTGTGCACATCATACATGTAGACTTTTGTGTAAAACATTTTCAGTGAATTTTCTCTTTCACGACTTTTGTTTATATATATAATAATATTAATATTAATTCCACCTTATATATAAATATATATATATCATTCTATTCTCATTAAACGGTGATTTTTCTTTCTTTAAAATCTTCCCATTGGACTGATATTATTTATATATAAACATTACGTATATATATACACACATATAGCATGCTTCATTATTAACTTTATTATCTATTTTTTCTTACCATGGGTGTTTTCTCTTTTGACCAAACTTTTACTATATAACCTTATTAAGAGTTGAAAATATATATAACTTGATATATAGCCATATATATATTATTATACATAAATAAGTCTTATCATTAACGTGTACCACTCGAAATAGAAATAGATATATAATCAATATAAATGCATGTGAGTACTCAAAAAGTTTGTATGGTGCTTATATATTACACATTAACATATATAATAATATACATGGTCACAATAATACCAATTTATATATAAGGTTGTTATATATAATATAAATGATCTCCTAAATGGGTACTATCAATAATCATATATCATCGCTGGTTATTAAAGTAGCAACATTACATATTAGATTTGGTTTCACATCCAAATATATAGAGCTTAATTATCTTATTAGGGAAGAAAATATATATATATATATTATACATATATATATAAATAGAGAGAGTGAGAGAGGGTCCCGGGAGACAGAATAGGGTGGTTCAATTTTATTACACGTGACAGTGCTTTTGTAATATTTATATATATGCCTTTTCTAGAAACAGCTTTCCACCAATGATATGATATTTGTACTAAGCCTCATGACGCCACGTGTCATGTCGTGTGTGCCAGGGAAATGGCATGTGACCCCTGAGCCTTTGACAATCCAGGGATCCTATAATATGAATCTCACGTAGTTATGTCCCAACCAAAGGAATAGTCTAAAACAGTACAATATATAGTATATCTCATCTCATAAAAATTAAGATTTAGAATTTAAAAAATAAAGTGCTATAATATTATTTAAAGACTTTTAACATAATTATTATATATATATATATATAAAGTCTTGTTTATGTTTTTTATTTTATTTTATTAATATAATTATATATAGTGTTGTGATTCTGTGAAGTGATGATGAAATTTCAGTTTTAAGACTCTTTGCCGCTCCGTTATATCTATCTTTTCCCCCAATCAGGGAATGCCATGTCGGAAGTTCGGAGTCAAAGTCAAAACCTTGAAACGTGGGACTATGAAAGTATAGTGGAATCTCTTGATAACGAAAAGAAAAAAGATGTGAGCAGGATTGTTATTAGGCACATTTTTGGTACCCAACACTATACCCACACCCTAATATTTTAGTGGACGCAATTTTTTTTTAGGCATTAATAAATAATATAATTGTTAGCATCTTAAATAATTTTTTAGTCAAATTTTTTCTCATAATCATGTACGTTATAGTTATTTAAGACATCTTGTAAATTTTAAAAAATTCAGAAAAATTTAACACACCGAAAACTACGTTCAAACAGTGTGTTGCACGCGTGACTATTTTACTTTATATGCGTGTAAAATACATTGTTTTCTATATTGTAAATTATTCTGAATTTTTTAAAATTTTGTAAGATATCTTAAATAGATATAACGTACATGAATATGAAAAAAAAATTAGATTAAAAAAATCTATTGAATGCCGAAACAAATTAAGAGTGCATTGTAGAATTACTTTATAATTTTTATTGAAATATATAAAAAATTTATGAGAATAAAAATAAAAAAGTACATGGAAATAAAAACAAAAAAAATATAAATTTTATATGGATATAAATGTGGGATAAAAATAAAAAAAATATATGTAAGAACATAAATAAAAAAATTATTTTTATAGAAACAAAATATAAAATAATAAAAAATTTAAATTATAAAAAGTTGAGAGGTGATGAGGGGAAAATGACCCACCTCCCCTTTCCTCTGCCATTGACTATACTGATGTATCGTTAATTCTAGTGGTCAGAAGCATTGACGAAGGGAAGATTTATAAGTTGGGGGTCAAATTGTAAAGAAAACTCATTTGGGAGAAATTATCAATTACTATAGATAATTATTTTTTTATATGTGAAAAAATATATGATTATATATGTAAAATATTTTGTTAGGGCACTATAGTCTTTCTAGTGCGTCATTAGAAGTTTTTTTTTTTTTTTTATATTGAATTGCATCAAATGTAGTTTTTGATATCTTAAGTTGTCCCTTGGTGAGTGAGGTATCATGTATTGATTTGATAAAGAAAAATGGGAAAAGAGTTTGGGATAACAGAGGATTAATATCTAATATGATCACATGGTGTTGCACATTGAGACATGTACATGAAGGCCCACTTTGTTAACTCAAAAACAAACATTTTTTTAGAAGCCCACTTTATAGATCCAACTCCAATTAGAAACAATTACACAACCAAAGAGACTCTCTCTCTCTCTCTCTTAAGAAGACACTAAGCCTAGTCCACTGCTTTCTCCAATGCAAATGTCTTCTTCAGCTCCAACATCGTTGTCTTTGTTATTGTACTCTCTCTCTCTCTCTCTCCTTCTCTCTCTTTGTGGTCCTTGCTCTTTATAACTCTTATCACTTTCTTCGGTTTTTTGATATATAGATTCAAATCTAGCTAACTACTTTGTCAAGTCCTTATTCTCTTCAGCTTAATTATAATAAACTCAGTTTTTATTGCTAGCTTCCTCATTGTAACTACTTACCTACATCATCTTCATTCATATACACTTTTATTATTCTTACCAAACTACTACTACTACTACTACTAGTTTCATTAACTATATATTATTAACAAGTTTTTACTATACTATATATATAATTCAAAATCCCAAAAAGTAAAGTAGTAAGTAATAAAATCATCGATCATCATCATCATCATCATGTCTAGCCGAAGGTCGAGGCAATCGGGTTCATCTAGGATTTCAGATGACCAAATACTTGAACTGGTTTCAAAGTTACGCCAACTTGTTCCTGAGATTCGGAATAGGCCCTCCGCTAAGGTACTTTTTTCTTTTTCTTTTTCTTTTTCTGATCTCCTTTCTCTCTCTCTCTCTCTCTCTTCTTCTAAAATATACGTTATATAATATGTATATATATATTAAAAAAAGTACATATATATATATACAGATATATGTATATATGAAAGTACTACACACGGAACCGAAAAAAATGCATGTGCCACATTTAAAAACTATATATAACTGTTATTTTGGGCCTCTTGGGTCTTTGCTGTATACATAGTCTAAATTTTGACCCCGGGTATCCAGGGACAGACTACAGAGTACATATCATATATTTATATATTTTCTAAATTATTATTACTCTATATTATGCATATAGATTTGTATCATGTACATCATATATGCATGTAACGAATATATCTATTATTAGGCAATATATATGATTAAGAACATTGTTACTGGGCACCATATCCAGCATCTTTCATAAGTGTCGCTACACTATTTGTTAGAGACATTCTTTAAAAATTATTTTCTTAAATTGTATAAGATTTGATACTTAATTGTACCACTAGCAGTATGACACCGAGGAAGGTTCTATACACCAAAAATGCCTTTTAGCAAGTATCTACGATTAATTAACATGTATTAGGGTATATATTATCATATGTATAAATGCATGTACGTACATGGATATATATATATATATATAGATTTTAATTAGTTTGGTGATATGTTGATGAGACAAAAATATTTTGGGAATAATTTGTAGTATATGAAAATGATGCAAAAATATAATGCTTAAAGTTAGTTATTAGAAGGAATTAGAAAGCGACATATAAATGATATTTTAAAGATGATGATGATATATAGTTATGAAATGAGTTTAATTTGTTGTTGTTGTTGTACAATATGTATATATGTATATTACAGGTATCAGCATCGAAGGTCCTACAAGAGACCTGTAATTACATAAGGAACTTAAACAGAGAAGTGGACGACCTAAGTGACCGTCTCTCCCAACTCTTGGCTACCATTGATGCTGATAGTGCAGAGGCCTCAATTATTAGAAGCCTAGTTTCCCAATAGAAATTATTATATTAATTAATAATCAAACAAGAGATCATCATCATCATCAACATACCACGCCATGCACTACTACCTTATCATCTTATAATTTATATATATAATGTGTTTTTTAATGTTTATATTTAGATGATCTCTTTGTTATTTATTGTTTGGCTAGGTTTTATTAATTAATTATATGTATTTAAATGTTTTGGGGATATTAATGTACCCTATCATCCATTATTACGAGGTTATTTCATATTTTGTACTAATAAGAAAAAAGGGTACTTGCACTATCTAGCAAATCCCTCATATATATGAAGATAATATTATTTATATGAGAAATGCTGAAGTCGTGTCTAACAGTCTCTATAATAACAAGTTAATATTGTTATTGACTTAATTAAGTATTTGAGTTTCATATAATTTATTATAATAACATTTAGAGAGTATCGCTAACTAATTGCAAGACAACACGCTTAGAAGTTATGTAGCATGACTGGTACCGAGTGGTACCCAATAGCAACACTCTATTTGTATATATATGTGTAATATTACAACGCGTCCTATATATCTAGGTATAGCCTTTTAGCTCTCTATGGTATATAATTTCTTTAATAATTAGTACATGTGATGATCAATATAATAATTAATTAATATATATATAAGAAAAAAAGGGCACAATCTATATATTGAGAAGTAGTATATATTAATTATAATTAATCTCTCTCTCTTTCTCTCGTTGCCTAATTAAATTGATTAAAGCGGAAGCAAGCGGCAAAGTGTGAATATTAGATATAAAAATATAATTAATTAGGAGATAATTAATAGTTGTGTGTCTAATATTTTAGTGTTTTTTTAATTAATCATTTTAGCTTTTTGTCGGTAACATATAAGATCAAGAGAGACAACATCTACCCAACAGCGACAAGTATTCATTTTGAGTGATTTGACTTAATGTTGGATTATGTTTAGACATGATCATCACTAATATTAATCTATATATAGATATATAAACCATCAAAACTGCTGATATATAATATATCATGTATACAATTATCTTAATTATGTGATTTGTTTTAAACTTACATCCATATCTGGAAGTTTGATGGTATATTTGAGCATGTATACAATTAGCTATATACATATAATTAGTACTAATCAGGGAGGAAATGCAGAAAATATTTGTAAGAGGGGCCAAAGTGTAAGGAAAAATAATTTGAGGGGGCATTAAATAAAATTTTAATGAAAGATAAACTAAAAATTATAAAAAAAATATTTAGGGGATTTTTTTTATAAGTGGAGATGTGAAACCACTAAATTATATGAGGGGACTAGTACTAATACTTCTACATGCCATTGAATAAAATCAAAATTATATTTAATTAGTTAACATATTATACTTTTTTAACACACACGTACGTACATATAATAGTAAAAAGGAAGAATAAATTAAAGTTTGATATATTTTATATATAGCTAGTTAGTGCATATAGTTCACACATTCAGCAATTAATATATATATATATAATTAGCTTGAAAATCGAATAAATAAATTACAAAAAAGCATTAGATGCATGCTAGCAATTAGAATAATAAAATATTTATATGTATGATCGTTTTAAGGATTTAATGTGTCCAATTTTTTTTTTTTTTAATTTTTGGACAAAATGAAGTAATTAAAACGTAGAGTACAAAATTGTTGAGTGATGAAGAGTCATAATGAGTATATCCTTCCATAAAACAAGGAAGCGACAATATATGTATATAAAATATATAATAATTTGACAAAGTTGTAATGATGATATCTAAAGTACGTAATAGAGCACGAATGAATGAGGATTATATATATATTTGATCAAATTAATTAAGCTTGACTTAATTAATTATTAGTAGTTAGAATGCGAACAAATTATGTAACCACATAAATTAATAAAAATATCATAGCATGCATGTGTGTGAGAGAGATGGAAATTAGAAATAATTAATAAGGATTATATAATTAATTAATTCTCGATCCAATTTCTAGAAACGATAAATTCAGGATATCAATATGCTTGGGGGATGTAAATATGTCCCTTGAATTTGATTCTACGTACCATGTGATCCCATTTTTCAATATACAATTAATGCTAATGCTAATAATAATAATAGTAGAACAAAGTGAGGTATGTACATGTATAATTAAATTTAAAGCATTGCTATTAATGATGTAAACGGGGAGAGATGGGGATTGCTCCCCACCCGTTACTCGCTTCTTATTAAATTTGTTTTTAGACTCGCCTTAATATCTGTTTACAACATAACATCTTGAATATTTGGAAAAATACTCGTAATATTTGGCTAGTTTTTATTAAATGACATTCTAGAATTCCTTGATAGTATCTCTTTAAAAGATATCGATCGACATTTTTCTACATGTATAACATTCATAATTAATTAGCCACTACGGCTTAACTTTTGACTTATATGTTATCTATATTGGATATTTTGTTAGTTAATCTATGGATATTTTGTTTAACTAATTAATTCATAATTTTGTCATAAAAAAAAAGTAGTTGTAAAATATGTACAACGGTAAGAAACCATTGGTGCTTATGTGGTTTTAAACTATTGCCGATAGTAGGGTATATGGTTTAAAATGCCTATAACCTGTTATGACCGAAGGTTTTAAATTGTCGGGAAGTTCACATTAGCGACGACTTTTAACCATTGTCTATATTACCCGTTTTGCGACGGTCTTATAAGCGACGGTTATAGAAACCAACATGATCGAATACTTTAAACGACTGTTTAAAAACGTAGGGAAAAACCATTTTTATAGAAGTTTCAGATTTTGAAGTATTAATGACACTACAAAAAACTGCTACTTTTAGTGACAACATAATTTTTTTGTGATTAAATATGACTTTTAATCACAGTAAAAAGATACTTATGACTAAAACATAGTATTTAATTACAAGTTGTCACTAATTTTGTTTTAGTCACAACAAATATTATGACTAAAAATACATTTAGTCACAACAAATCATAATTTTTGTGACTAATACTATTAGCCATGGACATTTTAGTCCCAATATAATAATGATAATTTATAATTAGCCATAATTTTTTTTATCTTTAGTCACAAATTTTGTTGAGACTAAAAGTAAATTTTTTTATAGTGTGGCAATATGGTTAGACTGGTCTTTGATACAATTCAACCAAACTTTCTGAATTTTGAGATTAGATATATTAATTAAAGACATCATGCAAAATGGTGTTTTGAAGAGAAGAGTGAAGAAATATATGTAGAAGAAGCTATAACTAATAATTAATATATATGTACGAAACTAATTATTATGTGATAAACAATTGTTTATTGTGACAATGTAATAAGTCAATTTTTCATTCAACCTAAGAATTGTAAATAATTATACAATAAAGATAAGGCTAGTCATCACTATTAAGACTGAGCATTTGGTATCTTAAGATATCCAATAGATTATTTATAGCTAGATTGCCTAATATTGAATTACACAAATAATAATATATTACTTTTTGTAGTGTTTGATATTCTTCATTAGCATTTTCCCATGTTTTGCTTATAGCTACAAGATATGTAATTATTTAAGATTATAGTTACAAGATATGTAATTATTAAAAAAAAATTAAACTAAAAATCCTTCTTAAATATCAAAACAGATAAATAATCTACTTGATTAATGAAGGATCCTTTAAAAAATCTACTACATAAGTTTCATATAATTATATTTGTAACGGGGAAAGATGAAAACGTGTTATATAGGTTAGGTATATGTACTCATCTACATATATAGGCCAAACCTTGTGAATATGTGTGTGTTGGGTAGAATAAGCAGGCTGAAATAATGTAACTAACCATGCTATTAGTATTAATTATAATATTAATTGATAAATTAATAACCCTATTAAAATAATATCAGATCATACAGACAAACCCCACTTCCATTGGTCCACACCCACTTTTTATTTTCTATTTAATTATATAATATCTTGAATTTTTGACTGTGACGGGTCATTGATTTATTTCCTCATTACAAACAAAAAGTAAGAAAAAAGAGGTTGAAGTTGAAGAAAATGTAACTACCTTTAAGCCTTTAGATTTTCTTTATTTCTTAAAAGGGCCATTAGAATTTTAATAATTTTTTTTTTGAAAGCTTTAGAATTTTAATATTGATTGTTTATATACATATATATATATTTATAATTTGAGTGGGTTGAAATATTTAAATGGTTGAAATTTGGCACTAAAACACAAAAGCAAAATGACAATTAATTATTAATGTAAGTTAATGTATCAAGTTTGTATTATTAATTTATTTAAATGAAAATTAAAATGTGTAAAATATGTTGTGTAAAATTGTAATAGTTAAATGGTAGTGTGTAATATGAGTCAATCATAATTTTTTTACGTAGATAAAATTAATTACATATTATTATTTTCTATGTAATAGTGTTAAGGAGACAATTAGCTAGTTTGACACAACTTTTAAAAAAGCTAAAAGTGGCTTTATGAGAAATTTGTTCTATAAAAGATATTTGGTAAACTGTAATTAAAAATTTAAAAAATTTATGGAAATATTATAGGTCAGAAGTCACAACTTAACTTTTAGAAAAAAAAAATATATTTTAATAAAAAAAGCTATAATAAATTTATTTGTTCTATGATCACTTTCCTTATTTATAATATATTACTAAAATTAAAAATATTTAATATAATTTAATATTATAATAAAATAATAATATTAAAATATTTATTTTTTATTTTGTTTAATTATTTTTTTTATTTTCATAATTTAATATTAACAAACCACATCAATCTAGTCTTTTTCATTTATTTTTTTACAGCCTAAAGTTTCTTATATACTCATATTTTTTTTTTTTACATTATATCAAATGCATATAATTAAATTCATACAAAAAAAAATAATAATAAATAAAGACAGAGAAATAAAAATTTAGTACAATATAAATTTTTAAATATTTATAATTATAATAAACTAGGTTATAATATCATTACCATTTTAATTAGAATCTTAAAAATTTATAACACTTTAAATAAATATATAATTTACCAAACATGACGTAGATTTTTATCACAACTCAAGCTATAGTTGTTTTTTTCCTCACACACAAATATATCAAATTGGTGGCTTTGTTAGTCTCTTTACACTACGGTAGATTCAAAGAGTTTTAGCGTTTCTCGCTGCACTCACTAGAGAGTGGTATAGAATCTTTGTTTTTGTTGTCCTTTTTACTACTCATTCTTAAAGGGGCTATATCATTTGAAATATCAAGTGGAAATTATATATTTTATAAGTTTGTAGTGTAAAAAAATGATTTTTATATTTGTTTATATAAAAATATCTTGTAGGAAAAACTCAAAAAGTATTGGAAAACATTTAAGGTAACTAGTTACTTATCAATACTATTTCCATTTTTTTTTTTTGTATAAAATAACTTTTTTGAATGAAAAAAAGAAACATATTTTATAAACCTTTTCCATAAAAACCATAAAAACAAAAATTCCTTGAATATATCAAACACTTATATTATGAGGCTCAACACAGAATGGTGAGACAAGTGAGGCGATGGTACAAGGCCCCTCCTACTGGGAAAGGTCCCAAACATATAAATCAAATATGTTATATACATACTATATGACAGGTTATTTCATATTTAACCAAAAAGAAAAAAGCCAAAGAAAAAAAAAGATAAAGTTGCAAAAATATGGCTGTAAGGATTTTTTTATTTTACAAAAAATTCCATGTTCTCATAATGTTGCATTTTTTGTTGTTTTAAGGTTGTTTGCATGTTTTGTTATTATTTATATATTATTTTCTTATTGTTTGCATGTTATTTTTATGAGGTTCTATAAAATTAATATTAAAGAAAATCCTAAAATTGAAAAAAAAAAATATATTTTGTATATATATATATATTTGACTATATCATTGTTAAAATTTGGTCAAAAATGATATTTTGTGTAAAAATCTTTTCTTATAAGCTGATATAAAGCCCACTATGTTTATGTACATAAGGCCCATCTTAGAAGTTAAAGAAACTTACAAAAATACTGAAATTTGGGTTAATTTTTACAAAAATACTGTCACACGGAAATTTTTTCATAAATACTGTGTTTTCATAAAACACCAGTAAAACTTAAAGCAGAACAACTCAAAACAATAGTAGAACACCAGTAAAACACAAGTAGAACATTAGTAAAAACTTAACACAGTATACTGCAATATGAAACTTATAAAAAAATGCAGTAAAAAAGTAAAAAATACCGTTTGACAGTATTTTTGTAAGAAAATGACAAAAGTTAGTATACCATGTAAATTTCCCTAAAAAAATAAAAAAAGAGCCATCTTAGACATTTACACAAAAAACACTTTAAAATTAATAATGAATAATACTTTTAATTATATTTGAATGATGCGTTAAAAAATTTATTTATTTATATTTTTTAAAAAAATCGGATCAATTCTCTTAATAGGCACAAAGTCTGAAAAAGTCTCAAAATACAAAAAAGCTCAAAAGATTATAAATAAATTCGGAGAAAGTTTCGAGCCACCAAATATGAGACTCATCTATACGAAGAGATGGTTTGCTAAAGAATGAACATCAATATTCTTAAACCTTTTACAATGAGATAATAAAATTACTTTCAAACATGAGAAATATCATTAAGCAAGATACTAAACTCATTATATTGAGTATCTACCATTCACAGTAAAAATCAAGCAGAGACAATCAAAGAAGACTGTAACAGTCTTAAACCCCAATCGAAGGCAAAGGGAGAGCCTATAAAACAAGGCAAAGACCTCCACAATTAATGTGTGACTCAAAGGTGCCAATACTTAGAAACGCACCAGAGAAAAACAAATGTCCATTGGGATTCAATGCAACAACCCTTCATTCCTATCTTGGACTCTTCATCACGAAGCCTAGCCTCCACAAATAGGTTTACCGCATCCAAAGTCAAATCTAATTCGGAAGCAGTCACAACACTCGACCCCGAAGTAGAGGGAGATTGACTATTGGACGATGAGCCACCAGCATTCTCATCTTGATACCTCTAAAGATAGTTAAGAGCTCGAGAACTAACTTATGTTATCCAATAGAAGCTTGTGGTCAAGAACAATGGTGTTACGTCTATGCCAAGTATACCAATAAAGAATAATGAACTCCAATTCTCATTTACTCAAAATATTCATGCAGCCCAACAAAATCTCATAAAAATAGGAGACATCCTTTAGAGTATCAAGCCCTTTCAGAATCAATTCAAATCGAATTAACTTAAGTGAAAGGTAAAGCCACAGCGCATCAATAGTAGTCTCATTATTCTTAAAACAAATAGGGCAAACCTTGGCGAGTCAGGTTTGCATAAAGCGACAAGAAATTTAAACTTGCCTTCCAAACAAAGTTTTTAATTTTTGGCAGGAGCTTAAGACTCAAAGAAGCTTCCACCAACAAGAAGTCACTGAGAATGTCGAAACTCGTCCCCAACCCATGCTTGAAGCAGTGCTCCAATAACCACTCTTCACCAAATAAATACTATTATTTGAAAAGTGCCAGATAAGCCTATCTTCTCTTTCAAAAAAGGAACAAGGGATAGACAAAATTACTCTAGCTTCCACATTATCGAACGATTCCTGCACAGGAAAGGAGTCCCAACTTCCCGAATCAGGCTTAAGATCGCTAACCATTTGCAAATGGGGGCCCTGTAAAAGAATAGGCACGACCGACTTGGTCCTTTAGAATCCAAGCATCCTTTCGAATATTTATAGTATCACCTTTCCAAATAAGCAAGGGACAACCCTTCTTCCAAAGATTCTGACCCTAAAGAATACTCTTTCAAAGGAACGAGGCTCGTTTCATCTCTTCAACATCAGGTAAAGAACCATCAAAATAATAGAATCCCTTAATAATCTTAACAGCCAAAGAATCGGGACGATTAAACAATTGGGCCGCCTGCTTATACCTCCATAAATATTGTGTTAACATAAACGAGACCAAGTATACTAGTACATTTTCTTCTTATTATCATCCCGCCCTACCAAAAAAATAGCACACATTCAATGAATCTCATTGTTGAGAATTATGGGGTTCCATCTCAAAACTAATTGGCAATGAGTGGAGTAGCTCATGTTCTTATGTATGACTCAATACTTTTACATTTAATCCATGTGGGATAATATTCTCCAATACTCATTAACAATACTCACGGGTAAACGAAATATACTCACAACATATATAAGAATAACTTGAATAACTAATTTCAAGAGAACTTCACAACTCTAAAAGAAAAAAGCTTAGAATTTCACTCAAAGAGCTTGTTCCAAAATTTATCTATTATGACCACACTATTAGTAGATTATAGTTAATCATGAATATATATGCATTCTTTTAATGATAAATTCTATAATTAAAATTAAACATTTGTGATATAATTTCAATCTTGACCTCGTTTAACATTACTCGTAAAAAATTAAAATAGAAAAAGATGGTACAAAAGTATTTTCACTTTAGACATGAAATTTACCATACTTCAGAAAACGCCACCGTCTTGCCGACCATTTCTCACTTTAATGATTCAAATACCAAATAAGATTCCCAACCAATCACATTCCACAAACCCACTGAGCTGACGGCGTTCCCACGATAACCCCACGCGCTTTCCAAACCAAAACTCTTCTTCCCACTGTGCAACACACGCTCCTAGGTTGAGAGTAGGATTACAAACTCCCACACTCTCTTGGTGGACCCACCTGATCGCACGTGTAATATAAGGAGGTGCCACTGCCGACGCTCTCTCTTTCTCTCTCTCTTCACATAAAGCTTTTCGCCTTTGCTGAAGAACATAACAGAAACAAAGAACAGGTTTTTTTCTTTTTCCTATTTAACTTCTTAAATTTTTATACAATAATTAAAGGGATGAGTGGATTTGATTTGTTATAACGCGTTATTGTTCATGAATTTTTAAAGGTTTAGTCATCATCTATCTCTGTTCTCTTTCTGTTATAGGTTTGAATTTGTTTATGTCATGTCATTTTCATTCTCTCTTATTTATTTATTATTTTTTTTAATTCATTATAAACAGAAGAACCCTTTGAAGACTTGATGATCCATGTTATCATTTTGAAACTTTTTTTTAGTGATAACAATTGCAAAGTTGAATTTTTTTCCCAAGATCTTTCATTCCCAAGATATTGTATAATGAACATGTTTTTTGTTCAAGTACCAAGTTTACTGACTCAGAATTCTGGTGGAACACTCTGTGCTGTAAATTTATAAAGATAGATCATCTTATGGCAGAAAGACAAGACACTGTTTCACTAGATGTTAAACAAACAAAATTAGGCCATGTTAGAATGGTATGGACTATGGACCACAAAGGGTTAATCAAACAAGATTATTCAATAAGTCTAGGAAACTGTCCCAATTCTGACATTTCTCTTATCTCTTTTGTTTCTTCTTTGAGAAAAGAACACATGGTCATCATCTTCATTCTAGTGAAAATAAAACAGAAATAAAAAAAAAAAGAAAGAAAGAAGAAAGACAGTGCTTTCACTGAGTCTCATCACTTTGTTTAATTTTCTTTTTTAGTGCTTTGAAAAAACAATGCACACTAGTGGTGGTTACACAGCACAAGTGACATGCTTATCTCCTAATGCAACTGAGAAGGATGTTTATGATTTCTTCTCTCACTGTGGTACAATTGAGCATGTTGAAATCATCAGGTAGAGTCCATTATCCATACTCTTAATTACTCATAAACAATTATTGTCATTATAGCTCACTACACTCTTTGTTTTGTTTTTGTTCAGAAGCTATTTCATATGAAATCAATCTTGTTTTACTTAGTCTTTACTACAAGTTCAAAATCTTGCAACTTATGTCATGATTAATTTTTTAGCTAATGATGTAAATGAAGTTACTTTGTTTTTTTGTTCTGAATTTGGACTATAATTAATCTGGTTTTGATAAGCATAATGACCCCACTTGTAAGCTAAATGGTCTGTCAGGATGCATTTGATGACTAAACATGTTTTGATTTTGAACTAGTAATAACTGCCTTCATATTTATTGCTAAACATTCAATTAAAAGTTAGTGCCAATATCTGAGCTCCAAATATTGAGTTTTTCTGGTGTGAAACTCTTCAAGGGTATCATTGCATAATGTAAAAGTTACATTTTCTTTTGTTTTTCTTGGTTTGATTTCATTAAGAGTTGTTTTCATTGGTGCAAACAGATCTGGTGAAAATGCTTGTACTGCATATGTTACATTCATAGATGCTTATGCTCTTGAAACGGCTGTATTGCTCAGTGTAAGTAACTGTTAATAATTACACTATAAATTGTTCCAGTCTCTTCCTTTTTCATTCCTCAAAAATGCTACATTGATCAATGATTGTTGTTCACTTTTGATGTTCTGTTCCATCAACCATTATAAGGCATTGGCTTATATCTGTTCCTTTGTTAAAAATTTTAGTATTCCATTTTGATGATTGACTTATGTATATATATGTTTTGATTTTCAAGGGTGCTACAATATTAGATGAACTGGTACACATATCAGCTTGGGGAACATATGGAGATGAATCTGATCAGTGGAACAATTCTTCATGGAACCCGGATGGACATTCTAGCTCAACGGTATGCTCTTCTTGTTTTTCAACTCTAATTATATGTGATTATTGGTTTGGTTTTATAATAGATACCTATAACTGCATTGTATGTCCTTAACTATCATCCCTTATTTGGCTAATTAGAATTTTTGTCTCTCAAACTTTGATATGCACCAAATCATACCCCCAAACTTTTCAGGTCGTTAAAAATTCTCCCGAACTATTGAGATTGTTGGATTTTAGGAATTTTGTCCAATTATGTTCAATTTTACGAATGTATCGATTGTCCACGTACAAAATCGTGCCCCCCGAACTTTGACAGATAACAAATCCTGGTCCTTGAACTTTCATCAACATCAGATGTTCGTTAATAAAATTGCTAGAAGTTCTTTGATCCAATAATGTCAATAGTTCGGAAATTTTTTTTAACAACCTGAAGATTTCGTAAGCACGATTTAATATTTGTCAAAATTCAGAGGTTAAAAATCCTAATTAGCTTAAACTTACTGTTTTCTCATTAGTTTCACATAGGAAACAAAAGTTATGTTCCTACCAAAAAATGTCAAATTGAAATCAGCTTAAGTTTAGCTATCAGTTTCTTGTAATCTGTTAACCAAAAAATGAAAGATAATGATAATTATGTTCCAAAAATTGATGACAGTTAAACCTTGTCTGGTGTCCTAGCAGGTTTACAGCACAAATCAATTTGTTTCTTCTCCTAGTGAAGCTATAACAGTGGCTCAAGAAGTTGTCAAAACCATGCTAGCCAAAGGTTATGTTTTAGGGAAAGATGCATTAGTGAAGGCCAAAGCTTTGGACGAGTCTCATCGCGTTTCAGCTACCGCAGCAGCCAAAGTTGCTGAGATTAGCAACAGAATTGGGCTGACAGACACAATTTATTCAAGTATGGAAACTGTTAAATCCGTAGATCAGAAGTTTCATGTTTCGGACATAACTCGATCAGCTGCTTATGTCACTGGGACAGCAGCTGTAGCAGCTGCATCGGTCACTGGAAGAGCTGCTATGGCAGCTGGTAGTGTTGTAGCCAACAGCACATACTTTTCCAAGGGAGCTCTTTGGGTTTCAGATGTGTTAAATCGCGCCGCGAAAGCTGCTTCCGAATTAGGAAGTAATGTCCCTAAATAAAAGTCTTCAAGACACAAAGTTATTAATTGTCCTGTTTGACTGAGCTTCTACTTTCTACTTTTAACTTCTCGGAAAGAAAGCTCTTTCCGAGTTAAAAGCTGAAACTCACTAGTTCAGGCCTAAATAGCACCAGAAGTGTTTTTGGGCTTTTCAAAGCCCATCTGATATGAAATATTGTTTGATTCATGAGGGGTAAGTTGAAAAATGCCTCTTTTATTCATCAATTAATCAAATTTACCTCTAATTTTATATTTATTTGAAACATACCTCTTTTTATATGTATTGTACCCAAAATACCCTTACATAAGAGAATTACATGGGGAGTATCTTGAAGTGACAGGGGTAAAATTGGTACAATGTTTAAAAAAAGAGGTAAAAATGATAGATTTTAAAAAAGAAGGTAAAAATAAAAAAGGACAATATAAAAAGGGTATAGAGTGTAATTTCCTCTTGATTCATTGATACTCTAAAATTGTACTTAGCAATATATACCCTTTTGGAGTCTCTCAATCAGGACTGTTTTGAAAGTTTAATAATATATTGTTAAGCAATGGTATTTTATACAAGTCAACGTTTACCTTGTGACTAGTTTGTAGTTGAGCTCCATCATCTAAAATTTGATCCAAAATTATGTTTGACTCTCCAAATAGAATAAAACCAAGAGAGTTGACTTCCCTTAGCATCAATACAAGATGATGATCACCAATTTCTTTCATTCCTTTTCTCTCAAATTGTCAACTTTTTTATTGTTATGAAAAAAGTACGAAACTTCTCAGGTTTTTGCATTAAAAATAATAATGAAATTCCCAAATAAGAATCTTCTTCTAATGCTCGTCTTCATTATCTGCCAACCAATTTAATTGCCCTAAACTCAACTCAGCTCCCAACAACTTGTTTTGTTGTCTTTAAGGCTCAACAACTTGGTGTTGCACCAGTGTTGAATCATAATGCTTACATTTCAAGGATCATCAAATTCAATCAACCAACTTCATCGTCAATGAGTGTATTTAAATATTTCTAGTTCAACCACTTCTTCAAGCACCAGTTTTTGCCTCTTACAAAGCTATCTCACTCTCTTGTATATTTATATTCAATGACACGTGTCACAACAATTGTACTATATTAATTAATATAAAAATTAATTTAGTAGACTCCTAAATTATCGTTTCATAAACATATATATTTATTTCAGTGTTTGAGAGAGTTAAATTTTTTAGTTTAGTTTTTTTTTATAACACATATTGTAATTATTAAAGGTCATTTGGAAATTTTATGAATAGTTTATATTACAAAAAATAAGGTTTAAACAATTATAAGAAAAACAATTGTAATAAAATATGTAAATTTAATTTTCGATATTATAAATTATTTGAAATTTTTTAAAAATTTACGTCATAAATAATTATAACGTACACTATCATACAACAAAATTCAATTTAAAAATTCTCATATGAAAATCTACCGAAACTTTTTTTTAAATGCACACAGTACACTTACCTTATAATATATATACTCAAATTCCGTTTCTTATTTTCTCACCTTTTGAGAATTCAAATGATTTTTAGTGCAATTAAACAAGCACAAAACAACATCCACTAACTTGGACTTAAATCTTATTATTATTATTATTATGAGTCAAAAAAGTATGAATTAATTTCCTTCAATTTCGCTATATGAGATCATTTTCCAGAGAATCCGATTAATATTCCAAGCATGCTAATCCAAATAACATAACAAAATTCCCTGAAAATAAAGCTCACCAACAATGTTTATTATCCCAGCAGTGCACGACAACCAGACAGATCTCATGAGTCACTATATATAAATTTAATATAAATATATTTTTCCCAATACTAATTTTACAGGAGAGAAAGTGAAAGCCTTTATGTTGCAAGAATGGATAATACCCACATTGTCAATGTCATTTCCACCATAAAATTAACAAGACCCCTATCTTTTGGGTAAGTCTATATGCCTACAAAGTTTATCCCCTAAAAGAATATTTCCCTAAATTCTTTATCTATTTGAGCATTTAGAAAAAGTTTTTTACTCTACTATATTATTTAGAACTAGTAATAAATTATCATAAAATTTCAAACGGTTTAAAATGACATTGTTACAAGACCCTTTTATTATTAGAAGAGAAATATTAAAAGACATTAGTGGTGTCTAATACTCGTGATATAATAATGTTTTGTAATTTAGTATCTGATTTTATATAATTTAATATAATAATTCTTATAGAATACATTAACTAATTGTAAGACACTACTTTTAGATAGTACTAAACATTACTAATACTTAATAGCACTGCTGTTATTAATTCTACAAGTGTTTTTTAGGAGAAGAGGTAAGAAGTGAATAAAGCTCAACTCATTGTTGAAAACTAAAGTAACTATATATTTATTAGGGGTGGAAAAACGGGTTTCGACACGGCACACGAACACGAACACGACACGAATTTTACGGGTTAGGGTGTAATATCCAGTTTATATACATATATTGGTATTTGGTATATTAAGTGTGATACAATTATATTGTTATTATTATTATTATTATTATTGTTGTTGTTGTTGTTGTTGTTGTTGTTGTTGTTGTTGTTGTTGTTGTTGTTGTTGTTGTTGTTGTTGTTGTTGTTGTTGTTGTTGTTGTGCGTGTGTAACTAGAAAAGAAAAATATATATATATATATATATTAAATAGTGAGATAAATAAATAGTGAAGCATTAGATTACTTAGTTTAAAATTTAAAATTTAAATTTAAATCAGCATAATTTTATCTGATTAGTTAGATATTTATTTTTAAATTTAAACCTATTATACGATATGTTATATACGTATATACTCTATAACCCTAGCAAATGCGTATAGTATCGTATTCCCTTATTCTCACCATCTCTCAATTTCTTTTTTTTTATTCTCTCTATTGAACCAAATCAATTGTTTTAATCTTAAGAGCTTCGGGGTTAGCAATCAACCGATCATCGTTCCGTGTCTTCGAAATCTTCAGGTAAAATTCGTACTTGTTTTTATTTTCGTTTTCAGAGAAATAGGCTTTCATAAAACTATCATATCTCTCTCCCCATAGGTCCGTTTTCAGTGATCTAGGTACCGTTTTAAAGATAATTTAATTATCTATATTTTCTATGAAGAAACTCTTTCCTAATTCTGAATATTTCGATGTCAAAAAATTCATGTTTTACAGACTGTCGATTTACAGTTTTTTTTAAAATTTCTTTTCGATATTGCCTTAGTAAAAGTGTCATATCTCTCTCGATATCTATTATTTTCAAGCGATTCTTGTACTGTTAGAAAGATAATTCAATAATCCATATTTTCTTTGAAGAAACCTTTCCCTAGTTCGGAGTTCTTACCAGTCAAAAGTTAGGATCTTTACTCGGTTATGGTATTTCGTTTTAAGTTTCGTTTCAGAAAAAGTGTCTTCAGTAAAAATTCAATATCTCTCTCAATTTCGATCCATTTTAAAAGATCTTTATCTCGTTTTAAAGCTTAGGAAAATAGCTACATTTTTTATGAAGAAAGTATTGTCTAGATCAGGGTGTAACTATTTTTAAAACATTTATTTTTAGGCTGTATTCAGAAATCGGCGTGATCCAGGATTTTAAAGAAACTGTTTTGAGAAAACATGCATAACTCCTAGATTATAGCTCCGATTTTGATGATCTTTATACCGTTAGAAAGGTCTTTCAATTAACTAAAAACTTTGTGAACAGTAGGACTTCTAATTCAAACGTTTTATATGTCAAATTCTAGGTTAAACTTGCTGTACAGTAAGAGTAATAAATATATTGAGTTTATCGGTGGACTAAGGGTTTCACTAATTGTTATAGGGCCTAGAAGGTATCGTAAGAGTTAATTACAGCGGAGTTGAGGTAAGGAAAAATAATGATACTTTATACTTGCTTTTTATATGGTTTGAGTATCTAGTATGACTGCTTGAATAAATTGTATTGAAACTGTGGAATGTGATAGTTTCGGTGAAATAGTGTTTTATCGATGAATTGTATATGGTTGTTTAATCATGTTCCAGGTACTTGGAAGTGGTTGGAAACCACACATGTATGGTGATGTGGTAAGTGAGGCAGTGTACGTAAGGGTGCACTTTGGTTATTGGTCTTGCGTTCGGTTAAGAACGTAAGACACTCCGATTTGTATGGAAGCTGGAGTGTGATTGTGAGTGTGAGTGTGTGGTATTTCAGTATTTGTGTGGCTGCCTCTATTTATACTTATGATTAGGTTGTTGTATGTTTGATGTATATGTTTGTGCTATGATGTGTGAATGCTGGTACATAGTATTGTGTTTTTCCTTACTGGGCTTTGCAGCTCACCCCTTATTTACCCCCTATGTGCAGATAAGTAAGCCTGTAAGCTTTCGGTGACAAGTTGAGTCCGCGGCATGGGGTGTATCTCGTGTGATCATGTAACTGCGTGTGGTCTTGGCCATCTTCCGCTGAAAGTTTTTTTTTTAATTTATTAAACTTATCGAGGATGTTGTCGTTTAAATTTTCTATTACTTTTTCCTAAGTGGTAATACTTTATTTTCAACTGGGTACCCATGTTTTGAAAAGTATTTTTTTTTTTTAAATAAAGGCAACATTAGTATCTTAACGCCAGTTTATTTATGGCATCTTATTTTACGTAAGTAAGGGCGTTACAAATGGTATCAGAGCCTTGACCCAGCCGGAAGTGTGGTCGACGAGGACGTCGGACCCCGTAAGGGGGGGTGATTGTGACAGTCAGTAGTCCCGTGATCCGTAAGGGGAAATACCGGGTAAGCTGTGCAATCCCACATCGCCTGGGGAAGGTCAAGTGGGATGATTCTAAGACTGTGTAGGTATGGGACTACATAGTTGAAGAGAGCTTAAATGGATTGATTGGTACTACCTATATCAACAAGGTGCATCTTGTTTTTCGGTAGCCCATCTCGAAAGAACTCCACAGTTAAGCGTGCTTGGCCTGGAGTAATTTCAAGGATGGGTGACCTCCTGGGAAGTTTTCCCAGGATGCGTGTGAGTGAGGACAAAGCACGCTGAAAACACTCGTGTTGGTCTGTAGGGTCAGTCATCAGTCCATGATGCAGCCAGAGTGGCGTACTCGTGTATAAGAGCCATTATTCCGTGGGTGTATGGACCCAATGGAGGCTTGAAGCGGGGACGTTACATAGGGTTAAGAAAATTAGACGCGGGTCGAAAACGGGTCGACACGATTTGACACGAAATAAAAACGGGTCCAACATGACACGACTCGCTTAACACGAATGTGACACGATTTTTTTATTAAATATAATAAAATAATAATATAATTATATAAAAATATATATTTAGCGATTCAATGTTAAGTTAAAAAATTTTAAATTTAATTTTCTTTAACATGAAATTAAAAATATTTTAATTTTTTCAATTTTTATTATATATATAACAAATTATATATACATATAAATATATATATAATGGAGCTTAAATCTATTATTTTTCTCTACAATTCTAGCTTTAATAATAGCAAAACGAGTCACAGTGGGTCGACACGAATACGACACGATTTTTTACGGGTCGGGTTAGGGTTGAGATAATTAGACACGAGTCAAAAAAACAGGTCGACACGCTTGACACGAAATAAATAGTGGATCACATAAAATATAACACGAACATAACACGATGACACGTTTTGCCACCCCTAATATTTACTACCTTATTTGTGTTTGGGGAATCCAATCCATTACTGGCCTCACACTTTTAACAACCCAACCCAAAAATATATAAAACGACATTATCTTCAAGTAGATTAGAAGGTGAAGTGTCATTGTGATTTTCATGGGGTCTTAACTCTAAAAGATCCATATTTCAATTTTAAGATACCCCAGAGAGATTTGAAAGGTGAAGGACATAAGGAAAGGATCATGTTTACAACTTTGGCATTTATTACTTTGTATCATTTTGGTGTCACTTAGTATTAATCAATATATTTTAATCCTACCGCCGTTTCTGAACAAAAAATCTCTGAAAATAGCTTCTCAAACTTCTTATAATATACAATTCATGACTTGAGAATTCAAAAAAGCAGTGTCCGTGACAAAACTTGGTCAAATTCACCGATGTGTGTTGAATAAGGTTTTCTAGTGCCTTATGTTGTTTTTGATCACATTATGTAGAAATATTTGAATTATTATAATTTAATAAAGGGAATTATTTATTGGTCTGCCGTCCTTATTGAGGTGGTTGAGAACATTATAAAAGGGGTTTGTTTGTTTTATTATTTTAATTTCAGGGTTACATTACAATACTTCCATGAGGCTTATATATAAATACAAATATATTTACTTAACTTGTTAGATTTCAAAAATACTAGATTGACTATTTCAACTTCTTTATAGTCACTTGCCAACGCCGTTTCAAAAGTTCTTCACCTAATGTGATTTTCTTCTTGTATTAAATATATGTTTGAAACTTTTAGCCTAGTTTCTAGAGATATTAAAATAATAAGAAAAAAAAAAGTAGTGATATGTGAACATAATAAAAAAATCAAACTAAGATTACTTCCATGGAATTACATCATGGCAAGGACTAAGAATGAGTCAAAGATTTCACTAATGGAATTATAGGGTGCATGTATTCATATCTATAATTTACAATTGAATTTTAAATTAGAACAGGGATTGTTAATATGGAGCTAAAAGAGCTCTAGTGCTAGTATTATAGGCTAACATGGTATAGTATCATAGACCGACAAATCTTATAGATCCTAAGAAACAAGTTAATCATATATACGGCTGAGCTGACCCTTTTGTTTTTTTAACTCACATTTTCTTTTTTCCTTTTTAATATTCATGTGAAACTCAAAGCCCCAATTATAATATGTAGTGCTTTTATAAAAAGATTATTTCTAATTACAACCTTGCTACAAAGATGATATTATAAGTATGACAAAGACTTTATAATAGAAGGGTTACGGTAGCACTAATTTATTTTACCAGTTTTAACTAATTGATTTTAAGTAATGTTTCGTTGGTTTTAAAACCTCTCTTAAATAGTAAAACTTAATTCACAATAAAATGAAGCAGAAACTGTTCATGCACATTTCATATATCTTCTCAAGTGTACAAAAAAGATTAAAGTATACAAAGCCTTTTTCTTTTCTGTATTTCTGGAAATGAAATTATACAAGTGTTGTAATGACACATTACAAGGTTTACGAAACCTGAATTGAAATTATCCTTGTTGATCTCTTCTCTCAAACAAAACCAAAATGACTGTACAACAAAACAACTCACCAAGCCCAAAAAAAGAAAGAAAAAAAAAAACAGACCAACTTTAACAAAAATGGAAGAAGGTTACCTTGTTAATATTATAATGTCACAATTCATTGATTTAATTGCAACAAATGGGACAACGTATTAGGCCATTTTCATTACAATCAGGACAACGTTGGAAACCATAATCTTCTTCTTCTTCATGTTCATGTTCTTCTTCTCCTTCCTCTGTTTCTTCTTCTTCTTTCTCTGCTTCATAATATATTTTACAACTCCCTGAACATGTCTCACATGGCACAAATCTTACATCCCCACAAGCCTCACAAGCTCCACCACCATCTCCACAATCATCATCAACCTTTTCGCAACATTCGAGTAACTTCTCAAGCTGACCATCTTCATTTAATCTTCTGATTTCATCAGCTCCACCAATGTATTTGTTCCCCATAAACACTCTTGGCAAACCACCACCATGAAAGCCATCTTTTAATAGCTCTTTAAGCTCGTCTTTGAACCCCGAATGCATCGAAACATCGCGCTCGTCTACTTTTACACACAGGCTCTTTAAGATCACCCTCACATTGCAGCAATCCTCGTACGTTTTCCTAACTCCTCGGAGACTAGTGAAGTATAGAATTAGCTTCTCTTTGGGTTTGTCCTCGAGTGATTTTCTGAAACTTGAGATGATTTCCGGGTCGAATTCAGTAACCCCGGAATCTGAATTCAAGTCTTCTTTGTCTGATAAATGAAGCCACATGGGCTTAGGGGAAGAAGAATCGTTATTATTCTCTTGAAATCTTGATTTGGGACGATCAAAAGGAGAAGTGGGAATTGGAATTGGATCTCTAACAATATCAAAGGAGAAGCTTCTAACATGAATGGGTGATCTGAAAGGACTAATATCTTCAAGACCTTCCATTAATTCCCAAGCATTAATCGTTTCAGGCTCACCGGGAGGTGTTCTGATTGGGGTCTTGGGCAAAACTTTTGGGATTTTTTCATTGATCATATTAGACCAAGTCTTTGCCTCAACAAGTCCAACTGAAAAATCTTTGCTTTTTAGATAATCAGTTTCATCATCATCATGGTTGTGAACGGTGTCGTTTTGAAATGGGGTTTCGAGTTTGATCGAGCCCAAGGTTGAGGAAGTAAGAGCAACCAAATGGTAACTGTCGCCGTTCTTCTCCGGTGGGTGGTGGACGTGCATTGAGTAACTTCTCGGCACCGGCGAATATGGCCCTTGACAGTTCCGGCATCGCTTTTGCTTAGAGCTTGCACAACCCATTAACCCCCCCCAAAATGAATACACCAACAAAACCAAGAAAAATAATAAAGATTTGGGTTTTGGAAAGCTGTGATTAAATTATTCAAAAACCTGATTTAACAGTAGAACATTCCTCGATTAGATGAGCTGGATAAAGAAACTTTTGGCGCAACTTCCATGAAAATTGAGAAATAAAATAAAGAAGAAAAAAATGTGGAAAAAGAGATGATACAACTGCGAAGCTTCCTTTCCAGGTGGCCCAGAACGTGTTTCGGTACCTAAAAACTCAATCTTGAAATCCTTCTTGTTCATTCCCTAATCCAATGAGAGAGAAAGAAACAGAACCAGAGATTGATCTAAAGGTGAATACTTTCATTAATTTGGCACACAATAAACAAAGAAGAACTCGAAATTATCGAAACCCAGTTCCGGATTTGGGTTTAATAAATTATATATGTAATCGTTAGGAAGCAAGAAAACGACAAGGACGATGATATTGAAGATTGAAAAAGGTAAGAGAAAGAAAAAGAAGTCAAATAACGATGGCTGCGTGTGTAGAGTATTTTCACAGGTGCCCACCACCACCACCACCTCCGAAGATTAAGAGAGAAAGTTGGTAAATGAGATGCAAAGAATTTGAGTGGTGATCAAAGACTCAAAATTCTTGTTGAGAATGTTTATTATATATAATATGGGATTAATTAGTAAAATAAATAATTAATTGTTTGGAAGTATAAAAAAGAAAAAAGAAAAAGAGAGATGTGAAAGTGTAGAAATATTTAGAGAGAATGTTTATGTATGATGGAACGGGAAACGCGGGATTCATTGCTTGAATCACTCAGTACCAAATGCAAACAACAACACCAATAGCAAATACTACCAAAGCCTCCATTCCATTCCATTCCCACCATGGTCATATGCTCCATCAATGAATAATAATAATAATAATAATAATAATATTACCCCTGTTTTCCTTCACTATATTTTTCTACACACCCCAAATATCTCCTCTTCTCCACTCGCTTCATTTTGCGCGTGTTATCACGCAAATCACGTCTTCTTCACTACGTTTTTTTGGTTTTTTTTGTCACACAACACAAGCTGGACTGGAGTCGGTGCTATAAATATGTATCTATTAATAATTGATTTTAGGTTGACAAAATAAATGTATCTTATTTATTTTTCTCCAATGTGGATTTTTGAATTTTTGTCAAGAACTAAAGCATAGTTTTCGAATTTTTGATTTAAATTTTTTTATCTAATTTCGTTCAATTTTACTAATACAGTAAATGCTCATGTATTAAATCGTGTACTTAAATATTGATATCTACCAAATCATAATTTTAAATTTTTACATATAACAAATCGTATCACTTAAATTTTTATTAACATCATACTTTTATTAGTAAAATTAGATAAAAAAAATTTATGATCTGAAAAATTCAAAAAGTATGATTTGGTACATGTCAAAATTTGAGAATAAAATTTATAATTAATCTTTATTTTTTGAAGTATTTTTGTTAGATGTAGCTCAATATTTTTAAGCCCAAAATTTGGGTCATATGACTGACCAATCTAGCTTGGACCCGAAAAACTCGAAAGCCCAAAACTTATATATAGAAAATTTGGAAGGTCAAGTGGGAAATACCGGGTAAGCTGTGCAATCCCACACCGCTTGGGGAAGGTCAAGTGGGATGATTGTGAGACTGTGTAGGTATGAGACTACACAGTTGAAGAGGGCTTAAATGGATTGATTGGTACTACCTATATCAACAAGGTGCATCTTATTTTTTGGTAGCCCATCTTGAAAGAACTCTACAGTTAAGCGTGCTTGACCTGGAGCAATTTTAGAATGGGTGACCTCCTGGGAAGTTTTCTCAGGAAGTGTGCGAGTGAGGACAAAGCACGCTGGAAACACTTGTGTTGGTCTGTAGGGTCAGTCATCAGTTCAAGAAGCAGCCAGAGTGGCGTACTCGTCTATAAGAGTCATTCATTCCGTGGGTGTAAGGGCCCAATGGAGGCTTGAAGCGGGGACGTTAAAATAATACTTGTAGCTCAATAAAGAATATTTCTCTACATGTGACTGTATAAATCATATAGCTATAATATAGCTCATTTGATGGAGCAACATTTTTCATCATTTTTTTTTTACCTCTGAGCTATTTTAGTTACTCTAATGTGAGTGCTCAAATGACACCTAGTACCTATTTGAAATGAACTTGGTAATCTTTTATCTGGATCGCCACAATTGCTTACTTTGTCTCCTTCTTAAGTTTTAGGGTTCTATTTCTCAACACGAAACCCTTATATAAAAAATAATATTGGTATCTTAGAATGGCTAAATTACGAAACTGCCAAGAAATCCTTTGTTTAGCCCATAGTTGCGACCACATAATACTTGGTCGCGACCATAGAACAATCTCAAAAAATTTTATTTCTGTCGTGCTCCTTAGTCACGACTATGAAATAGTATGGTCATGACTATATGTCAATTTCCAGTTTCGAGATTTTTTTTCTTCCAGTTTGCCTCATCTTTCCACTAGTTAATATAATTTGAACGTTAACACTTTGGGAACCTAAAATAAAAGAAATCAAGTGTAAAACTATTTTAAAAGAAACATTAAAGAAGAAAACAACTTTAACATTGACTCAAAACTTAGACTAAAAATAGCTTAACAATTGTCTTTCTTTAACTAACGGTGGTCTCCCTCTTCGCCGTCGCACCAAACAACACAACAACAACCCATCCACTCCCGCACAACTCTCCTTTTTGATCTCTGTCTCTAAGCGCTCCTCCACTGGCACATCCTCAGAAACCTGACTATGCCACTTGAACCTGTACAAATCCGTCTAGTCAAAAAGCAAACCTGATCCCAGTCAAATTTGAGACAATAACGAGCAAGTTCGGTTATTAGCGTTTTCTCACACCCAAAACCCAATCTCAAAAAATTTGCCAAATATCCTGCCTCAATTAAATTATTGTTAATTGAATTATATTATATTAATTTTTTTTTTTTAAAAAAAAAAAATAGGATTACCTCTTGTAGAGTAATTTTATTTCTATATATAAGCATAATCTTTTTGAAGTTAAAACACAAACTTTACACCAATATATGTGAATGTGAAGTGTTATTAGTCTCTTGGAAATATATTACAAAATGATTTTCTATGTAAACGTGTTAAAAAAAATGTAAAAAATAACTCGCTATGTTAGTATATATTTTGGTCTTCTGTAGTTATTTGTTTCTTTTTCCAAACACTCTACCGTTAGTTTTGTCAGTTTTTTTTTTTTATTTTTTCAAACACTCTCTTGTGTCCAACTTTCTTTTTATATATATAATTACTTAGGCATATATATATATACTAGGTGATTGTTACGTGCCAAGCCACGTAGTGTTAGTTTTATTTAATATTTTAGTTTTTTATTTCAATTAATAATTAAAATAGTATAATTATTTGAACGATTTGTTTTATAAAAATAAAATATGTGTCAGTATATTTAGTAAGTAAAACATAGTTGTGTTATAATAATGTATGTTATTAATAGTAAAATGTACATTAATCTTCTAATTGAAAAAAGTTCTATTATCTCATTTCATATTTAATAATAACTACACAACTATATATTTATAGACTTTCACATTCTTTGCAAATTACTAATAAGCACCAATAATATTTTCATATTCTAATATTTTTCAACCTTCTCCTCTTGGTAGTAAAATTAAAAATAAAACTAAAAATAAGCACAAACATATAAGGTAAATACTAATTACAGCCCATTTTATCTTTTTTTTTATTATTTTTTTTAAGCCCAAGCCCAAAAACAACACAATCAATCTTCTTTTATATTATCTTTTCTAAATATTTTATCTATATTTTTCTTTTAAAAAATAAATAAAAAAATTATTAATATTCTCCCAAGATAAGTTTGTTAGAGAGATATGTGGCTAAGATGATTTTTTTTAATTTAAAAAGAGATTATTAATATTTAAAAGATTGTTTATTTAAAAGATTGTTTAATTTTTTGGTTTATTTTTTAACGGGAGATCAAACCTAATTGTTAAATTTAACAGAATATTCTTTTATTTTTGAGTATATTCTGTTAAACCAAGAATGTTAAACCAAGAAATGCCGTTAGATAGACACTTTTAATATATAAAGATATTATTAATTAGTTCTATATTTAGTGAACAAAAATAAATAAATTAGTTCTTAAATTTTAACCATAAACTAATATATAACACATAATTATTAATAACTTACACTGATTTTGATATTATATAATGAACTTATTATATATTATGTAGCATAAATGTTCCAATAATATGTTAGTATACTTTGATTAATGATTAAGTTCTTAAACAACATTGTGATCACTGTCTTTTTCAGGCTTCTATATATTTGCCTTCGTTATTAATAAGCAAAAGCAAATTATTATAAGCTTTCCTATTAGAATATTTCTAATTAAGGAAATAAAATAATATTATTGATTCTGATAAATGAATATTTTATATTCATTGAATCTGGACAGAATCAATTACGTAATATTCTATATATGGTCAGATTTCTATATTCATTACCTGATTTGATTTCCTGAATTAATTGTCATAATATTCTGACAATTAATGTGGCATAGATACTGATGGAGTATCTCACCTATAAATATAGGGTCTCGGTCCCCGAGCTCCTCACTCATTCTGTTCATAACAGCAAATTCCATCTAAAGAGAGTTGAGAGAGCGAGGAAGCCCGATTACCCATGGTAGTCAATTTCCTTTGCAGATCAAAGCTTATGTGGGTTTGAAGCTCAAGATTCAATGGCTGGAGGTATTTCGATCCTTATTCATAGTGTATATATGTTTGATTAATTCCGCACTTAATACTTAAACATATACATTTCAGTTTATATATATAAATGTCTAACATTTCCTTCAAAAAAAAAGAGAAAAAATTTAATTATTGAATTGAAAAGGACCAGCCAGTTGCCAATTACTAAATTTGTCATTCAATAAAAAAAAAAATAAGACATATATGATTACAGACAGATTGGATAACTCAAAACACTATCTACATATACTACAATAAATATTAAAAAAAAAGAGAGAGAGAACTGAATAGATAAAAAAAAATGTGTCCAAATTAAGAATTTAATTGTTATTTTTTGAAAATAAATTAAGTTACTGATAATCTTTTCTTCATATGAAATTATTCCAAAAATAAAAAGAAAAAACAAATTAATTGCAAGTCCCTATAATAAAAAGTTGAATGTATAAGACCTATTAATGCCAATAATTAGTATTCTTTTAAAATGGAATATTCTCATCAATTGATCAGTGTGAGTATTATTTATATATAGCTCACAATATTAAGAGAGCTATCAAATATCAATTAGTTTTAAAATAATAAACTCTATTTTACCTTTAAAATTACTTACTTATACCAAAGAAAACTAATCTATCTTACCAAAACCTCCAATATGGATCTAATAACATTACTATATAACAATAACAATTTATAATTAGTATATTGAGATATTATGATCAATAGATGAAGAACTAATAATTCTACATGAGTAATCAACATTTAATGGTCTCCACCAAATAAGGGTCGGATCCAAGAGGAAGACAAATTAATTAATTAAATTCATCCTTTAAAGCAATCTAAACTCATTTTTTAAATTAAATTTCATGTAACAATACTACCTTCAAAAAAAAGTATTAACTGTATAAGTATTCTTCCAAATTAAATTGGTTAGATTATAAGTTGGTCGGAAAAATATTATTTCATTGCTTAGAATTAACACAAACTTTAACTATATATATTTGCTCATAGAATTGGTGAAGCAACATGTTCTTAACACATAGTGACTAAGTTATTGTGGTTAACTACTATAAATAATATTGTAGCCATTACTTAATTAAATTATGATAATTAAAGAATTGTGAAATGTCATTGTACGTAGTTGAGTTAGTTGTGGTGCACTAGAAATATTAATTTGAGCACCTAAAATAGTGACTCAGGTGACAGGTCCCTCTAATCAAGTATACTTAATAATATTAAGAGCATTTTTATTGAGTATGAGTGGTACTTAATATTTTTTTTTTGTAGATGATGCCTTATATTTGATTATTAATATTTTTAAAAATTATTTTTTTAAATTATATAAAATTCGATACTTATGATAATATCATACTATACTGAGGAGGGTTTAGACAGTAATAATATTTTCTAACAATTTCTAATATTACATATATGGTTGAATTAAGTGGTTGTGTTTCACACTTATATATATCTTATAATGTTAATGGTTAATTATTTTGCACGGCTAGCAGCTCAGTCATGCCAGCTCTTGCGAAGCTAATAGTTTTTTAATCACTCCAATTTTCAATTAATGAATTATTATGAGTTATTATCAATATTGATGGTGATGTACATTCCTATAAATATATATATATATATATATAAAATAATGTACCACATTTACTAGCATTAATTATACTATTTTTTAGTCAATCAAATCATATTAAAATAAAGAGAAATGCTAAACGGTATTATTGGTGCCTAGCACCATTCTATGTGTTAATATTGCTATTGGTCCAACTAAGTATCGGGTCTCATATAGATTAATATAATAGCTTTTAGGGAGTATCGTTAGCCAATCGCAACGCAACATGTCGAGAAGTTACTAGACACTACTGGTGCCTAAACAATACTCTAAAATAAATGAACCCTAAAAATAAAAAATGAAGATACATGAAATTAATTACACAACTAAATTACACAAGGATGTTCTATTGTTAGATAGTCTTACATCGCCAATGTGTGAAAAGATAATAGAATACATAAGATGAATGTGCTACTTCTCTCATTGTCAATTGATTTTGCCAATTAGTTTTGAGATAGAATCTCATTCATCTTATTCCCAATTCTAACATGGTATCAGAGCAAAATAAAATATAAAAAACCTCTAGCAACTATTCGACCAAAAAAAAAAAACGATCGAAGTAGAGCTAAAGAAGAGCCACCAATCTAAAAATACTGATCCAAAAAGTAGAGCAAAGAGCCACTTGTGATCAGGGATAGTGAGCCAGAAAAAATCCACTTATGGTCAAGTTGTCCAAGATGGTGAACAAATAAAATAACTACTATCTTGAGGGAATGTTAGATAGTCCCACATCGCTAATGTGGAAAGATAATAAAATATATAAGAGGAATGAACTACTCCTCCTATTACTAATTGGTTTGAGATAGAACCCCATTCTCAACATCTATTGGTAGAGTGTTAAGTGGCATAAATATTGAACAACATTGTCCCACATGGATTAAATATAAAATATTGAGTCAAAGTCATATATAAGAACATGAGCTACTCCACTCATCACCAATTAGGTGGCGTTTCAAGGGGTGTTCATCCTATCCAATCCGCACTATTTTGCTCATAGCGCATCCGATCCGCATTAAGTGCAGATTTCATTTTTTGGATCCAATCCAATCCACACAATAGCTCAAATCCAATCCAATCCAATCTGCAAAAGTACAGATTTGATCGGTTATTTTGGATTAGTTACTTTTTAATATTTATGAAAAAAATATTTTTTTTACATAAGTACTAGCAACAAAATAAAGTAAAGTATAGTTATGTTATGTCTCCAACAACATATATATCAAAATAAATAAAATAACAAATTACAAAATAAATAAAAAAGTAAAGTACGAATTTAAGCCAAAATATGAAATCGAGCTGACCTGTTTAAAAAATACGGACCGACACGAACAAAGCACGATATGAAAATATTGTATCTATTCTTTAAAAATTTTGACACGCCACGGCACGATCTGTATTTTTTGTGGCACGATACACCACAATCCGTTTTTTAAAAAATACTGATAAATATGAGCTGAACCACGAACTTACAACATGCATGCTACTTATTCTATTAATATAGATGCAGGAGTGTCCAAAGGCCAAGAATCGATATGGCAGAGGTGTGGTTGTGAGAAATGATGCTGGTGCAATCACTTAATTATGCTACTGCGCTACTTCGCATATACTGGTGCCAGGGCCTTCGGATAGGCATTGCACCATTTTAAAATTGAGACAGATTGTCTTAGGCTATTAGATTGGTGCACATAGGGGAAGATGGATATATGCAGACAGAGAGATGGGTTAGTGGAAGAAATTAAGCAATTACTACAACATGATATTGTCATTGATTTAGAGTTTGTCTTCCGAGATGCCAATCAGGTCGCACATAGTTTAGTCAATTATGCATATTGACCAAAATTACTAGTGTTACCTAGATTAGATTACTCTCCTTATGCTCTTATCAAGTCGTGTGGTATGACTTGTTATTTCCTTGATTTGCAATTTTTTACAATATTCTTTATTAATGTAAAATAAATAAGACTTGATATATTAAATTATACTAATAATAATATTATGTAAAATTCGACAGATACATTTTAATATTTCTCAGATGTTTATGTACATATATAATTATAATTAATATATGTTTTTTCCGTAATAGAAAAGTTAATGAAAAATTAATAAACAACTCTCAGATATCAAAATTATGAAATTGAATAATTTATTTTGATAAAACATATTTCTATATATTGAATTAATAATCATGCATGAAAGAAGTGTTTATTTGCATGATGTAATAATATATAATTGCTGGGTTATGATGATATTAAAAAGATAATCACATAGATATTATTTGAGTCTAAAACACACTGACACACATGAATTTGTGATTAATTAGTCGATCGATCAATTCTGATGATGAGCACATACCATGCCACATGTTGCAAACCTTAACATATATCCCATCCCTTAAGATATATGAGCCTATAGTTTAAGTTTAACTATATATATTTATATTATAATGAGAGTACTATTAATAATTTAATAGGTGAGACATTGTTTTTTGGAGGGGCATTTTCCCCTATTTATCGGTACGAAATGGGTTTTTATAATAATGGTAATATTTTTACAGCAAAGAAATGTATGGGGATTGATTCGAGTGATTATGAGAGACGCAGTGGGTATCATCCATCCACGTGAGGCCCCGTGGACACTTTCTCCATCCAATACACACATACATAATATATAAATATATATATATATGAGTATTTTTTATTGCACACTAATAATATCTATCTTTTAGAAATGGAGCTTAGTATTAGTTATTGATATTTTTTAAAATTTATTACATTAAATTATATGAAATTTGAAATTTAATTACATTAATAGCGATATAACCTTAAAGAGGATGCTAGTACCTTTTAACATTTCTCATATATATATAAAAAAAAATATTAAAAAATATGTGTTTGCCTAACATATATGTTAATATTATTATTAGTATAATTAAATATTAATCTCATATTTTATAATAATATTCCTTATATATATAGTGGAGTGGCTATACTAGTGCTATAATGATTTAGGTCTCAAATCTTCCCATTATGACTGCGCCCATTTGGGGAGGCACTTTCAATAATATTATGTCTCAAAAGCTTAATTCATCATCATCACCATGTCCCTCCCTCCTTCTATTCTTTTATCCATCTAATTAATTTGCTTCCACCTTTATTAATATTGTTAATTAATTATTATTATACACCCCACCTTTAATTAACTCTTACTATTGACATATCTCTCCATGAAAAAAAAAACATGAATGCAATAAAATGTTAAAAACATATTTATAATTTTCTTATATATATATTATACAAACATAACACTTAATAATATATAGGTGGAAAAGAAAAATTTAAAGGACTTCAATTGAGAAATAAAGGGCTCATTAATTATAGGTACTTCTGTTAAGTGAAAAGTAGGGGCAATTAGAACAACACATAATTAGTCTCTGTGAGTACTACTGAGTACGTACAAGTGAGAAAATTCATTGGCCCATAGCTTCTTAATTAAGAGTTAATATAATTGTGCATTTATGGGAATAATTATATATATATATATATCAGTACAACCACCAACATGAAAACCAATTTAATTTCATTAACACTTTCATTGAAAAAGGTGGAGTCACATATTATAAAAGTCATATATTTCAGAAACACCAAGTACCAAAAAGAAGTTCCGTACGTTATTTCAGTCTACCAAAAAACAAACAAATAAAGAATTTATACGTGCAAATTAATTCTAAGAAAATTAGAAGCTGAATTAATACATGCATGGAAAAACGACGTGTAAGGCGCACGTAATATATTAAAATTACACTAATTACTATATAATGACTTGAAGTTTTGAATATTATTAATTCTCATAATATTATATTAATTTAGTTAGTTTATTGTAAAAGGGCAGTACCGATCGCGATTCATCAAATTATTAAGTAATGTTTCATAATATTATTAATAAAATAGCTATAAAGGGATACTTAAAAATTCAACTAGCCCACCTTTTGGGTTAGATGGGGTTATATACATATATCGTGACTTCTTGGATGGAATGTCTGTTTGTGTATATTGCTTTGCCCTTTTTTTTATTTAATAATATAAATATGATAATTAATAATAACAATTCATGGCTTCCACTAACTATATTTTAATTCTTCATTTATTTGTTATGATTATTTTAAAGGTGGTACATGCTTTTTCTTGGAAAGTCCTTCTAATTTCGGGAACAAAAATTGGGAGTGCTAGATAGAGAACTTTTTTTAGTTTGAGTTCTTCATTTTTTACATTTAATTTTTTTTTATATGTTTACAAAAATTTGAAGTTTTTCGACCAAATCGCCTTTGCTATATATATATATATACATTTTTTAGGGTTCCAATTTTGAGAATTGATTGTGAATTTGGGGAAAAGGGTTTTGGGGGGTTTTTTTATTTATAAAGAAACGTTTCTTGAATAAGAAGTATTAAAAGAACCATTGATATGTAAGTCATGGTGTCTTGTCTTTTGACATGTAAAGTTCGTATTGGTTTTGAGTGTTCTATTTTGTTCTTCTTTTGGTTCTTTGGTAGAGTGGTACCATGGCACCTGACATGGTTGAAGTTTTAACCATTAAAGAGGCATTAAGTTGGATCCAAGATCATGAATGGCATAATGTTGAACTCGAGTACGATTGTCTCTCAATTGTCCAAACTATTCGAAGTAACATCACCATGGTTTCGCCTTTTAGGGGAGTGATGATGGACTGTCGAAAGCTTCTATCTATTTTAAACAATATTTCTTTGTTTTTTATTAAACGATCTACTAATATGACTGCGCACAACTTTGCTAGAGCGTCATATTCTTTTCCAGACCAAGTTTTCAGTGGGAAGAATGTTCTTACTGAATTACAATCTTGTCTTTTGGCTGATTTAGCAAATTAATAAATTCCAATTTGCATTCAAAGAAAAAATACATATAACAACCCGCATAGAAGTTACTGGAGCAACCCGAATCGTAAATTTTTTTTTTAAAAAAAAATTAAAATATGATATGTACGGTAATTTCTTTTTTTTTTTTTACCAAACATAAGCATTTAATTTTTGAGCTATTAATTAAGGGGTAAAAATATTTTGGATCTCGTATTTTGTAAAAGTTATTGATTGGACCATCTATTTTGTTAAATGATAAAATAATTTTTTAATAATTTTTTTTTAATATAACTTAGGGGAAAACAATTCCTAGCGCAAACAGATGTAGAAAATATAATCACTTTTGTCATTATATCTCTAGATTAAGTTATTATTAAGTTTTATTTTGATAAAAAAAATCAGTTCAATGTCTTATTTGTACTTTTTTAAAAAGTACACGGTCTATTTTATTATTTAATAAAATTGAAGATCTAATCAATAATTTTTACTAAACATAAAATTTAAAATAGCATTTATCTTTAATTAATTAAAGTAGTGAAGATATATACACAATTAATTAATTAATTAATTAATTACACCCCGAATTTGGGCCTTGGCTCGTGCACATTTTTATTGTTTAACATGTGGATATAGTATAGAAACTGGAGCTCTTGTAAATATTTAGGCCTTGCTACTCTCCATTTTGCATGATATGGGAGGAGACTTTTCTTTCTAATTATTATTTAAAAATATATTATCCAAGTCTTAACTCAATCCTAGGGTTTAGTAATTTCTATAGAGAATATATTAACTGTGTTGGCATTTAGAAAATTTTGTAGTTTAATTTTTTATTAGGCTAATTAGTAATTTTTCCCCCTGAATTTTAGTATGTAGTAAATCGTGCCCCTGAATTTTTTTAGCCGTTGAAAATTCTCCCGAACTATTGAGATGGTTGACCAGTACAAGGACGAATTTTATATTATATAAATCTCCGGCCCTTGTAAGAAAAATGTTTAAAACTTGAATTCTCAATCAAAGCCCACTCTAAAGTGGGTCAAGTTAGGTATCACACGAGATTAATAGCCCGAATGTATTTAAGTTCGGCCCATCATAAACCCAGCTTTTGAGGATTATGCCGACATATTTTGGGACTTGGTTCTTTATTTTAGGATGATTTAATTCATTTATAACTAAATAAATAAGATTAATTTACTATTATGATCTTTTATGTAAAAACAACATATATAAAATATGTCATATTTTTTTGTGACTAGGTCTAAAACAATATATATAAATATTTATATATATTTTTTAATTAAGGGTCTAAATTAAAATTCTTAAAAAGTGAAACTTTCAATTTCGAGAAATTTACACTACTTACGGATTTTGTTTTATTATATGGAATTTCATAAAAGCATAAACAACATAATATAAATATAAAGCAACATAAAAATGGCATAAAATCATTATATTGTAATGTTTTTAAGAAACAACCGTTTGTATTTTGGTATAAATTACTTCAAATTAGTAAAAATGTAGATCCTCATTTTTGTAATTTCTTTGACTTTTTTAGATATTTATAAAAAAATTTCCTTAATCAAATTAATGTGTCCTCACATGAGAATTTGAGTGAGTTTTTCGGTGACTAATCACATCGCCTCAACAGTGGTACTTCAATGAGTCATTTGAGGTTTGGGATTGAGTCTCGAATTTGAATTTGGGCATCGAGGTCTAGGTTTGGATCCAAGGTTTGGGGTCGGGGCATGGGCTCGGCTTTGGATTCGGGTCTAGGTCGAGGTCAGAGGTCTACACCAGAGTTTGGGGTCCGAGTCATAGTCTGGTTTCAATGTCGGGGCCAGAGTTCAAGTTCGAGTTCAAGTTTGGGTCCGAGTTTGAGCCAAGGTCTAGTGTTTGGACTAAGGGTCCAGAGTGTGGGGTCGGGTGTGGAGTTTGGGTCCGGGGCCAAGTGTATGGTTAAGATAATATAATTTCACACATCTTATTAATGTAAGTTAATACCAAAAACATAATATATTGTATTAAATAGCAATACAATACAATACAATTCAACACAAAATTTTATAATACAATACAATCTAACACAATATTGTACAATATAATATAATACAATATAGTGTACCAAACACTACAAAAAGTTTAACTTTTAGTCACAACAAAATTTGTGACTAAAAGTAAAAAAGTGGTACTAATTATAAATTATTGTTATTCTTATGTTGTGATTAAAAGATTTGTAACTAAAAGTATTAGTCACAAAAATTACAATTTGTTGTGACTAAAATTAAATTAGTGACAACTTGTTTCTAAATACTATGTTATAATCACAAATACTAATATTTTGTTGCAACTAAAAGTTACATTTAATCACAAAAAACTTATATTGTGACTAAAATGTTGTCACTAAAAGTAATATTTTTTTTGTAGTGAAATGAACCTTAAGCATCAAATTGACAGTTGTGTGAGAGTCAAGTTATGTAAGATTGATCGAGAAATAATGTTTTTTTCTTTTTTCTTGCTGAAATGATAGTTGGTAGGAAAAAGGTCTAAAAAAAGAATAGATCACAAAGAAGATATTATTAATCTATATATATATATATAGTACTACTGGTCAAATAATAAATTTAACTCATTATGTACTGAATGGTAGTTGAAATATATGGACCTAGCAAAAGTAGGGACCAAATATTGAAAACGTTTTATTACATGATCATATGATGACTTGAGGTTTCGGTTTCGAAAATGGTGTTGATCTCCAGAGTAATAAGCATATATCTATGGTTGAATGTCCCCTCTATAATTTGTTAAAAACTCCTTGTTTTGATATATGTTTGCTATGATTGGTATTGGATGTGTGAGCTAGAAGACATTATATGATATTCATCTAGTTTAATTACTAAATAGGTAACTTTGACTAATGATCAGTTGTGAGAGTTTGATGTTTCAGGTTGAGATTGTATTTCTTGGAGTTTGGAGAATTGTATTCACATATGAGATTAGTTGAAACAATTTCATTTTGAGTTACAAATTAAGCGACAATTAATTAGTTGGTTAGGCTTAGTTTTAGTTCTTAACTTCTTGCTTTTGCAACTAATTCTTTTGTAAATGTTAACTTAGAAATTTTTTCTAGTAATGTGGACATCAATATTTGACACGTGGCAAGAAGGATAATGTCATAGAGCTGTGAGTAGACCCGAGCCATTGTAGGAGACTCTAGTCCTGCGTCCAGGTTGACTTCGTGAGTTCCAAAATAAAAGTTTGGACTTCAATAACTTGAATGCAACTTACTATCTTTCAGTATTCTGTACCATGAAGGCATGAAACAACTTAATCCAAGTTCTGAAAGCTGACACTACAAAAAACTATTACTTTTAGTGACAATTTTTTAGTCACAACGTAATTTTTTTGTGACTTAATGTGATTTTTAGTTACAACAAAATATTACTTATGACTAAAACATAGTATTTAGTTACAAGTTGTCACTAATTTAGTTTTAGTCACAGCAAGTATTATGACTAAAAACACATTTAGTCACAACAAATTATAATTTTTTTGACTAATACTTTTAGCCACGGGCCTTTTATTCACAACATAGGAATCATGATGTATAATTAGTCATAATTTTTTCACTTTTAATCACAAATTTTGTTGTGACTAAAAATAAGATCTTTTGTAGTGTGAAATTACACGAACTTGCAATCCGAAAGTTAATCTAAACACCTAGAATTTCAGCCAGTGCCCAAGTTGATATTTCCAACTAGAGTTTTAGTTTCTGTAATAGTCTTAGTGACAATATGTCAAAATTTGTATTGAGACATCAACTAGATATACAATAAATATATTTGAGGAAGACTGAGGACCCCAAAATAATTAGGTACCTCTCGAATTAAATTTCTTGTATGTAACTCCTTTTTTATGATTAAATGGCTAATGATCATCATATCATTGGGAATGTGTTTTCGAATTAATCTAATCATCTCTCTAGGGCTTTAATTATTACTCTTATCATTATTATTATAGTTATTGTACCTACGTACTACGTTGTTGCTAAACTATGGTTTAAAGTAAAGGATGTAATAATAATTAATGTACTTGTTTCATTTATATATTTGGATCGATCAAGAGAGTCTTAGAATAATTAATCAAAAATGTATTTGTTGAGTACAATACTATATGGTCGCTTTCTAAAATTTCCTGATCACTTTCATTTCTTATCCTACCTATATATATATAGTTCTCTTCAAATATATAGTTAGGTATTCCATCAATTAAATAATCTTATAACGATAGTTTCCTCAAATGTGTCACCTCAAATGAGTACACATTAATTGGTACATATTATATTACTATATTATCATTTTTTTCAATATATATATATATATATAAATAACACACTTAGGATCTCAAAATTATGAAAAAAAATATATTAATATGTAAATAAAATATAATAAAGATTATTTAGTGTAATTGTAAAGAGTCTTACTTTAGATCAATTAATTCTTACCTTTTATTTTTGTATTTTTTTTAAAGAAAATATTTAAAGTGTAGTTACAAATGGATTTGACTTTTAAGAGTTTTAAAAACCTTTACCAATTAAATTTAAATAGGGACCCCAAAATTTAATTTTGGTTAAGGTCCCATATACTTTGGTTTGCTTTGTGTATATGCATGTGTGGAGAGAATGGCTTAGTTGATCATCGATCTTCTTCTAACAAATATAGTGCAAATATATATACTTATCTATATATATATATATATATGTCCCCAAAAATGCAAATTGATGTGTTAATTCAAGGGGAAAAAACAAAAGAAAAAGATGTTAGCTATAGTTACATTTGGTAGAAGATTAGATGAATTTTAGAACCCCTTTTATGGGAGAGCGTCTAGCTATGACTCGCCAAAAAAGAAAAGGAATTAGCCCCATTAATCTAGTTGAGTAAAAGGGGGACTAGCTAGCTATATTTATATATATTTGAAAAGAGACCTTTCTAGCTAGTTTCTGTATTGATGATAAAAGTTGGAACAAATTTTGTCTCGTACACAAGTCCCCTTCTGGCCTTGACTGTCCTTTTCCTGAGCAAGTTGAATAATTAGAAGGAAAACCCAATAAAAATCCAACCATATACCTAAAAGCCCCATCTCTAATAACCCAACTAAACCATTCTTCTTCTACTCTTCTATTACTACTAATATTAACTAGTGGAACAAAATTACCAACTAATATATTTATATATATAGTAATAATTATAACACGTACTGTTGGGTTTCTAATTATATATATAGCCGCCGGATGCTATGGTTAAAACCTATGTAGATCGTTTGTTGACAACTAATAGTAAGATCAATAGATCATAGCTAGGTGGAGTTGTTCTTAGGGCCCAACTAGTCAAGAGATTCCAAAGTTATTTGTTTTCTTTTGAAAAATACAAATAATTTTTAGTTTTATTAAAATTTAATAGCCCACAAATTTTTCAGGATAATTAAGTTGTGGGTTTCATATAATTTAATTTAATAATTATTTATAAGGGGTCACTATTAAGTGATGTTAAACACCATTAATGAGTAATAATAATGGTATAATATATATTTAGTTTTATATATACAAGTGTAGTAGTAGTACTATAGCACCCTATACATAAAAAAAAAAGGAAAAAGAAAAAAGAAGAAGAAGAAGAAGAAGAGATTTTTAATTAAAAGAGAAAGTTTTGTGGTTGAAGAATCTCTATCAGAGAGAGAGAGAAGAATTTGTAGAAGCAGGGCACATGGGAGCAGGAGGCCATGTGGGAGAAGATTCAGACCCACTTTTTTTGTTTTAATTTAATTTAATTTAATTTTTATATATTTGAGCAACAAGGAATATAACATGGATCCACCCCCTATTTTGTAGGGGTACCCTCTTTTATGAGCTCTAATCTTGTAATAAAGCATGTGAAGGAGCTTTGTTGTAGGGCAGCCTAAAAGAGTCAGAACCAAATTTAGTAGGACCCTCCAATCCTCATCATCTATTTCCACCCACACACACATATAAATTGTTATGAGAATTGGGTCTCTCAGTTCCCTTGGATACACTTGCTCTACAAAAGTGAAAGCAACTAATGATTTCTCCATCAATACATAAATGACAACACATATACCATCCTTCCAAATACTTTCCTTTTCAATAACCCTCTCTCTCTCTCTCCTCATAGTATAAGAGAAAGAGAGAGAAAGCTCACTTTAGGGTAAGGAGAGGGATCAGAGGAAGGATGATGCCCTAGTTGGGAGAAAAAAATTGTTCTTTTTTAGACTGTTTGTCAGTACATGATCCTTCCCAACCATAATGTTTTTTACCCACCAACTAGTTAAAATTCGTACGTTAAAAGTTATCTTAATTTTTCTCAAGTAATAATCTTATATATACTACGTAGTACATGTACACACAACACATAATAATTTTAGTTCTTTTTCGATTTCTAATAATGACCAATAATTAGATTCCTTTATTTTCAATTTCTACTATATGTAATATATATCCCCGCGGTGTTGAAAAACATTTTGAAGGAATTTGACTTTAATTAACAATTTTTTTTTATGTTCATAAAGTAATGATGATTAGTGTGACTTAGTTATAATAAAAAGAAATGTCAAGTAATTAAAATAAGAAGTTATTAGTAATTAAAAGCAATTAATTAAATATTGTATAATTATATTATGCTATATTAAAGATTCGATTTCGTTTGCATGTAATAATATTGTTATGATCATTTATAAGATTCAAATATGTAATATGATTATTATTTAAGTTTCATTTTGGGAAACATATAAACTATCTGTCAAGTTAGAGAGATGGAGATTTGATCCAAACAATAATTTGAATAATATTAATTGTTATGATTAATTAGTTATTAATTAAGCTATATAGTGGCACAATCACATTATTTATAGATATATAAATCTGATCAATTCATTAAATATAAGAAGAATATTCATTAGCTAGCCTAGCCTAGCTAGCTAGCTAATATATATATAGTCTTATAATTATGAAAAGGTTATTAGATTAGATACAATATTTTTCTTGGATAGATGCTCAATATTTACTCCTAATGGTTAAATTTGATATTATAACTAATCTAAGGTCCAACAAGGAGACACACATCCATACATCTATGTTATATAAATTAACTTTTTTTTTTTTTATATATACAAAAATAACCAAAATTCTCCAGCAAATGCCAGACACACACACATTAATAAATTAATAGAATATAATGGAAGGTCCACCCAATGAATATATAATTTAAATAAAATAAATAAATAAGAGTGATGAGAGGGGAAGGAGGGAGACATGTTGATGAGCTAATTGTGTATTGTATTTTATCTCCTTGGATTCTGGATTTTCCATGTTGCCAAGTTTCCTCGTCACACATGGATATGTAAATTATGCATTGGAATTTGGAAAAATGACACTTTGATTGCAAATTGAGAGCTGTTTCGAAATCAATATATATATGTTTTAATTAATTGGGTCGACTACTCCATCCATTGATGGATCCAAACATCCTCTCAATTTGGGTGATACAATAAATTAAATTCATTTACTTGTGCACAAAAAACAATATATACATGATCAGTACTGAACCTCTCATTTCAGTACCATTAATATACCTTATTACATGTATATATACGTACGTTCTTGAAAAATGTAATATACTTATATGCATAATAATTAAATTAATTATAACATGTCCAAGGTATCACACTCGATCGCTACTTAATTAACATTCTTTAAATTATTAATTTGTTTTAAATTAATAAAAGAGACCAATATATATAAGTAAGAAATAACTTATATATATAATTAATAAATTGAACATGGTTTTCAGTGCTGGAAAAATTTGGGTTATATTATTTAAAACCAAATATAACCTGAGCTCAGCTGATTCGCAAATCCCATATTAGTTATAGTTTATTTCATATATACATGTTATTAATAAATAGAGTTAGAAAGAGATAGTCATGTGTATTTAATTAATTTCTATTAATATAATTATATCATATTGTTATTTCACTTCTCAAGATATTTAATTTAATATTACATCATACAGTTGATTAGTAATTTTTCATATTATTTATTAAAAGTAAGTGTTAAATATTACAACTTTTTACTCAATCTCCGCACCAGAAAATACATACACAAATTTTTCCTATAAATTTTAAAAAAATTATGAATAGTACAATTTTTTTTTAAGGTAAATAGTTTACCGTGTCAAAAACAAGTTTAAAGTATTTTGAACACGTATGCTATATTAAAATATGAAAAATTCTGTTATTGATACTATAAATTATTTAAAAATCTTAAAAAAAAATTATAGGAATAATAATATTATAACTATAACAAACGTAAAGAAATTTTTTTTAAAAAAAATTCCGACATAATAGTTTGAATGCAGAGGTTGAGAAAAGAAAGTATAATTAACACTCATCTTTATTAAATTAAAATGTCACTACAAAAAACTGCTACTTTTAGTGACAACTTTTAGTCACAACAAAATGTTACTTGTGACTAAAACATAGTATTTAGTTACAAGTTGTCACTAATTTAAAAATACATTAAGTCACAACAAATTGTAATTTTTGTGATTAGTACTTTTAGCCACGGATCTTTTAGTCACAACATAAGAATAATATTTTATAATTAGTTATAATTTTTTTTCACTTTTAGTCACAAGTTTTGTTATAACTAAAAGTAAGATTTATTGTAATGTATATAAAACTTAATATTAAAACACACCCACAATTTGCTATGTTGTTATCTTTTATATAGTACTTGACACCTTCGCATAACATTTCTCTTAATAAATAGAGTGAGAATAGAAAGAGATAGTGTGAATATAATTTGTATTATTTAAAAGAGAGAGAGAGAGGGTTTAGTGGAGCCATGGTATGTATGTATGTGTAGTGTTATGATATGGATCTTTAATTTTCTTTCTCTCACCTAAAGTTGGCTGTCTTTCAGTAGACGTCTCTGCACCCATATTAACCCATCCTCATCTTTCTCTCCTTTCTGAAAATCCTGTCACAAACACCATCAAAGTGAGAGCCAGGCCATCATCCCACACCCCAATTCTTAAATTCCTATAAACAAAACCCCTCTACTTATAACATCTCATATATATCAAATCTCTCTCTTCCTCATCTTTCTCTCCCCATATCTATAGTACTACTACTACTACTACTGTTGTAGTATATATGTGCCATTGACATATGGCTTACCCACCTCACAGTTTCATCTTCCAATCTCACCAAGAAGTAGATCATCATCACCCCCACTTCCATGGTAATTAACTATATATATTCCTTGTCTTCATCTATTGATTATTATATTTGTTAATAATCATAATTATGTGATTTGATTACAGGTGGTATTAATACTAATAATAATAATAATCAGCAACAGCAGCAGCAGCAGCAGCAACAGGCAGCATTCATGATGAAGAGATCACTTTCTTTTTCAGGTGTTGATGATCATCATCATCATCAAAACATTAATACTAATAATAATAGTAATAAATGTAATAATAATGAAGATTTGTTAATGTTGCATGGTGGGGGTTGTGGTGGTGGTGGTGAGGATGAGTTGTCTGATGATGGATCCCAACTTGGAGAGAAGAAAAAAAGGTTGAATCTTGAACAAGTTAAGACACTTGAGAAGAGTTTTGAGATGGGGAATAAGCTTGAGCCTGAGAGAAAAATGCAACTGGCTAAGGCTTTGGGTCTTCAGCCTAGGCAAGTTGCTATTTGGTTTCAGAACAGAAGAGCCAGGTGGAAGACAAAACAACTTGAGAGAGATTATGATGTTTTGAAGAAACAGTTTGATCTTCTTAAGGCTGATAATGATTCTCTCCAAGATCAGAATAACAAACTTCACCAACAGGTAATAATAACATTAATAATTAATCATTTTATTAATTTTAATTTTAATTTAATATAATTCATCATCATCAAATCTGGTAATTAAATTGGGATTCCACCCACTTGAGTTGTTCATCATCTTTTTATTGAGTACTGATAATTTTATTGATGATAAATTCATCATCAAATTTGGTAAATACATTTTTGAGTTACACAAACAAACTGGGATTCGATCCACTCAAAGTAGTTAATCTTGGAATTTTGATGCATAGTTTAGTATATTTGATTAGGCCATTATATAAATAAACACCAACTAACTACATGGCACATGTATATGTATGATTAAATATACATACTTTTTAATTAGATGGGAAATTTAATGTAATTAAACATACCTAATTCTAGAAAATATGGCTGCACCATATGGAGTCCGTGAATCTATTGTATGTATTTTTTTTACCCTTAATTTTAATTTCTCTTATTTATATATTTAGAATTATATAGTGTCAGTAGTTTGATGTGCATCTGATCAGAGGAATACAAATATGTTATTATTTAATTAATCTAGTGGCTTTCTCAACTAGATAGTTTCTTAATAATTAATAATATTAATTGGATTGAAATATATATATCACAGTTATCATCATTGAAAGGTAGCAATGATCATCATCATCAACATCAACAACAACAACAACACCATGATCAATATGAAAACTTTAAGAAGGAAGCAGCTGATCAAGGGTCATGGAGTAATGGAAGTAGTGACCAAAACAGTTCAGATGTCAACTTAGATATTTCAAGGCCACCATTAATAAACACTACTACTAATACAGCTACTACAACTACTACTTCATCAGCTAATTCTTCTCAACTAGTACAAAACCTTTTCCCTTCAACTCTTAGACCATCTTCCATAACTCAACTTCTCCAAGGCTCATCATCAAGGTCAGATTTCCTCAATAATAAGCACCACTCTGCTGCACCTCCTCCTCCTCATCATCAACATCATCACCATCAAATGGTGCAATCCGAAGAAAGCTTTTGCAACTTGTTTGTCAATAACAACAATTCTGCTGCTGCAGCCGCGACTGCAGCAGATTCTGCCACGGCCGCAGCCGGGGTTGATGATCAACAACCTAGCTTCTGGCCGTGGCCAGAACAGCATAATTATTTTCAGTGAAGAATTGAAAATGAACAAAAAAAAATAATATTCCACAATATATATTTTGATGATGAATTATTTTTCTTTTGTAGCAAATCATGAAGACACACTACTGATCATCATCATCATATTTTCTTTCTTTCTTTCTTTCTTTTGGGTATAATGCATGATGAATTTGAATTAATTTTTCATGTTTTTTGGCTGTAGAGATATTTGATGTATAGAGCTTTCATCAAGTCATGATCATATTTTGTTATTTCCTTTTTTTTTCATTATTAATTTATGTTTAAATTTTATCATCAGTTGGGGGCTGTAAATGGGTCTTATATATTATATATATTGGTGAAAAATGGCAATTTTTAGTTAAGAAATCATGTGCTTCTGATCAGTGAATCAGTAGAATTGATCTTCTAGAGCTGGCATACATACATATACATATATATATATTCATATATAAATATCTATATAGTTAGCTAGCTAGCATGCATGGCCAAGAATATATATATATATATAAGGACTAATAATTCTCTGTTGATTTGTATTAAGTTTGAGAAATTTAAGGTGTAGAATACTGTAGCTAGATCAAGTGAGATGGTGATGATATATTATAATTGGGGTTATTGAAAGGAGTATATATATACATATTTATATATATTGAAACTATAGTATAAATGTACTGTATGAAAATGATGGGTGGTGAGAGAGAGAGAGAGATATTCTGAGCACACATTCCAAGAGGAAAGAAGCCAAAGAGATGGGAGGAGAGTACTGTGGAGAGAAAGAATACAAAACAAGTGTTAGGAAATGGTCATAGTTTTGAGTTTTGAAGGTGACGTATCCTAATTATAATATATGATATGTTCATCTGATTCATCTAATAACTATATATATATATATATAAATCTCCATCTCTTTCCATGTGATTTACTGCCAAACTTTATTCTACTATGCCATATTTTTTACAGGAGAAGAAAGTACTGACTTCATGATCAGTTAAATTTCATTTACGTATTTATATATAGAATATTATTATATAGATGCCTTTTTCTGATCTTTCATATCACTTGGCTCAGGAAACTAATAATTAATGTCGTTTATTGTATATATACAAAACAAAACTACCAATAATTGTAATCAATTTTGAGGGCCTAATAGTACGAACTAAAAGTAGGGCTATTTACAAAAATATGGGAAAATAAAGATAAGTTTTGATATATATGGCATAAAAACTTAATTACACTAAATATGACATTTTTTAAAAAAACTTACAAATATGGGAAAAAGTCTTGAGTAATGCCATAAAAAACTTAAAATTTGTGTTTCTTTTTATTTATTTTTTCTTTTTTAAAAAAATAAAATACTAAAATAAATAAAAAATGATCTCAACTATAGATATTATTTTTTTTTTACAGAAATTAAACTTGTTTTTTTTTTATTATTTAAACTACTATTTTTTTTCTTTGTTTTTTTGTTAAGAACTAATTATTTCATTAAAAGCAACAGAAAAAAAAAAAAAAAACCAGTTTCATCAACATCATCCTGAAGAAAAAACAATATAAAAAATTATAATCTAAAGATAATATAAACTTTAAAAATCAATTTCATCAACATTGAAAGAAACTATTAATTTCATTAAAAGAATAAAAAAAATAATTTCATTATGTTATTAGAATTTTTTTTCAAGTTACTTTTTTATTATTTTGTTTCTAGGTTGGAAACTTACACTTATATTTTGTTATTAAATTATTGGTAGGCATTATGTGTTGTTTTGATTATATTTGTGATTAGTATTTTTTTTTTTTTTGTATATTTGTGTGTGTGTATGTTTTTATTTGATTGTCTGATGAAACTGGTTTCAATTAACTTTATTATTAACATTTGTATTTTGTTATGATTTTTAATAACGTCAAAACTGGTTTCACATGTCGAAACTGGTTTCACATGTTTTAACTATTCTGTAATGGGGTTGCTCAATTTTTATGATATTATTATATATTTTTTCGTTTGTATAAAACCAGTTTTATTATTTGTATGATATTTGAACAACAATTTTTATTTTATTTTAATTAATCAGTTTCTGACATACATATTATTTTATTATTTTCATAACTGGTTTTTTTAAGTAATTAATTTTTTTTATTGTTGTTCATAATTGAGTTTTATTCAATTTTTTATTAATTTATCTCAAGAAACTGGTTTTTATTTGTTTGTTTTTATTTTGGTTGTTTTACTAACTGGTTTCTCACATTCCACTGTTTTTTTTTTTTGTTATTCTTTTATGGTTTTTATTGCACTTTTGTCTCTTTAATTTTCTTTGTTTCTTTTTTTTTCTCTTTTGATTTTAATTTGTGATTCTCTTTGTTATATTTGCTGCATATTGTATGTTTAAATTAACTCTAATTTTTGAGCAAGCAAATAAAAAATTAAATGCCAAAATAAAGAATGAAGTTAGAAGTTTGATTATTAGGTATTGATATAAATTTTATATGTTCGAAATTGGTTTTTAAATTTAGTATCGTTAATTTGTAAAAGTTTAGTTATTAGGCATTGTGTATTTTTTATTATGTTATTGTTGAAACTATTTTTTTTTTTTTTTTGCATCTTTTAATGAAATAATTCGTTTATTTTAATATTGATGAAACTGGTTTTTAAAGTTAGTATCGTCTTTAGATTGTAATTTTTTTCATTATCTTGTTGATGAAACTATTTTTTGTATTCTTTAAATGAAATTATTAGTTTCTTTCAGTGTTGATGAAACTAGTTTTTAAAGTTTGGATTCTTTTTAGATTATGATTTTTTATATTTTTTTTTTCAGGATGATACTGATGAAACTGATTTTTTTTTTTTCTGCTGTTTTTAATGGAATAATTAGTTTTTAACAAAAAAAAAACGAATAGTAGATTAAATAAAAAAACAAGTTTAATTTTTGTAAAAAAAAAATGAAATATAAAAATGTACACTTATTATATATATTAAGAGAAAAAAATTAGGTTGAGAAAAAAATTGAAAAAAAAAAGAGAGACACAAAGAGAAATTAGAAAAAAAAATAGAGAGAGATAAGCGAAAGAAAGAAAAAAAAAAGTAGCAACTTACTTAAAAGTTGAAAAGAAAAAAGAGAGCCAAAATTGACTAAAAAATATATAAAAAAGACAAAAAAAAAACTTTTTGAAGTTTCAATAAGTAAAAAAGAAAAAAAAAATTAATAAAAGTATAAAAGTAAAATGTTCTTGTCAAATTAAAAATGTAATGTTTGAAAAAAAATGTAGTATTTGGTGTAAATTTTTCAAATAAAAAGAAACCCTAAAATGTAAGTGTAAAATAAATTAAAAAAATAAATAAAACTAATTAAGCTAAAAACAAAAACATAAAATATGGGATTGGATAATAAGTTTATAAAAATATGGCATATCAAATACCATAAAAAACTTAAATGTGAAAAAATGCCATAGAAAAGTGGCAAACCTAAAAATGCCATATTTTTCTAACTTTGTTATGAAATCCCATATTTCATGTAATTTTCACCTAAAAGTATATGTATGTAGAATTAATGTAAAGAAATTGTTTGGGCTTAATTATTTTTAATGTTTTATTAAAATATGGAGTGATGGGTAGTTTTTTTTTTTTTTTGGTAGGTTTTGGCCTATGTAGTGTAACTTAATTAGCAATTAGCATATATGTGAACTATAGTTGAAGTGGTGTGTTTTTTTTTTCTTTTTCAATGGCTAATTATGATTTTTGTCTTCTGAATTTTAACATTATTAAATCATGCCCTTTTAACTTTTAAGGTCGTTAAAAATGTTTCTTGAACTATTGAGATTGTTGGATTTAAGGACTTTTGTCTAATTTCATTCAATTTTACTATTTCAGTGATTGTTTATATACTAAACCATGCTCCCCAGATTTTAATATCTACTAAATTATGCCCCTCAAACTTTGATATATACTAAATTATATGGCCCTTAGACTTTCATCCATGTTAGACTTTTTTTTTTAAAATTAGAAAACAAAATCCTTAAATCCAACTATCTCAATAGTTCATGGGGTATTTTTAACGACTTTAAAAGTTCAGGGGGCATGATTTGGTATATGTCAAAGTTCAGGAGGCAAAAATCCTAATTAGTCTTTTTCTAATTAACTAATATTGATGGGTAAATTCAGTCTAATTTGAGTTTCGTTGCTAGGTCCCTTTATCTAACCCTATAAATAGGGCTGAACATTTATACTTGGAAAATTTGGCCGACTCGAACCTAGAAAAACTTGAAAAAATAGGTTTAGAAAATTATAGGCAAGTTCAGATAAAACTTGGTTAAACACGATCGGCCACAATCTATTTTTTTTATGACCTAACACGATAAGACTTGTATTTTTACAAGCTTTTTAAATATAAATACCCCAATTTGACACAAATGTATCTACACTTGTGGGCATATTGTTAATTTTTAGGATCTGACTTAAAAAAATAATTATAATTATAATAATTGCCATTTAATTAATTAATTACTTATATGGTTATAATAATAATAATAATAATAATAATAATAATAATAATGGTTGTTTTAACTGTGTAGTTTTATCTGTCAGGACGGATGTACACATTGGGTTATAGTGGCTCTGGCCTTCTTTATTTTTAACAAAATCATACATACTAATATTGATATATAATGAAAAGTTACAATATAATATTATGTACTCTACACAGTTAAAAATAATAAAAAATTCAGTTGTAAAATCAAAGCAAAATTTATAGGTAAAAATATAATTGATCATTTGATTGTGCATTTCAAAAGGGTAAAAAAAAAAATATATTAATATAAATAATAAATAATAAAACATAAATTTTATTTTTTAACAAATAAAATATATTAATATATTAGTTAAAATCATTGTGTATATAAATATTTTTTTAAAAGTCAATACTATGTAATTTTTAAAATAAAAAAAGTAAATTCCATATACATATAAGTGTGGTCCTTTATTAATATAATTAATCAATAAATATTTATAAAACTTTTGAATTAAAATTTAGAGAATAACACTAAGACTACTAATGAATATAGTCACTATTATCTTGTGTTGACCGAGATTTTCGGCAACTAATAAAATACGAATATAATAGTGAGCTATAAGAAAGCGAGATGAAGACTTTTTATGTGGTTGGGGCGTTAATGAGCCTTAGTCCACGAGCCACTGATATTTATGGATGTCTTTAATACAGATCTTACACTTGGGAGAATATTTCTCTCTTTACTACAAAGAATGTTCTTGGTGAGTTTTTTCTCTGTTTGCTCTTAAGCAGCCAAGATTCTCCGACCCCCTTAAATGAGCTTTGAGGGGGTATTTATAGTGTTTTAGAGGGGCAATCCCTAGAATTGTACTTACACATGTGTCTGTAAGTATCCATAAAATTGGGCATTTCCGATGAATATACCATGGGTGATGCATGGTCAAATCCCTAGGTGCTGTAGGGTTTTTATGGAGAATGTCCTTTTTGTCTTATGATTGACGTGACTCTTCGCAGAGTAGCCGTCGCTAGACTTAAATGATCATTACTGTAGCGCTGCTGTTTGGGGGATGTGCCGTCAGACTTTATTGCGTGTACAGTCCCAACACGCTTCCTCCCATGCAGCATTAAATGCGACTTGATGTCTCGGGAGAGACCTGACACATCCCGGAGTACCTTTGAGCTATGTTCGCTTCCGGGAGTACCTTGTACTCCGGGTGCATCCTCCGGGACCCTTTTTGACTAACGCTTCCTGGTGTCATACAAGGACTTAGCAGTTCTCTCTTGAGTAATTTGATCCACGTGTCCCTTCCTGACTGGTCCACGTATATTGGGCGATTTTAGGAGCAACATTTACCCCCCAAGCCTTGTTTACTTAGTAAAAATAAACCAAGGCTTGTCCAAGTACCTCCAGTTGACTCCTCGTTTCCCCAGCTCGAGTCTCGAGCGCGTGGGGGACACATTAAATGAGGTTATTTAATGCGATACTACGTTGTTCGTAGGAATGTTTCCAGCCGCCTCCTCGGTCTTACGATACGACGTGGGGCGCGTGAAGGTGTGCCTAATAATGGCATTAAATGCAGTGATTCACTTTTGCAGAGGTCGGTTCGTTTTACGCCCCCTGATGGATGCGGCGCATTGATGGTGTCAGACGGATACTCAAACGTTTGCACCGCCTTAATGGCGAATTGATCTGGCCCGTTGATCTGTTGGGAATTCGAATCGCGTGCTTCCCTAACCGTACGATTGGTAGGTGAAGGCGCCTGTTCCTCATGCATTTTTGCCTATAAAAGCCACCACCTTTCCTTCATTTTGGTTACTTTCCATTCCTTACCATTTTTGCTTGAATTTCTCAGAGAGAAAATTTCCTCAAAGTAGCACAAACCGCCTTAACACTTGAACATTTTCTGTAATCTTCCAGTGTTTGATTTCACTAGTGCTTCTCAACTCTTGCTCGATCATACCCAGTACCCCCATTTCAACAATCAACTGTAAGTTCTTCGAATCTTTAGACTCTAGCATGCTTACATTTATCTTGTTTGTTTTCTGGGTTCGTACTTAGAGATTTCTGGAGTGTGAGTGTTTGAGCTCTTTGAGTTCTGCTCTTACGTTTCACTGTATTAGTTGTAGTCGTACAGTTTTGTTTGAAGAAGGCCGTGTATCCTTCGTTTAGCATTTGCTTTAGGGCATAGGAAGACCTTTTTCTTTTCCTTTTTGCAAAACCGCTTTTTACTGTGATTTTACTGCACCCGATACTTGTTCAAGGATTCTCTTTCGAGTTTCCCAGGTGACACGTGTCCGGAGGGGGCCTCTTTCCAGCGGTTAGGGGACCCCCACTCCCTTTTTTCTGGTTTAGGGTTTGATATGGGGCCTAACTGCTGGGTTTTTTCTTTTCGTTTTTCTCAGAGCATATCATGTCCGCTTCTGGCTCAAAGTCCTCGAAGAAGAAGGGGAAGAGTATTGCCACCCTGGAGGAGGTTTCTCTGGGACCTGTTGCCCAGGAAGGGTACAAGTCCCGCGCCACCGGCTGGGAGGCGGCCGAGCTTCGATCGACCCTGACCTGCCCTCACCAGCTGGAGAACATCATTAACGTGGCTGGAATCAAACCCTCTACCTCAGGGACCTTCCACCGGCCTCCTCGAGACTCGGAGACACCCAACCTCAACTATGATGGCTTCGGGGCTTGGAGTCAGACCCATCTGATGGCCGGCGCAATGCTCCCGCTCCAGGACTATTTTGTTGATTTTCTTGTTTTTGTCGGCCTTGCGCCATACCAACTTATTCCTCAAGCATACCGCCTGCTCTCAGGCTTATTTATTTTTTATGCCGCACGCGGCTGGGGGTCTCCCGGCCGGCGGAGATTTTATATTTTTACGAACTTGTATCCGTCCCCAAGAAAGGGGACAAACTTAAGGACGGTTTTTATGGGTTCCGGATCCACCACCGCTAACGAAGGGGTGGTTCCGTATAATAGGCGTACTCATGTTAAGGAGTATCGCCACCGATTTTTCTTCTCCTCCGGCTTGTGGCCGTGGACCACCCGGAGCTGCTCACGGAGTGGGTGCGGATCCCACCTTACCAGCGGACGCTCACCACTCAGGCGTTCCTTCGAAGGGCCCAAGCCTTCGCCTCTTACGATCATGCCAATCTTGACGTCGGGGGCTTGGTCACCACGGAGAATTGCAGAAAGGCCAAACTTATCCTTTCTCACCAATCCGTGGATGACTCCAACCTTTCCAAGGTTATCTGCCCTAACGTGAGGGCGCCAGTCGCGGAGAAGGCCTTCCGGATGAGCTTATTGCTACGGCGAGAAGAAGTATCAAGATTATCTCTACCGAAGGCCCAGAGAAGGCGTATTCCAAAGTGCCTGTGCCGCTCGGGAGAGGGCTCCGTGTGGGGAGCCCGGTGGTGCGAAGGAGCCAAGCTATCGGCGGGAAGTCCGAAGCTAAATTTTTTGATAAGATACTTCAAGAAGAGATTGGAGGTCCTTCCGCCGGGGGACCCCTTCGTCTTGAAGGTTCTTCCGAGAACCGACTTCCCGCCCCGGCCTTCAATCCCCGAACCAAACTCGGGCGCTCCCGTGCTAGCACTTCGGTGCCGGTGGTAAGTCTCCTTTGACAATTCAATATGTCCCTTCGTTGATGAATATACCGGTCGTAGGCCCATAGGGTTCGACGAGCGTCTCCGTAGGTTTAAGATGCCGTCGACCCGTGGGGGGATCATTTGAAGGAGTTTTATTTTACAAACTTAGGAGATTACCTAGGTCGGTCCCGGATGGGCCCCGCCCTCCGAACCTATTCCCTTAGGTCCGTCGGCTTACATAGCATCCACCGGTTTCGGCCCTCGGACGGTTATCTTGGAGATGATGCCGCGCGCATTACGGTTTAGGACTTTGCTAGGGCCGAACTAGGGAGTCCGGTAGGAGTAGTTTATTTACCGCGCCTTTTGTAAGTAGTTTCTCACGGACTTCTAACACTTGCTTGCTTTATTGGAACAGTACCTCCATGGATGCCATCCCGGAACTACTGGCCGGGGTCCATACTCCGTGGCTCCTCCGGCTTTCACCCCTCTCCCCCGCCCCTTCCTTGAAGGTTTCTTCCGCGCTCCTCCCGAAACCATCGACTTGGTGGATGACGAGGAGGTGCTTCCGGAGAAGGCCGGGGAAAGGATGGGACTTCTCGGAGGAAGCCGCCGAGGGTGCCGAGACCCTCAAGCTCTCCCAGTGGTAGCAGAGGAGGACGAGGAGTCAGAAGTGGCTCTGATCCGCAAGCGCAAGGGCAAGATGATTGCCCAAGACGAGCCGAAGAGGCCTCGGAGGGCCGACACTCCCGCTCATGGCCTAGACGGCGGGGTGTCTCCAATGGAGGAAAATCCCGCTCCTCCTCGCATTGAGCTTACCCCGATTCCGGGATGAGGCGAGGCAGAGCTTCGCATAGCCAAGCACAACTACGCTATGGACGAGTACTCCCGGGGATATGCCGATGCGGAGGCCCTTAGGAGGATCTGCGGGGCGGAGGTTGAGGCGAGCATTAACCATCCGAATATCATGATCCGTGGAACCTCAACCCGGATCCTTTGGCGTACCGGTTCCGTCCCCTCCTTGGGCCCACTCGGCTCCTTTTGCCGCGGAAATGACCGTGAGTTCGCCTCTCGGCTTACACGCCGTGCGCCCAAGCGGTTTGCCACTTGTGCCTCTCTCGAACTCTATCTTCCAAGTCCAGACCTCGGCCCATTCCCTCACAAAGTGGTAAGTACTTTGCAATTTCTTACGTTTCCTTTTTGGTGTTTGTATTTTGTTTTCTTCCTTTGAGGAATTTTCCCTTACATCCCATTATGGCTCAGCTTGCAGCTGAGGCCGGTCGCCTCTCCAAGAACATCATAAGCCATGGCTTCGCTCTGTCCGACTTTGGGGACATGAACGACGTCAAGAAGGTCCTTCAAGACCTTACTGCGGAGAGGCTGATCTACCAGGAGGCCGCCGAGCGCCAGGAGGCTGCGGCCAAGGCTAAGGAAGAGAGGGCCAAGGCCAGGGAGGAGGAGGCTATCCGGAGGGAGGCTCAGGCGGAGGACATGATCCAGGCCGAGGCCCAGCGGAGAGGCAGGATGGAGGCCCATCATCAGGAGGAGCTGAGGGCTCAAACTGAGGCTGCCGAGAAGGCCAGGCGGGACCTTCGGGAGGCCAGGGAGGCTTTGGACGAAATGGCCGCCAAGGTGAAGTCTCTAGAGGAGACTCACCGGTCGGATATTGAATCCAAGGCCGCTGCGGCTGCGGAGTTGAAGGAGCTTCGGGACTACAAAGATCAGTCTATTAGGAAGGCCAAGAGGGCCGAGCTCCTTTCTCCCGTCTCCTGCGCCCGTTGCCCGAAGCGCTTTGATGATGGTGTCTACATGGCTTGGGCCACCAACGATCAGAGCATCAAGCTTTCTTTCTATCCCAAACCCGAGGACATGATTGCCAAATTTCGGGAGAAGAAGAAGAGACTTGATGCTGAGCTTCGAGGCACGGATCGGACCTCGTCTTCGCCACGGCCGACCGAGCCGCCCTATTATTGACCCGCATTATACCCGTTCTTTTCATAACTCTTTTTTTCTTTGTACATATTTCTTTTGCCTTAGAACAGTTTACTTACGGGCGGCGGCCTTTATTTAAAGGGGAGACTATTTAAGGCTCGTCCCCGGCCATTTATATGTGTATGACCTAACCTTCGGGTTAGGATATTTTATTATATATATATTTTTTTTTATATATATATGTGCGATCTTTTTTCCACACTTCATATATTTCAACCTGTCCTTTGGCTCAGGATTTCATACTTACGCCTTTTATTCTTTGCGCATGTTTATGACCTGCCCTTTGGGTCAGGATATTTTACTTAGCTTGACCTCGCCCTTCGGGTCGGGATGTTTTACTTAGCTTGACCTCGCCCTTTGGGTCGGGATATTTTACTTAGCTTAACCTCGCCCTTTGGGTCAGGATGTTTTACTTAGCTTGACCTGCCCTTTGGGTCAGGATATTTTACTTAGCTTGTTTTTGTTTGTCCGTGCGGTATACCCTAGTACCCCCCTGAGTGGCATAGAAACTTTGTTTTTAAGGCACTCAGTTTTATTTAATATAGAGGAGGCATACATTTGGACGGTACAAACCCTTTAAACAAAAGCTAAGTTTAATTCGCTACTGGTAGTATTTTCTGAGGTGATCGGTATTCCAGGCTCTTGGGACAGTAGTTCGAGTCCATTCTTTTCGCCTTGTAAGTGCCGCAGCCGATTTCGTCCTCGATTTCATATGGTCCTTCCCAATTTGGTCCAAGTACCCCCACTCCGGTTCTTGGGTGGTGCCGGGAAGACCCTTCTTAGGACCATGTCACCGATAGCGAATTTTCTCGTTTTTAACCTTGGAGTTAAAATATTTGGTCACCTTCTTTTGATAAGCAGCCATCCGTATTTGGGACTCATCCCGAGTTCTTCGACTTGATCCGCAGCTTCTTGGAGCAGGGGCTCGATTGGTGGCCGGATCATAAGTCGTTCTCCCGTGGGATGGGAATAATGTTTCCACCGGACCATTGCTTCACAACCGTATGCCATTGAGAACGGCGAGTGACCGGTTGTGGTTACGGGGGTCGTCCGTAGGCCCACAATACCCTTGGCAATTCTTCGGGCCGATTATTTTTACAAGCCGGCAGGCTTCTTTTTCAAGGTGACCTTTAGGATTTTATTGACCGCCTCCGCCTGGCCGTTTGTTTGAGGCCGGGCTACCGCGGAGAAGCTTTTCACTACTCCGTGTCGGTTGCAGAAGTCAGTAAATTCCTCGCAATCAAATTGCTTTCCATTGTCTGAGACTATTTTGTGAGGTAAGCCGTATCGACACACTATGTTTTTGACAACAAAGTCCAACGCCTTCTTAGCGGTTATTGTCTTCATAGGCTCGGCCTGTCCATTTGGTGAAGTAGTCTACTGCTACTATTGCATACTTTACTCCTCCTTTTCCCGTAGGTAGAGACCCGATGAGATCTATGCCCCAGACCGCGAAGGGCCAGGGGCTTGTCATCAGCGTGATCTCATTTGGAGGAGCTCTCGGTATGTTCGCGTACCTTTGGCACGAGTCACACTTTTGGACATAGTCTATACAATCTTTTTTCATTGTTGGCCAGAAGTATCCCTGCCTCAATATTTTCTTTGAGAGGCTGGGTCCTCCCGTATGATCTCCACAGAACCCTTCGTGGACCTCCAGCATGATTTGTCTAGCTTCAGGGTCCGATACACACCTTAAATAAGGCATGCTGAGTCCTCTCCGGTAGAGAATTTGGTCCATCATTACATAACGATGAGCCTGATACTGAATCTTTCGAGACAGTGCCCTCTCTTGGGGCAACTCACCTGTGGTTATGTATTTTATGATGGGGACCATCCAGCTGGGTTCTTGCCCAACCGTTTGTGTGGTCTCTTTTATTTTGATGCTTGGCTCTGCCAAGCGTTCCACGGGTACTACCCCCAGTTCTTCGATTTCACTATCCGAGGCTAACTTAGCCAGACAGTCCGCATGAGCGTTCTTTTCTCGGGGGATTCTTTCTATTTTGTAGTCCGAGAACTCGTGGAGCAGTTCCCGGACTATTGTTACGTACGCGGCCATTCTTTCGCCGCGGGTTTGGTATTCTCCGGAAACTTGGTTTACGACCAGCTGGGAATCACTGTAGATTTCCACCCTCTTGGCTCCTACAGCTTTAGCCAATCGTAGCCCTGCTATTAGAGCCTCATATTCGGCTTCATTGTTCGAAGCTGTGAAGTTGAATCGGAGTGCTGCCTGGAGCCGCAACCCGGTGGGTGATATCATAGCTACTCCGGCTCCCGAACCGTTTTCGTTTGAAGCTCCATCCACGAATACTCTCCAAGTGGGAATGGGTGGCTCCGGAGTATTGGCTGTTGCCTCGGCTTCATTGCATTCGTCTGTCCATTCGAACTTTTGGCATTTCTTCAGTATGTTGAAGAAGGGTATGCATTTGTCCGTGGATCGTGAGATAAAACGGCTCAACGCGGCTACCTTTCCGGTTAAACTTTGCACGTCCTTATGCTTCCTGGGGGATGGCATGTCCAAGAGAGCTTGAATTTTCTCCGGGTTCGCCTCAATCCCTCTCTGGCTGACTATGAAGCCCAGGAATTTTCCCGACTTGACTCCGAAGGTACACTTCTTCGGATTGAGCTTCATGCCGTATCTCCGAACGACTTCGAAACATTCTTCTAAGTCGTCTGCATGGCTATTGCATGCTTTGGATTTGACGAGCATGTCGTCTACATATACTTCCATGTTTCGTCCCAGGAGGCCTTTAAACATCCGGTTAACCATTCTTTGATAGGTCGCTCCGGCGTTTTTCAGTCCGAAAGGCATGACTAGATAACAGTATACCCCCCTATCGGTCCTGAAGCTAGTGCACTCCTGGTCTGCCGTATGCATCTTTATTTGATTGTACCCCGCATAGGCATCCATGAAAGATAACAGTTTGAATCCGGAGGTGGCGTCCACCATCTGGTCAATCCTGGGCAGCGGAAAGCAGTCCTTTGGGCAGGCTTTGTTTAGATCTGTGAAATCTATGCAAACCCGCCAAGTTCCGTTCGGCTTGGGCACCAGGACCGGATAGTATACGTCGCGGATCATGCTGTTGGACAAAAGTTTATCCACCTCTTTCTCTAAGGCCTCGGCTTTCGCCGAGTCGAGCGGGCGTCTCTTTTGTTGTATAGAGGGCATGTCCGGATTGACGTTGAGGACATGGGTGATGACATGAGGGCTGATGCCGGTCATATCCTCTTGGCGCCACGCAAAAACATCAATGGCGCCCTTCAGTGTTTTTATTATTTTATCCTTTTCCTCCGGATCTAGGCCTCTCCCTATCCGGAGTACTTTGGTGGAGTCGTCGTCGCACACTGGTATCTCTTCGACGTCCTCCATCGGTTCTACGACCCTTTCGGATCCTATACGAGGATCCAACTCGTCTTCTTCAGCCTTCTCTACTTCAGGGGGCCCCCGGACCATGAGCACTGGCAAATGGGTGGCAACGTTGTAACATTGCCTGGCCTCTCCCTGGTTTCCCCTCACCGTTCCGACTCCGGCTTCCTGGGTAGGAAATTTTAGGCATAGGTGTCGGATAGAAGTTATTGCACCGAAGTCGACGAGGGCCGGTCGGCCTAAGATTGCGTTGTAGGCTGTTGGACAGTCTACCACCACGAAGGTGCAGTACTTAAACGTGCTCTGTGGAGTGTCCGGGCACAGGGTAACTGGGAGCCTGACTTTTCCCATCGGGATTAGAGTTGTCCCGTTAAACCCTGTGAGCTGCGATCCGCTAGGAGAGAGGTCCCGGTCGGTCAACCCTATCGCAGTGAAGGCTTCCTTGAAGAGCAAGTTCACGGAGCTTCCATTATCAATCAGGACCCTGGCCACCACTTTATTTGCAATGGGGGTCTCTATGACCAGCGGGTCGTGATGAGGAAAACACACCGTCTTGGCGTCTTCTTCCGTGAACGTTATGGGTTGGTCCATTAGCCGAGGCCTTTGAGCTGGGAGTTGAGTGACCTCCCACACTTCACTGTGCCTTGCGGCCTCGGCATATCTCTTTCGCTCCTTCCGAGTGTTTCCTCCGATATGGGGACCTCCGGAGATCATGGCTACCCGTCCATTAGGCCGAGGCGGTAGTCCGGTATATGCCGGGTGTCACTGCGGAGCAGGAGGCAATACTCCCGCCGTACCCCCGGTGTCCCCGAAGGCATGCCCCCGGCCACCTGCCCCGGGTTAAGGTGGGGTAACCTATTTTTGATCCACTCATAGAGGTGGCCCAACCGGATCAGATTCTCAATTTCATCCTTGAGATTTTTACACTCGTTGGTGCTGTGACCGATGTCATTGTGATATTCGCACCTTTTGCTCGGATCTCTCCGAGAGCTATCCCTGTACAAAGGCTGGGGTCTCCGGTAATGCGTATTCTGCCTTGTGGCAAAATAGACACGTTCCTGAGAGTCCGTGAGCTCTGTGTACTGGGTGTATTGGGGTGTGTACCCCTTCTTTTGGCGCTTCTCTCCCGTTCGGTGTCGCCCTTGGAGGACCTCTTGCTTCTAGACCCTTGAGTGGGGCCTGTTAAGCTAGCGGTTGGGGCAGCCTGTGAAGGAGCCCGTCCATTCACCCCGGACGGGTTGCCGTAATGGGAAGATGCCGGGGGCGGAACTTGCCCTTGGTTGTACCCGGGAGTGGCAGAAAACTGTATGCCACTAACCGGAGGGGTTGCGGTCGGGACAGTACCCGAGGGCGATACTCCTGGCATGTATCCTGCCATCCCGGTTGGATAATAGCCTCCGTAAGCTACGATCTGGGCTTCTTCGAGGTTAATATATTTTTGGACTCGCTTCTGGAAGTCCCGAAGGCTAGCGCCGCCTTCGTCGTAATTCGTTCCGGCGGAGTCCCAAGACGGATTCCCCGCTTGGAGAAGCGCAAGCTGTTGTCCGTCGTCAACCTTCTTGGTCCTCGAGGCTTCCTCTCGGAACCTCTTGATGTAATTTTTCAAAGTCTCGGTGGGTAGTTGCTTGATGTTAGTCAAGGCGCTAACTTCCAAATTTACCTTCCTGGCGGCGACAAATTGCCTCCGGAAGTTGGTTTGGAGTTTGTTCCAACATCCCACCGATCCTGGTTCTAGTTTCTTGAACCACTCCTCCGCCGAGCCGCTCAGAGTGAGGGGGAAGCATAGGCACTTGGCGTCATTGCTGACCCGCATGACTGTCATGACTCGATTGAATCGTGACAGGTGATCGCTGGGGTCGGAGTTCCCAGTATATGCCGCCATTTCGGGCATTTTGAAGTTTTTAGGGAGCTCCGCCTCCAGGATATGCTTGGCGCATGGATCCCGGTCCTCACTGTCCGAGTCGGAGTCATCTCCCTTCTGCCTCCGGGAGACTCGGGCAATATCTTTTCGAAGGCTGGCAAGCTCTGCCATAATCCCTTCGTTTACAGTACCCGAGGAGACTTCGGGTCCGTATCTTTTGATCAAGGTGATCCCGTAGGTCACCTTGATTCCCATTGATTTGATTTCTCAAATCAACGGGTGGACATCTCTCGTCCTCCTCTTCCTCTACCCCCGGTTCTCGGTGCACGGAAACGCTCTTTCGGTCCCCTCGATCCCGAGGGCCAAGACTCCCTCTTCGGGCTTGCCCCTCTCGCGACCTTTCCCTTTAGGGAAATCTGAGCGGACCTTGCGCGGATCCTGCGCCCTTTTTCTTCCGACAGGGGCAGAAGTAGGGTTTTTTGTTTGGTTTTCCTCAGCAGGGTGCCTTATAGGGCTAGGTTCCCTAGGCCTTTGCTGCTGGGAATTGGGCGAAGACGTAGCTGGCTCCCCATCGAGTCCAGCGGCCATTGCCTTGGGATGCACGTGAATGCCAGCGGCCTCCATGGCTTTTTGCATGGCTAGCATCACCTCGTGCATTTTTTGATTTTGCACTTTCTGAGCTTCGATCTCAGCTTCGTGATCGATGGCTTTTTGCCTGAGGAGCACCAGCTCTTGGTAGCTTCCATCATCGTAAGCGTATTCGTCGAGGTGTTCCTCATGGTTCTCATCTGGAATTTCTTCCTCGGACTCCTCTGCTGCCCTTGAAGCTACATCCTCTTCGTTGGGATCTTGAGCGTCTTCTAGAGGGCGAGGGTGACGTGTAGCTCTTGTCTCCACCATTGTTGTGAAGTTAAATGCTTGTTGCGAAGCAGCTTTCCTCAGCTCTCAATGAAAGCACCAAAATGTTGACCGAGATTTTCGGCAACTAATAAAATACGAATATAATAGTGAGCTATAAGAAAGCGAGATGAAGACTTTTTACGTGGTTGGGGCGTTAATGAGCCTTAGTCCACGAGCCACTGATATTTATGGATGTCTTTAATACAGATCTTACACTTGGGAGAATATTTCTCTCTTTACTACAAAGAATGTTCTTGGTGAGTTTTTTCTCTGTTTGCTCTTAAGCAGCCAAGATTCTCCGACCCCCTTAAATGAGCTTTGAGGGGGTATTTATAGTGTTTTAGAGGGGCAATCCCTAGAATTGTACTTACACATGTGTCTGTAAGTATCCATAAAGTTGGGCATTTCCGATGAATATACCATGGGTGATGCATGGTCAAATCCCTAGGTGCTGTAGGGTTTTTATGGAGAATGTCCTTTTTGTCTTATGATTGACGTGACTCTTCGCAGAGTAGCCGTCGCTAGACTTAAATGATCATTACTGTAGCGCTGCTGTTTGGGGGATGTGCCGTCAGACTTTATTGCGTGTACAGTCCCAACACGCTTCCTCCCATGCAGCATTAAATGCGACTTGATGTCTCGGGAGAGACCTGACACATCCCGGAGTGACTTTGAGCTATGTTCGCTTCTGGGAGTACCTTGTACTCCGGGTGCATCCTCCGGGACCCTTTTTGACTAACGCTTCCTGGTGTCATACAAGGACTTAGCAGTTCTCTCTTGAGTAATTTGATCCACGTGTCCCTTCCTGACTGGTCCACGTATATTGGGCGATTTTAGGAGCAACATCTTGAAATGGAGATGTTGGTCACTAAAATTCATAAACATAAAACCTTATTTTTGCAAGCGTTGCTCATTATTGGCCCCACTTAACATATAATCCTAACTCCGCCCCTACTCTCGGCTCTAAATATTTTGTCTTGGTATCATGCGTCCAATGTTTTGGAGCATTCTATTACTATTGGGGTGACTTCGGGTATCACATAAGAATAATTGAATAGTTGTTGTAAACCGTCAGAATCCTACCAAATGTTAAACGTTGATGTGGGTGTTCAACATGCTGCGTCAAAGATAGGTGTGCGTGTTGTGGTTCACGATCATATGGGAAATGCTCTGGTGTCCACTACGATTCCTCTCATTGTTACCTTGGAGTTGGATGCAGAAGCTTATAGGGATGAATATGGGGATTGAATTTGGCCTAAAACCAGCCAAATCGCCCATTACTAACTTGAGAAACATGAAAAATTGTCAAAACCCGTTTAGAGCGGATAGGTCAGGTTGGACTTGGCATAGTGAACGTGTGGGTACGGGCGAGATTTTTATATGTGCCCAAGTTTGAGAAATGCTAAAAGGCACCACTTGTGTCTAGCACCCTCTACGGTATCATACCACTATTGGTGTAATTAATTATTAGGTCTTATATAACTTAAGAAAATAGCTTTTAGGGAATATCGCCCAATCGTAAGGTGCCACATATAGAAGCTGCTAGGCACCACTGGTGCCCAAATAGCAATGCTCGATTAAAGCTCAAATTAGACCCAGACCCGCCTGTTGACCCGTTAGTTCAGTTATTTGTTTTATTTTACTAAAAACTTAAACTAAACCTAAAGTCAAAACCTAAAAAAATCATACCCTCCCCTAAAAACCCTCGTCTGCTCTCCTCAATGAATGTGCACTAGAGACTGATTAGACGACCCCATTCGTCGGCTACCACTCCTTTCCCTTGCGATTCATCACAGAAGCACTCACTCCCCTTACCCTTATCTCTTCCCTATAATTTCAGCTCGTGACCAAGCCTAGCTAGTTACAACACAATTGCACGTTAGTTGTCACCACCACACTAGCCTCCTCCACACCTCTTCCTTCCCTCACGACTCACTCATTACAATCACAGAGCCAAAGTTTGACTAGTGTTGGGGATAAGAAGGAGTCCCAAACATCAAGTAGTGGAAGTGAGACGGAGATTTTAGAGAGCTTTGATGTGCCTCCAGTTCCTAGCTTTGAGTAAAAGTGACTTGGGGTTATCGATTAAGAAGGTATGCTCGTGAAAGAGTGGTTTTTCCAAAGTTTGCACAGACTCGTTTTATAAAATGGGCTGGGCCTGGCTTGATCCATATTTTAAAAGTAAGCCTAGTCCCGCCCATAAGCATAGATTATTCGTGTTGGGTTAGATCCGTGTCCGGCTTAATCGGGCCGGCCCATATTTATCAAATGGGCTAAAACGAACTTATGAAAAATTACCAATTTTTTGTGTACTTTTCAAATTAGCTTCTATATTTTAAAGCACAAGTAGATTGTTTCAGTTATAAAATTAGCTTCAAAATCACGAAAAAAAAAAAAAAGCTACAATTACATGTTTAATAATCAAATTAATATCACCATAATTGTGGTCCATTACTAAATTTCTATATAAAGTTGTACATAATGTTCAACATAATCTCTTTGAATAAAAAAATATTCAACATAATCTCAATAGAAAAATTATGTTTGTGTCATATTTTGAGATGAAAGAGTAGATGAATTACCAAATAAAAATACATTTAAATAAAGTATCTTTATATGAAAAAGTAGATGAATCACTAAATACAAAAATTATTATATGGATTTGAATTTGTGTTTTATATTGTGCTTATGTGTCGTGCTTTTGTGCTAAGAAATTTATATTTTTGTATCATGTACGTGTTTTTCGTATCGTGTCGTGTTTAAGCCCATATTATTCGTACTGTGTTACAGATATTATACAATGGAAGAAAATCAAGACATTACATCTCTATTGTAATATAATATAAAGATCAACAAAGAAATTAAATAAATGTTACAATACATAATATACAATATATATATACACTTGTAACGTCCCCGTTTCAAGCCTCCATTGGGTCCTTACACCCACGGAATGAATGGCTCTTATACACGAGTACGTCACTCTGGCTGCTTCATGGACTGACGACTGACCCTACAGACCAACACGAGTGTTTCCAGCATGCTTTGTCCTCACTCGCACGCTTCCTGGGAAAACTTCCCAGGAGGTCACCCATCCTTAAATTACCCCAAGCCAAGCACGCTTAACTGTGGAGTTCTTTCGAGATGGGCTACCGAAAAACAAGATGCACCTTGTTGACATAGGTAGTACCAATCAATCCATTTAAGCCCTCTTCAACTATGTAGTCTCATACCTACACAGTGTCAGAATCATCCCACTTGACCTTCCCCAGGCGGTGTGGGATTGCACAGCTTACCCGGTGTTTCCCCTTACGGATCACTGGACTACTGACTGTCACAATCACCCCCCCTTACGGGGTCCGACGTCCTCGTCGACCACACTTCCGGCTGGGTCAAGGCTCTGATACCATTTGTAACGTCCCCGTTTCAAGCCTCCATTGGGTCCTTACACCCACGGAATGAATGGCTCTTATACACGAGTACGTCACTCACGCTTCATGGACCGACGACCGACCCTACGTACCAACACGAGTGTTTCCGGATGCTTTGTCCTCACTCGCACGCTTCCTGGGAAAACTTCCCAGGAGGTCACCCATCCTTAAATTACCCCAAGCCAAGCACGCTTAACTGTGGAGTTCTTTCGAGATGGGCTACCGAAAAACAAGATGCACCTTGTTGACATAGGTAGTACCAATCAATCTATTTAAGCCCTCTTCAACTATGTAGTCTCATACCTACACAGTGTCAGAATCATCCCACTTGACCTTCCCCAGGCGGTGTGGGATTGCACAGCTTACCCGGTGTTTCCCCTTACGGATCACGGGACTACTGACTGTCACAACACTATATATATTATATATAAAGAAAGTAGAAGAAGATATATACATAAATATGAATACACTCACTTACAACCTTGAGTGTAGAATAGTGGGGATTACTATGACTTGAACAATGTATTACACCTTTGTCCAAAAGCTTATTTCCCCTATCTCTAAGCACTAAGGGAACTCTCATGGAAATAACTTTGAGAATTATCAAGGCTTAGGATTTTCTAGCAATGTGCTTTCTTGATAGAAAATTTTTCATCTCTTACTCTAAAATGAGGACCATAGACCTCCTTTATATAGTGTTTAGGATATCACTATTTGAAATTCAAATTAACCTCTATGAGTGTTATGGACTCAATAAAGAGATGTAACTCATGCACACCATAACTCCTATGGAGTTAAGAATTTCAAATTAAGATGTGTAACACCTTTTACACTCTTAATGTTGGTGATAATAGTAGATGTTACTCATAGTAACAAGTAACTCTCCTATATGTTACAAAATAATGACAAATAATATAAATTGTCATATGTTACATATTATTAGTTTATTACACATATTTAATCTACATATTATATTATTTAATAATAATATAACATACTGTACCTGAGCCCATATTTATTCGAGTCGTGCTGGGCCCAAGCCCATATTCTTTCGTGTCTTGTCGTACTCGTGTCACTCAAATTTATACTACTGGTTTCGTGCCGTGTCAAAAAGTCCAACCCAAATGTACAATTTTATCGTAGTATAGAATTTAAAAAGAAAGGAATAGAATTTTTTGAAATGTCGAAATTACACTATTAATTTAGCATATTGCTAATTGTACAAAAAAAAAAAAAAAAGGTTATAGTGAACATAATTCAAAGTTTACTACATATATAATTAGGAAAGAAAGATAGTATATGACTGACTAGAATATGCAATACATGTAATTAGTTTCACAAGATTGTAAAGTTTGAGCATGAATGAATACAAAGGGCTATTCACTAAAAAAAAAGTTAAAACTAAGTTATAATATCACAATTAGAGATGAGGAGTGTATATTAATTAGACATACGTTACTTTATGAGGAAAAGAGAAAAGAAAACTCATACACATCACTTATTTAAACGTTAACAACTCTTTCTTGAAGCATACATGCATGTTTCACATGTGTACACCCAAAGTTTGAGTGCATTTTCTAAAAATCCTAATCATATATATTCCATATATATTTATAATAAAATTGATCCCCACATATTTATAATTTTATATTAAAAAGATTTTTTTTTTGGGTATATACTCAACTTTATGATTTTACAAAATCGCCAATAGAAGAAAATAGAATAAGAAATATCCACTTTTTTGGTTATTAGTGCTTTAATTTCAAACACAATCTGAACCAATTCATTTCATTTGCTTTTAGAAAATTAATTGTACCATTAAATATATCTAAGCATTTATTATTAATTTCTTTCATATTTGAGTATGTATACGTGTTTTTTTTTTTCTTTTTCCAAATGAATTAAAGACAAAAATGGAAAAATAAAGTAGAGACTAATTTATTGAAACAGAATCTGATAAAATTTATTAGTTAATTTATATGGGAAATTAATGTATTGATAAATTTGATATTAAGATCTAAACAACCATATATAGGGTCCCCACCTTGTTCTAGGGTTATACAACATTACTTATCCAGCAGGCAAGCCAAGCTATATAATATATAATTAAATTTATTATGGATTTATTAAGTGCATTGCACATGATTTATCAGATTTAGTCAACTATTAACTTTTTTATTTTATGAAAAATAAAATTAAAAAAATTGTCACACTTATAATCAATTCATGTTAGAAGGAAATATTCCCTTACTTTTAATTTCTTATTCAAAATTTACCTTTATATATGAAATTCACGCTTTCCAATGGTATAAATGTTTTTTTTACACTATCAATGACAATTTCATTATTAAATAGCAGTTTCTAATCCTTTGTTTAGTAAAAAAATGGTTTGTTTTTATTGATATTACCAAAACAACAAAGTTTAATTAGAACTAGTGCTTGATTAAAAAACAAAACCTATATTTAATTAATTATTTAAAATAATGTAAAAAAAATAATAATCTAAAAAGAGAAGAAACGTAAAAATATATATATTTGATAAAGATTGTGTGTTTTATTTCCAAAACAATAATTAGAGGAAAATTTACTCAAAAATATTAGCAATATTATATGTGTTATGGTAATTAATTTATATGAAATTATGATTTTCATATAATAATAGCATATAATAACTTGTTATTAACATATATAATCTAATTTGTTGTGTCTAACCAAAAAGCATTCAACAGGTGAATAAATATTCAATAATGAAAGCAATGGTCATCATTTGATTCAATTAATTAATTAGATAAAATGAACTTTAATTCAATGATCATCATTTATAATATGATTGTGATATGTAAATTACTATATATATATGCTTACATTAGCATCCTTAATGAGGGAAAGGTTAGTAATGAAACAAACTATAATAATATGCATGTTTAATTATTTATTCACATATTTAACTTTAGGCCTAAAGAGGTAGCCACGTGATAGAATAATATGGCAATTAATGATTGGATTAATTAGTATATCTTTGTTAATTTGTATAGAGGACCATTACTACTACTACTACTATTATCGCTATCAATACAATAATTATGTAGTTATTTGAAGATAAAAATGTTATAATAATACCATATTGTGTGGTTTTATTTAGCAAGACTCATCATTATAAAGGGGATTAATTAAAAGCAATTATGTAGAGATGTTTTAGCAAAAGAGGGAAAAAAAGTTACTTTGGGTTATGATATAAAATAATACTTTGGGTTATCATATAAAATATGAATTATTTACTATTTAATTATATTTGAGTGTAATTCAATTTAATTACTTAATTTGATATTTTTATTTGAACATATAATTACATGATATCTATGCAATTAAAGATAACTGTATGTTTTTATTGTAATTATACTAACTATTTTGTAACAAAATAATAAAATTTTATATTAAGTACTTTTTATGTGTAAACACATTTTATATTACTAAACAATTTCAATTTTTTTTTTATAAGAATTACATGGTGATATTTAAATTTACAATTGTATAAAATTATTAATATTTGTATAATTTTTAAAATTTTATTTACAAAAAATATAGTCTTTTAATGTTTCATGTTATTTTTATATTGTACACTTATTATTTTATTATTTTTATATTATTTTTTTATTATTTTTTATGATTTTCTTATTATTTTTATAGTGTTCTATAAAAATATTAAAGAAAAAAAAGGAAAAAATTTACCCAAAAAATAGTACTCTTTCTGTGTAAATTTTCCGAAAAAAATGTATGAGTGAAGTTTGGGCCGAGTAGAAAGGCAAAAGGGCTTTTACATGTCGGCTATTGGGCCTATAAATCTGGGCTTGATTCACAAAATCCCAATCAAAAAAGTTAAAACAGCCCGACAAAAAAGCAGAAAAGTTCCTGACCGAAGACCGATAAAAAAGCAACAATTTTTATTAAAAAAAATAATTTATTATTAATTTGTTTTTGTTAATTTTTTTAAAAAAAAGAAAAAAAAATTAACTTTTTTGACGAAGTTACTGTTGAACACCGGACAAGTAGGCAATGAGATATGGAAGCCAAGCTTACTCCTTTGCCTCTCTCTCTCTCTGCCTCTTGTTATTTTTGTTCTCTCTTTCCTTTCTCCTCAAAAACCTTGGTCTCATTCGTTTTCTTGTAACGCTCAAATTAATGCCTTTTTGATTCTTCCTTCTTCTTTCTTCAGCGTTCTGTCCGAACCACATTGCCCGTTATTTTTTTTCTTTGGTTCGGTTTAACTCGTTCTGTCTTTTTCTCAAATGTGTGTTTTAGTGAGTGATGAGTGAGTGTCTTTTTTGGTACTATATAAGAGAGCTCACAATTCATTATCAATGATACATTTTCTCTCTTCAAAATGCTCAGTCTCTGGTTTTCTTAAATGGGGTCTTTTTATTTTTAGTTTAGGGATTAAAGATCAAAACTTTGAGTGTTCTTTCTGTGATAACTGCAGATTACTTTAGTGGGGTTGTTGATGGTTTTGTTCTATTTTCCTTTTTTTATGTTGCATGTTTTGTTTGTAATCTAATCCTGTCCTTTTGAACGTTTCAAACCTTTTAAAAATCTGTTCTTTCACATGGGTTTGATGAGTATTTTGGGTTATTTTATAATTTTGTTTTGAGTTGAGCTCTCTCAGTTTTTGAAAGGGTCTGGCGGGTTTGGTAGAATTTTGACTATTTGGACGATTCTTTTTGATTTTGCATTGGGTAAGTTTTTTTTTTTTAAAAAAAATTTATAATACTGTTTGATGAGCTTTGCTTTTAGTATACTTGAGAATTTCTTTGTTGTAAATGGGGATGACAGTGTTTTTGTTTTAGTAAAATAGTATATATGTATATTTATCAGTGATGGGTTGTTATGTTTGAGGATTTTAAGAAGATGGGATTAGGTCCTGATGCTATTCAAGTTGGTCCGTGGAGTGTGGGAAAATCAAATGGGAAGAAAAAGAAAGATGAGGATGATGAAGGGACAGGGTGTTGGATTAAATTTAGGTTCATGGGGGGCTGCTTGTCTTCCAAGGCCAAGGTGGATGGCTCCATAAGTGGCAGTGGTTCAAGCACACAATATGGTAAAATTTTATTCAGTGATTAAGAATTGTTATATTTTTTTTTTTTTTGAAAAGAGAATTGTTATATTTTTCAATGAACATTTATTGTTTTTTTGCCTATTTTATGAACTCATTTTTAGTGTGTTTTTGGTGCCCATGGAATGGAGGATGCATTCATGCTATATTTTGGTTTCATTTTCATGTTTTGATAGCCATTTCATTTCATGTTATGCTCATAGCTGATATTGATCTCTATGTTGTTCTTTATGTAATTCTTTGGTTTCAGATATTCTCTATGCTGTAGTTATGCTTTAACACTCTTTTTTTGTTCCCTTCATATATCTGCATAAGTTTATATTCCTTTGTCCTTGGTAGTGAATTTTTACTTAGTGTTTAGGTGGTGTCACCATTCGCATGGTTTGTTAATGGTTGCTTGTTTTATCATTTTTATCCTAACAAGTAATGCTAAGGAAGAAGGTTTATGATTCACAGATCATAACTTTTGGTCAAGTAATGGTAAGGACTCAGCAATTCTGGTCCATTACACTGGAATATGTAGTATAGATAAAGATAAAATGTATAAGTTGGATTCTAATAGTAAAGAATTAGGTTACAAGTTGAATAATTGAGAAGTATGGAAGTACTCGCCTATAATAATTGGCTTGCAGGGCTTGTCGTCGCTCTCCAGTTATAAGTACTAATGTAGGTGTGTACTTGTTTCAATTTGCTTGGAACAATAGCCATCACAAGCATTTAAAGAATAATTGTTTAGATTCGGTGTTTTAGTCAATTCCAAAAGTTTTAAACCTTTGTTGTTTTAGTAATTTGGTAAATACTTAGTTGTACACTTGCCATAGTTGCACACGTGGTGACGCTGATCTAGATAGAAACACTAAGCTTTAATTTTTTCTTCAAATGTGCAAAACAACGTGTGCGTTACACTTTTTTTTTCTCGATATTTCTAACAACTAGAAAATTTATTGTTATTGCCGAATGTTTTTATGCTTTGCTATTAAAAACCTTTGGTGTAAACAAGTATATTCTGTTTTCATGAAAACTTGGCTAATCATTGATCCATTAATATCAAAAATATGTATGCAACAGCCTGTTTTGCACATTTGCAAAGTCAATTAAAGCTTAATTTTTTATTGGACTGATGCGAGTGTATGATGAAGTTACCAAATGAGGAATGCTTTGATCACATGCATACTTAGGCTTTAGTACATTAAAGTCTTACTCTTGTGTTCATTACATGGAAATAAACCTACCAAAGGGTTGTTTTGCATGGCTTCCCATGCAGTTACCTTAAATGACAATGATGTAATGTTGTCCTTTTATATGATCCCTTGATGAATTGAATAGAACTGTTTTCAATACTAAGTAACGGATCGACAAGTACTTATAATGGACACGTGCCCTGTTGTGTTTCATAGCAGGAAATAGTTTGATTCTTTATACGTTACATGCTATGCGTTATGTGTAAATGTAGATGAGCCATAATTCATTTAGGGCTTAGGTGTTTGTTTCTGGCATTGATGATGTTAATTGTGTTCATGTCCAAATCAGCGGAAAGTAAATCTACAAATGACACCAGCAAAGACCAACCAGTTGTTCCAGTAGTTTCATCGTCAACAACTACTAGCTTTGCTGAAAGTACTCCATCAACTCCCAAGGTAGCTGAGGAACTGAAAATCTCTTCTCAGCTTCGAAAATTCAACTTTAATGAGCTGAAATCTGCAACAAGAGGTTTTAGATCCGAGAGTCTTTTGGGGGAGGGTGGATTTGGCTGCGTCTACAAAGGTTGGATAAGCGAAAGTGGAACTGCTCCAGTGAAAGCTGGCACGGGGATTCCTGTTGCAGTAAAGACTCTGAATCATGATGGACTCCAAGGTCACAGAGAATGGCTGGTCGGTTACCTTACTATGACTTAATTTCAGCTAGAACAGTTGAATTACTTTTTCTTTACTATACAATAAATTAAGCGTAGTTGTGTGTGTTTCGTTTGTTGCAGGCTGAAGTTAATTATCTTGGTGATCTTCTGCACATGAATTTAGTTAAGTTAATTGGCTGTTGCATTGAGGATGATCAAAGGCTACTTGTTTATGAATTCATGCCCCGCGGAAGCCTGGAAAATCACCTTTTTAGAAGTATGTGACAGTAAATAAACTTTATGAAAGTTGGTTTAGTTTCCATGGCATCAAGTTCATGCTTGCTTATCAGCTAATCATAATAGTTCTTCTTGCCTTTCTGTTAATACCGTGGTTTTGTTATGTCTAATTTTTTTCTCTTTCTGCTTTTATCGGTTGGAGAAGCTTGAACCATTTCTTTTTTACAATGCTTAACATAACATATGACAAGTTTTTTAGTATGATAACATAGATAGACTAAGGCAATGGTTGTGATTATATATTATTGTGGTTTTCAAGAGGTCTTGTGCTGAATGTACTTGTTTTACATTAGGAATGTTTGGTATGAAAAAGTGATAAAAGAAGATTAGGACAAGTTATATTTCTATCATTTTGAGTTTAATATGGCTCATGTAATGGTGGTATAAAAGGTAGCTGTCTTCTTTGCTTTTAAGTTTGCTTATAAGGGGAGTGAAAAATTATTAGTGACATTGATGTTTTGATTGAATGAGCATTTAAAGTAATGATATACTTGTACAATTGGCAATTCAAGGAATTTTGTATACTATAATAGTATTTTTGAAGGCCTAATCAATGATTTGGTTTTATACATGTAGGCAATTCATTTTAAAGGATTTCCTTCCCCAATTTTCCTATTTTCTTTTGTGTCAAAGAATATTGCAGAATTCTAACCATATTTATTTTGATTTGACTCATAGGGTCTCTGCCTCTTTCTTGGTCAATCAGAATGAAAATAGCTCTTGGTGCTGCAAAAGGTCTTGCCTTTCTTCATGAGGAAGCTGAAAAGCCAGTTATATACCGAGATTTTAAAACATCTAACATCTTATTGGATGCGGTGTGTAGTGTTGTGTAGCTTATCACAGTTTACAATTTAGTTGTACTTGAGACCTATTTGCTTAACTGTAGACTTAAAATTTCAGGATTACAATGCAAAACTTTCTGATTTCGGCTTAGCTAAAGATGGTCCAGAGGGAGATAAAACTCATGTATCTACCCGGGTGATGGGCACTTATGGCTATGCTGCTCCTGAGTATGTGATGACAGGTTAGTGGATACAACT